>NC_081412.1:255440393-255765893 GCF_030272615.1 Cryptomeria japonica
AATTACAAACCATAGACCCATATTTTCTTTTGCAATAATCAATGAATTGGCTGCAATCCTAATTAAAGAGAGGCTCATCTTTAATACAAACATCCTCCCAGAACCTGATTTTATCACCTTTGCCAAGGACCCATCCAGCTCCATCTTTAGTAACTTTTATCGACTCAATTATACTATTCCATATGAAAGACCCAACAGGGATATCTTCAGAGTAGAGAAGAGAATGAAGTGGCTAGTTATGAATATATTTATCTAACCACACCCGACTCCAATATTTCTTAATGCCATAAGCCCTCCATATCTATTTAGCAAGTAGGGCTTTGTTAAAAGTTTTAAGAACTTTAATACCTAAACCCCCCTTGCACTTAGGATTACAAACTTTATCCCAGGCAACCAAGGCTATCATTTTCTTGTCTTCTACCCCTGACCAAATAAATCTTTTCTGAATCCTCTCTAAAGCTTCAACAAATTTAGTTGGTATACTAAACAAGCTAAGAGCATAGACAGGAAGATTTTGAAGAGTAGCTTGAAGAAGTTGAAGCTTACCAGCTTGAGATAGCATAGATCCTTTCCAACCTGCCAATTTCTTATTGAGTTTATCAATTAACAAGTTCTAGAAGGAGTTTGGGGGTGCCAAACCTAGAGGGAGACCCAAATAAGTAGAGGGGAGCATCTCCACCTTACAACCGATGATTTTAGCAATTCTCTGCTGCCTCATAATAGGGGTATTTGTGAAATAAATAGCAGACTTCTCCCAATTGACTTGTTGACCAGTAGCCAAAGAATAAGAGCTGAGAGCACCTATGAAAGTAGCAGCCTCACCAATAGAAGAATATCCCATTAAAATTGTGTCATCAACAAACTGTTGGTGAGTACAGGACACATCAGCAGAGGAGGGTTGTAATCCTTTGATGGTTTTATTCACTTTCAATTTTTGAATCATTCTACTCATACTCTCCGCCAAGATTGTAAAAAGAATAGGAGAAATAGGATCTCCTTTCCTGAGTCCCCTAGAAGATTTAAAAAATCTAGATGGAGACCCATTAATAAGAATAGAAAAGTTTGGGGTAGATATCAGTTCTCTTGTAACTTTAATTACCTTCTCCTCAAATCCAAAGGCCTCCATAACCCTAAAAAGAACCTGCCATTCCACTCTATCATAGGCTTTTGCAAGATCCAATTTTATCAAGAACCCTTCTTTGTTAGCAGCATTAAGAGAATGGATATTCTCATGCACAAGAATAATAGAATCCAAAATCTGCGTACCAGGGACAAAACCTTTTTGCTCCTCAGAGGTGACAAAGGGGAGAATAGCCAATAGTCTAGAAGTCATGACTTTAGAAATGATCTTGTAAAAGGAATTACAAAGACTTATTGGCCTAAACTTTCCCATAGAGTCAACCCCAGCCACCTTAGGAATTAGAGCAATAAAAGTAGAATTAATTTCCTTAAGGATTTTTCTGGACCCAAAGAATTCTTTGACAACATTAACCATATCTTTCCCAACAATATGCCAATATTCCTGAAAGAAAAACATGGGAAAACCATCCGGGCCCAAAGCCTTTTCCCCTTGAAAAGAAAAAATAGCTTTTTTAATTTCATCAGTAGTAGGGATAGCAGATAATGTCTTATTCTGGTGAGGTTCAATAATCTTGGGAATGTTATCAACCAGGTCTTGTTGCTTAGCCATGTCAATATCCTTACTACCAATGAGGAGGTTAGAGAAGAACCTAACAACTTCATCCCCAATGTCATCATCTTTAAGAAGGATTTTGTCATCAGCAATTAATCTAGATATTATGTTGACAACTTTAGGTTTCATAGAAGTCATGTGAAAGAATTTATTGTTTCTATCCCCAGCTTCCAACCAAATAGCCCTAGATCTTTGTCTCCAATAAATTTCTTCCCTAGATATACTGTTGTGAAGTTTGGCTAGAATCTCATCTTCCTTAGCCTTGGGAAACTTATTATAACCATCTTTCTGAATAGAGTTTTGAATATGCTCTAATTCCTCCTTCGGCTTTATTTTTTATTCAAAAATATCTCCAAAAACCTTCTTATTCCAGATCTTGATGTTATCTTTGATATTTCTTAGCTTTTTAGCAACTTTGTACATGGCAAATCCATCCATATTAATATTCCACAAATTGGCAATGGAATTTTCAAAGAGGGGTGTGAAATCCACATTTTCTCAAACTGGAAAGGAAAGCATCGATTTCTCTTAACATACTCAGCAACAAAAGAAATGGGATAATGATCCGAACCAATTCTATTAATAACAGACAAAGAATATCTATGCTTAAGGATCTAGTCATGAGTGATAAGGGATCTATCAAACCTTACCTGAATGAGGTCTCCTCTATCCCTTCGATTAGACCAAGTGTAGGAAGCTCCAGTAAGATCAACATCAATCAAGGCATTGGCATTGATGAAGTCCATTAGGTCAGTCCTGCTATCTAGTTGAGCTTGAGTTCCTCCAAATTTCTCATTTCCTTGCAATGGGGTGTTGAAATTTCCCATCAACAGCCAGCTATTCTGAGAGAAAAAACCCTCTTTTCTACTGGATTTTGTCCCAAAATTTACTCCTAGCAGCTTTAGAATTTGGGGCATAAATGTTGGTAACCACCCATTCCTTTCTTTCAGAAATACTTTTTACTTTCATAGAGATAATATTACCAATTTCATCAATTAGATCTCTATCAATAGATTTCTTGTTCCAGAATATAGCCACCCCACCTGATGCCCCATTCGAGCTACTACCACAAACTCCTCCCTATTTGAAGAATTTTAAATTTTCAACTTTTTCCTTACTCATTTTGGTTTCCTGAACTAGGATGATATCTGGCTTATGATCTCTACTAAGATTTCTTAAAACATCTTGTTTATGGAGACCATTTAGGCCTTGAATGTTCCAGGATATTACCTTCATTTGGAAACCTGGGAGCAGGATTCCTGAATGGTTCGCTGCCTTCCATCAGCTATGTTTTGTTTTCTCTCCTAGTCCTTGTGCCACTTCATGGTTTTACGTCCCTGCGAGGATTTGGAAAGACCAATATCCGCCTTAGATCTGGTCATAGTTTTTACCCCATTGGAGCGGCATGTCTTCTTATTTTTCTTTTTTCCCATCCCTTTTATCTCTTCTGCATCTTCATCTTTATGAGCAGATTGCTTATTATTCCACATTTCTCCAACTCTCTAAGAGGAAGTGGGCGACTCAGTTTCAGCACTCTAAAATAGAGAGTTAAGGTTGACCTGAGGTGATCCAAACTTGTTCTTTTTTTCAACAATAACTTCTAGACCTTCAAAGTCATTTGGACACGCTTTATTACTTTTCATTTTTGAAACTTGTAGGGCCTCATATTGGGATTCATTGATGTCTTCAATCTTACCCTCTTCAAGAATTTCTTCTATGATTAAATTCTCTTCCTCCTGAGTGTGTAAAAATTCAAAACCATTGACTGTTTTGATCTCAAATCCATTATCTTCAATCTTTTTATCTTCCTTCTGAAGAGTAACCTTGAAAGGACTAGCTTTCCTATCATCTTTTGTTATATCTTTTTTGTTACTAGGAAGCCCACTTCCTCCTTCCAATCTATTGTCCTCCTTTTTGTTAGTCTTCTCTTTCCATATCTGTTTAACATGATTGTTAGGCTTCTAAACATTTTTGGGGTTACTTGGGCAGGCCTTAGCCCAATGTCCTGCTTTCTTACAAGAGAATCACACAAAGGGGAGGGACTTAAACTCTATGGTTTGTTCCCACATCCCAAGTTTGGAGTTTATTTCAATAGAGCTGGGCAGATCCTTATTCTAAGAAATATTAATGCAAATCCTTGCATACACCAGTCTCTTTCATGTTGTGGTCATAGGATCTATAGCTACAAGCTCCCAAAAGGAGTTAGAAATCCCTAAGAAAACATCCTCCAACTAGAATTCAAGCGGCAAACCAGGTAGCCTCACCCAGACTGGAGCAGATTCAAAAAAAGAGTCATTGAGTTCCATATTTGGAGACCATTTCCTTAAGGATAACGAAGATTTCCCAAACATCCATGGTCCTCCACTCAAGGTCATTTCCAAATCTTCCACAAGAGAAGGAGAAAACAAAAAAAAACCCTTGACAGGGCAAAAACATCAACTTGTCCTTTCAGCCTCCATTTTTTCTTAACAAAAGACCTAACATCCTCAATATTGGGTCTTGGTCCAACAAATTTTCCCACAAGAGAGAAAGCCATTAGAGATATACTATGATCTATAACCACATCTGGTATTGCAATAAAAAATTTGCCTAATTTTCTATCAAAAAATAGAGGGGAAGGATTATTTACCAGTGGGTTTGTTTGTAAAAAGATGGTTCCAAGGTTGGAGAGACTTCACCTCTATCGTCTTTTCCAAGTTAGCGTTAAAGATCTTGGGACCTGATTTTGAAGAATCTTCATTATTTTTACGGTTAGGAGGAGGGTCCTAATGTCATGGGTCCCCATCCTGTTGACCATCCTCATCATCCATCGTAGATCCCACCAGTTGTCCTTGAGCTACAGAGGCATCAGAACTAGAGGAACCAACCGCGTTGTTCCCTCCATTCACAGAATTCGTGTATTATAAGGCACTGGTCTGTTATTAATCTTTACTGAATAGGTTTGTATGCATTAGGTCCTTATCAAAGAAACAAATCTTCTAATTTCTATCAGTACTGCTCTTTTTCATAATGACTTAAAGTCCTAATTGTAATCTTTTACATATCACAACTATATTCACACTTATGTTATCAGTTCTAAAGGTATTAAATTGTTAGCATAATTGCAGGAAAACCTTTTGCCATCCCTGCAATTGCTAACTCCCACAATTTAAATTCACTTACAATAAACCTCTTTTATGCTTGAGAGTGTAAGGTACACCCACCTAGGTTTAGTGAAAGTGCAGAGGAATTTGGTCTTCGACCATTCCTATTCATTGGCCAGAGCTTATTGGATCTAATGAGGATTAGGCAAGTCTTTGGTCTCCCAATCTGTGGTTTTGGGCACCAACATGCCACCTCATGCATGTTTACCATTTTATCCTCTTGTGGCATCACTATCGGTATCCACCTCATCACATTGTTCTGTCGGTTCATGCCTAGTCACCGAACATTCAAACAATTGGTTCCATCTATCGATAAACAAACCCTACTGGCATATGACACTTTACCAGTTGTCCTTCTTGTCATGAACTTTCTTATTCTTCCAGTGTAACCCTCAAGCCGGTCTTCAAATATGACAGACCTATGCATGCACATTCCCATGAAGTATCTACACCTTGTCCATATTAACAATGGACATACATACCGGTACCACTCTTGATGACACCATGTCATCAACCTTCACAGGACTCCATCTTTAATCAGCTCAATCTATTTCTGACTGCACCTACTTAGCCTTACCTTTTCCCTGATCAATTCTATTCATTTCTCTACCAATTTTTCAAGATGACAAACACTTCTCACTTCCTCTAAACAGGTATCTCAACATGCCTTATCTGTCGGTCCTGATCACATGTACTTAAGGCATTCCCTTAATTCACCAGTGGATCCGATGTGAGCCTTCAAGTACTTACCTTTACCTCTTCACACTTATGCACATAGTGCATAATAGGAGATAATCTCCACTTACCAGTGGAGTGACACCTTATCTTTTGCATCCTACAATGTACTCATGTGGCTTCCCTATTTGTGCAGAATTTCTTCAAACAGGCACATGTGATCTGATGTGAGCACATTCATTTTAATTCATTGCTTCTCATGATAACTGGATCTTCATCAGCTGGGAGTCTCATTGTTCTGCAACCTTGTGACATACCTGTGATCTTTTCCTCTTCTAGTGTTGATGTGATATAGACAACATTCTACCTCTTCATGAAAAACCACTGCTCAAACATCTTTCTATCTCATCACACAAGGTACTAACTTTTGTATAGGTGACTCCTGAGATCATCTTTCTTACCTTATCAATGTTTTGCAACACAAGGTGATATCAAAGATATCACATCCTATACTCCTTCATAGCAGTGTTGCACATCCATCTCTACTACTGGTGGTCATCTCATACCAGTTGACATCAATGACAACACAATGCCAACAACCCCTAGATGTTTGCATCTAGGTGATCTATGTTGAGGAGGAGAGTAGGAGGAGTCTAGCCCTATTCTGCTAGTTCCACTCATCCTCGTGTGTGTGTGTGTGTGTGCAAGTGATTTCTAGTTTCAAGTGTATAGCACCTCGTATAAGATTTTTCTTCCACTAGTTTCGAGTGTGCTTCAACCTGTTTAAGACATGTAATTTAAATGCAAATTCTAAGGGTCGTTGTGTGTGCAAATGTGTGTGCTAAAGCCAAGGGGCGAATGTGAAACTTCGAGAACATCTCATTTAAGAGATTTACTATAGTTTCAAGAATGTGTAACCATGATTGAAAAGATACATGCCTAGTTTAGAGGACATCCTATGTAAGAGTTTTGTTATGGTTTCAGTGATGTGTTACCCCGTCTAAGGCATATATCAAATATTGTGTCTGTTTTTGGGTGTTAAGTATCTTCTGTAAGAGTTTGTTCCCTCTGGTTTTGAGAATGAATGCCCTGTTTAAGACAAGCAAGAATGATATGCAAAAATATAGTACAATATGGTACAAAGGGAGCGATATAGATGCCCCCCCTTAAGATATCAACATAGCCCTGTGTTGATGTCTTAAGGAAGCTTAGAAACAAGCATACCAAACTTCAACACCAAGGAGATATCCTTTAGGAAACAATGTCATAAATCCAAGTTGAAGAGGAAATACTCTTATAAGGAAGGATAAGATAGTTGAAAAAGAGATATCTTACAACAACTGTAAAGGAGATCCTTGGATGAGAAGAGATCTTTTATCTAAAGACATTTACCTCCAAGAGGAGCTATCTTGAACAAAAATAACATCTAATGCCAAACGAAAGGAAGGAGAACAATAATGCATACCTTCCTCCTATTGCTAGGTGAAAGGGATTCTTGATGAAGGATGACACACTTTTGAACCAATAAGAGGGTGTAAGTTTATGATAGGTGTACATCACCAAGTGAAAAAGAGTTTGTAGCCAAGGACTTACACCTCTTACATAAGAGAGAATCCTTGAGAAAATAATAATTTCACACAAGGAAATGACACCAAATAATGAAAGAAACATCACTCAACAAAGAAAAAATAGATTATTAGAGAGGGAGAGAGAAAGAAAGAGAAATCATTGCCCCCCAAGTGTAAGGACAATGAGAAGAATCACACAACTTCCAAAGAGAGATTGTTCATATGAGATATACAATTTCAAATAAATAATAGGTCCTAACAAGGGACACACATGTACTCGCATGAAGGATAATTCTATGTAAGATAAGGCATCAAGTTATGAAGAATGCAACACAAAATAAGAGATAATATTCAAAGAGAGAAAGTGAGATAGAAGAAGGATCACAAAACTTCTCTAAGTAGAGATCATTCATAAAAAGACGTATCATTTCAAACAAGGAGTAGATCCTAACCAAGAAACAAACATGTTCTCTCATGAAGGATAATTCCATGAAATAAAGGACACCAAGTTATGAATAATGCACTCCATAAAGAAAATAGTGAAACCTTAGAAAGAGGAAAGATAATATTCTTCCCCCCCCAAGCATAGAGATAAGAATAAATAGAGTATTGTGTTGCTCAATAAGTATGATTGCACTTGAAATTGTACCACCATGAATGACAATGAGCCCCCAATAGGTAGGCTAACAATGTCACATAGTGGGGAGCAACATAATAGGGACTTGAATGTTATTTGAATTGATTATGATAAATATGCCATTCATTGTCAGATGTTACATTTATGACACCTAAATCAATAAAATATTGTATTTTTATTTTCAAATCTTGACACTCATTAGTAGAATGGCCATGAATTTGATGATACTTACAAAAAGGAGAATTTTCAAGATGTTCTCAAAGTTTCCTTCTTCTTTTAGGGCAAAGAAGAGAGATTAAATTGACATGGAGAAGATCGGACAAAACAATTTCTTGTTGTAATACCATATTGAAATGAGAAGGTGTGGATTCACTATACAATCGAGAAGGGGATGTTGACAAAGGAAGAGGTTGGAAATCTAGTTTTTTATTAGAAGTGTGATTTCTCATGACTTTCAAGACTTTGTGGCACACATTCTAAAACTTGTCCATTGTATCCATGTGTAGGATCAAGAGAGGGATCACTCTTAGGTGGAATTGGATTGAAGTTTAAAGAGGCCCAATCAACTCCTAGACATGCTTTTGGATAACAATTTTGATTATCAAATTTAGGCACCTTAGATTTTCTAGAAAAAGGTGTGAAATCTAAGGACCCCCAATCATCCTCCAAGAGTTTTGTAGGAACTTCTTTAGTAGGAGATGGTGTAATTTGTTAGACAGTTCAAATAATCGGAAGACAACTAAGAAGGGGGGGGATGAATCAGTTTTCACAGATTACCTGAACCATTAGCAATTATAACTTTAATACTAGAACCTAAAACATTAATACCAGAATAGTAGTTAAACTAATTAAGCATAAACAATAATCACAGAATAAATACCATCCACATGACACCAAGATTTATACGTGGAAAACCCAGTAAAGGGAAAAACCATGGTGGGAAGACTACCCACAGTCAGATAATATTTTTGCATTAAGTACGTGAATTAAAATTGAGGGGCCTACACTTGTATGAAGGTCAACAACCTAGAGCACACTGCTCATCAAAAAAGGAGCCTCACTGACTACATAGAAATCTAGACTACAATCCAGAGAAGTGTTGAACTGCAAAAGATAGCATCTCTTATGCCTGAGTATAGTTTTGGTTAAGCTCAATACCGAGGGACTAAATCCTTTTACATAAACCCAATTCGATCTCCAATGATCAACCAAATCCTCTTTCTAAATGATATTACATTATTTGCACATTACATATCCATTTCCCATTCATATATCCCTACCATATGATCTACAATGAGATCTTACATCTATATATACAAACCCTCAACCATAAACAATCAAGTCGGCCACTAGATAATAAACTAATTATTTAATTACAAACCATTTCGGCCTTAGACCAAACAAATAATATCCAACACATAAGACATTCTGGAAACGCATCGAGAGGTCCAATCCACACGTTACATTAAAGTCGATCCATAACCTAGATCAATCGGGACTCAGTATAGGTCCACATGCTAAAGAAATGATCTTCATCCACCAAGTCTCGAACATGATCACCAACAGCATCCTAAAACTCCACCAGAAGCTGCACCAAAACCACTTATGTAATTCATCAAAGATCTTGATCAAAAGTTTTGTCGGTGAAACCCTCGTCGGAACCAGAAGCTAGGCTTCTAAGCAAACATGATAACATCCGATCACCATACCAAAACCAACTTACTGAATATGAGCATGAGTATTATGACTAAGACAATTCCAAAACAAAACTATACTGGAGCCTACCGGATCATGTTGGATCCATGAAACCAACTTCTTTCCAAGAAAGAAAGCTCCACCGAAAATACTTTTCTAGTCATCAACATCTCCAGCCCAATCAGCATCTGTATATGCACATAAAGTAAAGTCGTCATCTTTAGGGTACCACAAACCATATTCTGATGTACCTTAGAAGTATCTAAAAATCCTTTTCACCATACTCTCATGATTTTCTGTAGGATCACTCTGAAATTTTGAAATAATACAAACAACATTCATAATGTCAGGCCTAGTCTAAGTCAAATAAAGCATACCTCCAATCATAGATTTGTATTTTGTAGGATTTATCGCTGCAGAAACATCTTTTCTTGTCAATTTCTCACTTGTAACCATAGGAGTACTTACCAATTTAGAATCTCCCATACCAAATTTCTTCAAAAATTCCTTAGCATATTTAGTTTGATAGATAAAAATACCTTTTTCAGTCCGAGTAATCTGCAAACCTAAGAAAAATTTCATCTCACCAATCATAGACATCTCAAATTCTTTCTCCATATTATTAGAAAATTCTATGCATAACTTATTTTCCCCTCCAAAAATAATGTCATCAAATACTTCAATAATCAGTATATCATCATCAGTGATCTTATAATATAAATTATTGTTAGCACTACCCTTAGTAAAACCAAGCTTCAAAATATATTTATCTAACCTTGCATACCAATCTCTAGGTGTTGGTTTCAATCCATATAAAGCTTTCCTTAACTTGTAAACCATGTTTGTATCATCTGATAGTGAAAAACCATCAGGTTTCTCAATATAAACTTCCTCATCAAGATCCTGATTCAGAAATGCACATTTAACATCCATCTGATAAACCTTGTAGTTTTTATAAGCAGCATGGGCAAGGAATAATCTTACAACTTCAATCCTAGCTACATGTACAAAAGTCTCTCCATAATCAATTCCTTCCTTCTGAGAATATCCTTTACAAACCAATCTAGCCTTATTCCTTATAACTTGACCATTCTCATTCAATTTATTCCTAAAAACCCATTTAATTCCAATAATTTTTTATTATTTTTAGGCCAGGGAACCAAAGTCCATGTGTTATTTTTCTCAATCTGATCTAATTCTTCTTCCATAGCTTTCAACCAATATTCATCTTTACATGCCTTAAATATTGATACCATTTCCACTTGTGAAATTAAACGTACCTCATTAGTTTCCAGTCTTCTTGTAATCACTCCATTGCTCTTATCCCCAATGATCCGATCTTCTAAATGATTCAATCTCACATACCTAGGAGTCCTCTAACTCTTTGTTCCTCTTCCCTGTTCTTCAGTCACTGTATAATTTTTTGATACTATCAAAGTAACTAGTTCAACACTCTATTCTGGTAAAGGTGCTACCGATTTAGATATAAACATTTCCACCACTAGTTCCTTCTCATAAACTCTTATTAGACTTTTGTTCAACTTATTTACTTTGACATTAGCACTCTCCACAATTCTCTGCAATCTATTGTTATAACATCTATATGCTTTTATTTCATTAGAATAACCAAGAAATATGCCTTCATCACATCCAGGATCAAATTTGCCAATGATATCATCTCTCCTAGTATAACATTTACTACAAAAAATTCTAAAATACTTAACTGTAGGTGTATTAACAAACCATAATTCATAAGGTATCTTACCAGTTTCTCCTTTGATATGTACTTTGTTGAATGTATAAAGCGTTGTGCTCACTGCTTCTCTCTGTTAGGTCCCGGGGACAACTGAGAGGGGGGGGGTGAATCAATTATCAAAATAAATTGCAACCAATACAACTTAACCAACTTAAATGCTTAATACCGGTAAACTAGACTTGTATGTCGGTAGACAGTTTTATCAGTTAACTACAGTACCAGTAAA
Organism: Cryptomeria japonica; assembly: GCF_030272615.1. NCBI lineage: Eukaryota > Viridiplantae > Streptophyta > Pinopsida > Cupressales > Cupressaceae > Cryptomeria > Cryptomeria japonica. Next base: position 255,451,787 of record NC_081412.1, read on the forward strand.
GATTAATGCATGGAACAGAAAGAAAATAACATCCACAACACATAACACCAATATTTGTACGTGGAAACCCTGTAAGGGTAAAAATCATGGTGTGAAACCTTACCCACAATCAGATGATACTACTACAGATAGTATGTGTATACAAATGGGTCTGCACATGCAGAAAGGCCAAGCGCCTAGAGCCCATTGCTCAAACACAAATGGAAGTCACACTAACTACAATTGGATGGTTAAATTCAATAAGGATGTACTACTCAAAATAGCATCTTACTATACTAGATTCAGTACCAGTGTAGTTCTGATTGTCTTCACAAAACCCTCCTTCAACCTTCAAATGATGTCTGTGTGTATAGCTCTACTTATTCTCACATATACCTTCACACAATTCCTTTTCGTATTCCACATTAGATCTTACAAATAAGATCTTACATTTATATCATAACCTAAGACCAATTTTAGTAGGTCGGCTCTAAAGGATATTATAATAAAATCATTTTGCAAATAAAAAAACAATATCCGATGCAATAACCAATTCAACATGTCGGCTCAATACAATTACAACATTAATAAAACATCTCCATAGCGTGTCGTGCTGATCTGGCATAGATAAGCCTGTCGGTGAATGATCTGGACCTATTTGCCGCTAACAGCAAATATGCAAATACGAATATGCCAATGAAGAAATCTCCAAGACAAAATGTCCAAACGATGTCTTCAACATAACCAGGTGTTTTCCATGTCATTCCAGGTACCCATGAACATTATATCTTGTCGGTGTACCAGATACCAGTGACTATGCATAAGTCACTTGCTTGTCGGTGAACATTGCCAATTCTTCAAAGTGCCAGAGTTGATAAGTGATAGTAGGTGTTGACATCAATGACAAAACCATACCAAAATACCAACAATCTCCCCCTTTGGCATTGATGGCAACACAAGATGGAAAAACCATCAAAGTGCCAAAATAGAAATGCCAAATACCAAAAACCAACAATCTCCCAAAAAGAGATCATAACCAGAAATCAAAATACAGATACAAACAATCTCTCCCCAAAGTAACAATCTATCCCCCTGGGAGTGACATGTGTTTTTCTTGTGGTTTTCCATACCAATCTCTCCCCCTTTGACATCAAATGCCAAAGTCAATACAAAACCAGATGTAAATACAAAATACCAACCAATTCAGTATACCAACTACTCCCTCTAAGAAGTAGCTTCCTCATCAAAGCCAGAATAAAAGATTTCTCTGTTAATTATGTCGGTTGATGACAAACATCAACTGCCTAAGTCTCTATTGGTGGGGGTATGACCCCAAGATGGTCTCTAAGATATTCAAAGGTCTCCTTAGTCAGAGGTTTGGTAAAAATATTTGCAATCTGCTCTTTAGTATTCACATAAACTAGTTTTATTTCTTTTGCTTCAACATTCTCCCTTAAAAAATTCAGTTTGATAGAAACATGTTTAGTTTTAGAATGTAATATCGGATTCTTAGATATATGAATTGTTGCAGTGTTGTCACAATAGATAGTTATGGGTTCCTTGCATTTTACCTTTATGTCCTTCAGCATTTGTTTAAGCCATAATACTTGTGTACAGTTAGTTGTTGCTGCAACATATTCTGATTCAGCTGTTGATAAAGATGTGCAACTTTGTTTCTTACTCAACCAAGAAATTAATCTTCTACCAAGAAAAAATGCTCCTCCGGTGGTGCTTTTTCTATCATCCACATCTCCTGCCCAATTTGCATTTGTGTATGCACATAATTCAAAGTTTTCATCTCTAGGATACCATAATCTAAGATTTGTAGTGCCTTGTAAGTACCGGAAAATCTTTTTTACTGTTGATTCATGATTTTCTCTAGGGTTACTCTAAAATCTTGAAACAATACATACTGCATTCATAATATCAGGTCTTATTTGTGTTAAATATAGTAGGCCTCCTATCATAGATTTGTACCTAGTTAGATTAACAGGTGTAGATTCATCCCTTAGTGATAATTTGTCATTTGTAGTCATAGGTGTGCTTACCGGTTTAGATTTCTCCATCCCAAATTTCTTTAGTAACTCCTTCAAGTACTTGGATTGACTCAAGAATATACCTTTATCAGTCTACGAAATCTGCAATCCTAAAAAGGATTTTATCTCTCCAATCATAGACATTTCAAATTCTTGCTGCACTTCAATAGAAAAGTCTTTACATAATCCATCTTCTCCTCCAAAGATTATATCATCAAAAAAAACTTCTATAGCCAAGATGTCATCATTAGTCACTTTGTAGTATAAGTTGATGTCAGCAATACCTTTAGAAAAACCAATCTTCAAAAGATACTTATCTAATCTTGCATACCAAGCTCTTGGAGCTTGTTTCAACCCATACAAAGCCTTCCTTAACCTGCAAACCATATCTTTGTTATCTATTAAAGAAAATCCATCAGGTTGTTCAATGTAAACTTCTTCTTCAAGATCTCCATTCAAAAATGCACATTTAATATCCATTTGATATACTTTGTAGTTCTTGTGTGCTACAAAAGCCAAGAATAATCTGGCTGCCTCAATTCTAGCTACCAGTGCAAAGGTTTCATTATAATCAATTCCTTCTTTCTGAGAATATCCCTTACACACTAGTCTTGCTTTATTCCTGATTATCTTACCATCTTTATTAACTTTGTTTCTGAATACCCATTTTCTTCCAATCACATTTTTGTCTTTAGGCCGGGGAACTAATGTCCATGTGTTATTTTTCTCAATTTGTTCTAGTTCCTCTTCCATAGCTTTAATCCAGTGTTTATCTTCACATGCCTCAATAATTGGCGATGGTTCAATTTGAGAAATAAGACATACCTCTTCATTTGCCAATCTTCCTCTTGTCATAACTCCTTTATACTTGTTCCCAGTTATCTGATCTTCAGAGTGATTCAGTCTTACATATCAGGTGTCTTCGTTTGTTGTTGTTCCTCAGTTACTATGGAATTTTCAGATGATACTGGTGTAACTAGATCTTCATTTTGTACTGGTGGGTTCAATTTAGGTTCATTTGTTATAATTTCTATTGCCAGTTCAGAGTCTATATACCTTGAAGTTCCTCTGAATTGTTCATCAATCTTCACATTTGTACTCTCAACAATTTTCTGTAATCTTTTGTTAAAACATCTATATGCCTTGCTCTTAGATGAATAACCAGGAAATATTCCTTCATCACTACTAGGATCAAATTTGCCAATATACTCATCTCTTCTAATATAGCATTTACTTCCAAATATTCTAAAATACTTAAGAGTAGGAGTAATACCAAACCATAGTTCATGAGGGTTCTTACCAATTTCTCCTTTGATGTGAACTTTGTTGAATGTGTAGATCGTTGTGCTTACTGCTTCTCTCCAATATACATGTGGTAGATTTGCTTCAGATAACATACTTCTAGATACATCCAAGATAGTTATGTTTTTCCTTTCAACGACTCCATTCTAATGTGGTGTCTGGGGTGCTGATAGTTGTCTTCTAATTCCATTCACTTCACATAATGCATTAAATTCCTTAGATGTAAATTCTCCTCCTTGATCTGATCTCAGACATTTGATTTTCTTACCAATTTCATTCTCTACCATTGCTTTGAATAGTTTGAACTTCCCAAGTGCTTCTGATTTTTATCTAAGAAAAGTAACCCAACACATTCTAGAATAGTCATCAATGATTAGCATGAAATATCTATCACCTTGTAAAATTTTAGTTCTAGCTGGACCACATAAATCAGTATGAATTAGGTCAAGAGCATTATTGGATTTTTCTAGAATACTTTTAAAAGTTTCTCTAACTTGTTTTCCAAATTGACATTCCTTACATACCCGATTGTGAGGTTTGACAATCTTAGGTAAATCTCTAACTGCCTTAGTACTGATTTTTACCATACAATCAAAATTTACATGACAGAGTCTCTTATTCCATAGCCAACTTTCATCAATATGTGCAATCAAGCATGTCTTTTCACTGTTCTTCAAATGAAAGATGTTACCTCTAGTTTGATTACCATTTGCAATTTCCAAGCCAGTTCTGTTCATAATTTTGCATTTACCATTCTTGAATTGTAACTGAAATCCTTTCTCAACTAATTGACCAACACTCAAAAGATTATGCTTTAAACCTTCCACATAATAAACATTATCTATATTATGCTTACCATCAAGAGATATTGTACCTTTACCTTTGATCAAGCAAGCTTTATCATCTCCAAATCTTACTAGACCTCCATTATATTCCTGAAAGTTCAAGAATTTACCTTTATCACCAATCATGTGATGTGAACATCCTGAATCAATGATCCATTCATCCTTAACTTCAACTTTAGCTACCAGGGCCTGCTCTACCGATTGAACAATAGGTGTCAGTTGATCTTCTGTTATAGCAACAAAAACCCATCCATTGTCTGGCGGATCTTCATTAGAATCATCAATGACTCCTTCATCAACAAGATAACATGATTTATCTTTATTCTTCTTAAATCTATATCTCTGATATTCAGGGTTAGGCTTGTATGTTCTTTTAGCTTCTTCTCTTAGTCTAGCATGTCTATCAGGGCATCTAGAACAATATGACCAATCTTATTATAGTTAAAGCATTTAAAGGGTGCTTTACCTTCATACTTACTTCCAACTGGACCTTTAGGCATTTTCCTTGCAAATAGTGCATCAAGTTCTCCAAGTTCTTCATTTTCTCTCCTGCTTTCCTCAAGTTCTCTTGCATAAAAGGCTTTCCAATCAGACTTGTCAAATGATGGTACAGATGATGTTGATGCCTTAAAAGCTAAATCTATCTTTATAGTAGCAACAGGACCAAATTCCTCAATTTCAAAAGCTGAAAGTTTTCCAATCAATGTATCCCTAGTTACTGATGTATTAGGCATTGTTCTTAACTCATTTATAGCAGTAACCTTCATTTTATATGCCAGTGGCAATCCTCTTAAAACTTTTGAAACAATTTCATCTTCACTTAAGGTTCCTCCACAACATTTAATACCCAAAACAATTTCATTTACTCTTTCCATAAAAGCAGAAATCCTTTCATCTTCTTCCATTTTCAGATTTTCATACCTAACCCGGAAGCTTTCAAGTTTTGCAATTTTGACTGTGGAATCTCCTTCATTCAATGTTTCTAGATGATCCCAAATAGCTTTAGCAGTTGATCTATCTGATAATCCCATGATTTGATGATCTGTTAATGCACTCAAAAGTGCTTCTCTAGCTTTGCAATTATTTTCCTCATCTTTAGCCAAATTTGGTGGATTAGGCTGACTGGTTGTAAGAGTTGTATAGCCATTCTTTGTAACATCCCAGATGTCCTTTCCAATGCAATTTAGATGTGTCTCCATTCTGATCTTCCATATTCCATAGTTGGTTCCATCAAGCTTAGGATTGTCCTTCCTGAAATAGTTATTAGACATTGGATCTCCTCAAGCTGTTAAACTTATGCAAAAAGAGGACTAGGCTCTGATACCAATTGTTAGGTCTCAGGGACAACTAAGAGGGCCGGGGGGGGGGGGTGAATCAGTTATCAAAATAAATTGCAACCAATACAACTTAACCAACTTAAATGCTTAATACCGATAAACCAAACTTGTATGCCTGTAGACAGTTTTATCAGTTAATTATAGTGTTGGTAAAGATTAATGCATGAAACAGAAAGACAATAACATCCACAACACATAACACTAATATTTGTAGGTGGAAACCCTGTAAGGGGAAAAACCATAGTGGGAAACCTTACCCACAATCAGATGATACTACTGCAGATAGTATGTGTATACAAATGGGGTATGCACATGCAGAAAGGCCAAGCGCCTAGAGCTCACTGCTCAAACACGAATGGGAGTCACACTGACTACAATTGGATGGTTAAATCCAATAAGGATGTACTCCTCAAAATAGCGTCTTACTATGTTGGATTCAGTACCGGTGTAGTTCTAATTGTCTTCACAAAACCCTCCTTCAACCTTCAAATGATGTATGTGTGTATAGCTCTGCTTATTCTCGCATATACCTTCACACAATTCCTTTTTGTATTCCACATTAGATCTTACAAATAAAATCTTACATTTATATCATAACCTAAGACCAATTTTAGTAGGTCGGCTCTAAAGGATATTACAATAAAATTATTTTACAAATAAAACAATATCCGATGCAATAACTGATTCAACATGTCGGCTCAATGCAATTACAACATTAATAAAAAATCTCCATAGCGTGTCGTGCTGGTCTGGAATAGATAAGCCTGCCGGTGAATGATTTGGATCTATTTGCTGGTAATAGCAAATATGCAAATATGAATATGCCAATGAAGAAATCTCCAAGACAAAGTGTCCAAATGATGTCTTTGACATAACCAGGTGTTTTCCATGCTATTCCAGGTGTCGGTGAACATTATATCCTGCCGGTGTACCAGATACCGGTGACTATGCATAAGTCACTTGCTTATCGGTGAACATTGCCAATTCTTCAAAGTGCTAGAGCTGATAAGTGATAGTAGGTGTTGACATCAATGAAAAAACCATACCAAAATACCAACACTCTCTAGTAGATATGAGTTAGACTAGCTTCCATCATCATTGTTCTAGAAGCATCCAAAATAGTTATGTTCTTCCTTTCCACAACTCTATTCTGCTGAGGTGTTCAAGGAGCAGAAAATTGTCTTCTTATACCATGCTTCGCCCAAAAGTTATTAAACTCACCGGATGTGAATTCTCCACCATGATCTGACCTCAAACATTTAATCTTCAATCCTATCTTAGTTTCCACTTTAGCCTTAAAGATTTTAAACTTTTCAAATGCTTCAGATTTTTCTTTTAGAAAACTAATCCACATCATTCTAGAATAATCATAAATGATTAGCATGAAATATCTATCACCTTGAAAACTTTTAACTCTAGCAAGGCCACACAAGTTAGTATGAATAAGATAAAGAACATCATTTGATTTATCTTGTATACTCCTAAAAGACGTTCCAACATGTTTCCCCATTTGACATTATTTACATACCAGATTATAGGGCTTCATAATCTAAGGTATATCCCTAACTGCCTTAATTGAACTGATCTTCATAATGCAATCAAAATTCACATGACACAGCCTTTTATGCTATAACCAACTCTCATCAATCTGTGTAATCAAACATGTCTTCTCACTGGAGTTCAAATAAAATATATTACCTTTTGTCTATGTACCGGTTGCAATCTCCAATCCAAATTTGTTAATGATTTTGCATTTTCCATTCTTGAACTATAATTAAAATCCCTTATCCACTAATTGTCCTACAGTAAAAAGATTATGCCTTAAACCTTCAACATAATAAAAATTGTCAGTATTGTTCTTACCATCCAATTATATAGTTCCTTTTTCCTTTGATCATACACACTTTGTCGTCTCCAAATCTAACTAGACCGCCATCAAATTCTTGCAAAGATATAAAGGATGTGAACAACCACTGTCAATAACCCATTCATCCTTGTCTTCAATTTTAGCAGCAATTGCCTTCTCTTCAGGTACATTCTCTTCCAGTGTTGGATCATCTTCCTTGATAGCCATGAACACCCATTCCTTCCCATTGTCGAAACCACTAGCAAAGTCTTCTATCGGTTCATCATCAGAATCAGTAATACCTTCCTCATCTGCTATGTACCATGATTTATCTTTGTTTTTCATGTACTTATACTTGTTCTGATATCTAGGGTTAGGCTTAAAAGATCTTTTAACTCGTTCTTCAAATCGTGAATTCCTTTTAGGATATCTAGATGCAAAATGACCAATCTTATTACATGCGAAACATTTAAAAGGTGCTTTTCCTTCATACTTACTTCCTGTCGGTCCTTTAGGTACTCTTCAAGAAAATAGTGCTTGAAGTTGCTCAAACTCATCATCTTCTCTCTTCATATCTTCCAATTCCTTTGCATATAGAGCTTTCCAATCTTGCTTACCGGTTGCAGATGTAGATGCATGAAAAGCAGGATCAGTCTTCATAGCTCCAAAAGGTCCAAAATCTTCAATTTCAAAAGCAGATAGTTTCCCAACCAAAGTCTCTCTATTGATAGATGTATTAGCCATTGTTCTCAACTCATTAATAGCAGTAGCCTTCATCTTATAAGTTGGTGGTAGGGCTCTCAGCACTTTAGAAACAATTTAATCTTCGCTCAAAGTTCCACTACAACATTGAATTCTCATAACAATCTCATTTACCCTTTCCATGAATCTAGTAATCCTTTCATCTTCTTCCATCTTTAGGTTTTCATATCTCACCCGATAAATCAAGTTTAGCAATCTTCACTGTAGGGTCACCTTCATTAAGAGTCTCCAACTTATCCCATATAGCCTTTCCAAATGATTTGTTGGTTAATCCCATTATTTGCTGATCAGAAAGTGTACACAAGAGGGTTTCTCTTTCTCTATAATCATTCTCAAGCTCCTTATCCAGGTTTGTCAGAGGAGGATTGCCAAATCCTAAATTATAAGGTGTGACACCATTCTATGTGATCTTCCAAATCTCCTTGCCAAGACATCTCAGATGAGTCTCCATCTGAATATTACCATATTGTGTAATTTGTTCCATCAAGTCTAGGAATATCTCTCCAAAAGATAGCTCCAGATGAACTAGATGAACTTGAACTATTAGATGCCATAGTATCTTCCTCAAGTGGTTAATCTTTCTACAGAGAGGACCAAAGCTTTGATACCAATTGTTAGACAGTTCAAATAACCAGGGTACAACTAAGAGGGGGGGTGAATCAGTTGTCATAGATTACCAGAACCATTAGAAATTATAACTTTAATATCAGAACCCAAAACATTAATACCAGAATAACAGTTAACCAATTAAGCATAAACAATAATCACAAAATAAATACCATCCACATGACACCGAGATTTATACATGGAAAACCCAGTAAAGGGAAAAACCACAGTGGGAATCCTACCCACAATTAGATAATACTTCTGCAATAAGTATGTGAATTACAATTGAGGGGCCTACACTTGTAGGAAGGCCAATAGCCTAGAGCACACTGCTCATCACAAAAGGAGCCTCACTAACTACATAGAAATCTAGATTACAATCTAGAGAAGTGTTGAACTACAAAAGATAGCATCTCCTATGCCTGAGTACAATTTCGGTTAAGCTCAATACCGAAGAACTAAATCCTCTTACATAAACCCAATTCGTTCTCCAATGATCGACCAAATCCTCTGTCTGAATGATATTACATTATTCGTACATTACATATTCATTTCCCAATCCTATATCTCTACCATATGATCTAGAATGAGATCTTACATCTATATACACAAACCCTCGACCATAACTAATCAGGTTGGCCACCAAATAATAAACTAATTATTTAATTACAAACCATGTCGGCCTTAGACCAAATAAATAATATCCAACACATAAGACATTCTGGAAATGCGTTGAGAGGTCCAATCCACACGTTACATTAAAGTCGGTCCATAACCTAGATCAATCAAGACTCAGTATAGGTCTACACGCTAAAGCAATGATCTCCATCTACCAAGTCTCAAACATGATCACCAACAACATCCTGAAACTCCACCAGAAGCTGCACCAACACCACTTATGTAATTCATCAAAGATATTCATCAAAATCTCTACCGGTGAAACCCTCGTCGAAACCAGAAGCCAGGCTTCTAAGCAAACAAGATAGCATCTGATCACCAGACCAAAACCAACTTACTGAATATGAGCATGAGTATTATGATTAAGCCAATTCCATAACCAAACTATACCGGAGCCTACCGGATCATGTCGGATCCAAATCAACCAGAAACCACTCAACCTACTGGGACCAGAAGGGTCTCGGTAAAGCATCCAAACAACTAGTGTTGGCATCAATGATAAAACATCAATGCAACACATAATCAATTCCATGAAATGGCCAACATAATTGTTTGAATTGGAGAGAGGATTGTAGCAACTAACAAATCATATTATGCTTCAATTCGTATGTGTTTGTCAAATTCCAAAGCAAACACTTCATTAATATGTGTGTAAGGCACCACATGATAATTAGGAATAATTTTTGGTTTCTCAACAATATGAATGGTATTGATTTGATCTTTGTTAGGCTCTTCATTTTTGGGAGAGAGAGCATTGAAAACATGATAATGATGGGAAATAGGATCATCCTCTTTCTCTAAGGTATCGTTGTGATTAAGACAAACATTAGGAAAGGGACTATCATATGTAATTAAAGCTTCATCTCTAGGGGAAGGTTATTAAAATGAATATAAAGTGAAGTGTTATCAAAATAATTCTCTCATTTCAACTTCTTGTAGCATAATATCATCCCCTTTCACAAAGGTACCCTCATGGGGGAGGAACATATTAAAAGAATAATCCACACCATCCTCCAGTGGCTCATCCCAAATATGTCCTCTTTAGGGAGAGGAACTTTGGGAGAGGAATCATTGAAAGGATCATAAAGGGGATTTTCATATATCTTAAATCATTCGAACTTAATAACCTCCTCTTGTAAAAAGAAATTTGACATTTTTCCAAATTAAGAAAAGGAAACTTGCAACAAAAGAAGTGAATGCAATAAACTAGATTTGAAAAACACAATTGAAGAATTATGCAATCCACAAGTTAACTTTAGAATTATAAATTAGGGTTATGTAACTTCAACCACTAAATTTATGTAATTCAAATGAAATCTAGGAAGGAAAATTTAAATTTTTTATTTTGAAACAATTAAACAATGCAAAATTTTGTAAAAATTATTGTTCAATTATTTAAGCAAATTGGTTTGAAAAGATAAAGAATAATTGTGAAAATTTATGCAAACCCCTAGGAAATTTCAAATTAAAATTAGGGCTTTGCTAAAATTACCTCTTAATTTAAATTGAAAATTACCCACTAGGAGATAGAAATTTAAAATTAAAATTAGGGCTAAAAATAACCTCTTAATTTTAAAATTTAAAATTTAAAATATTCTAAAGGAAATTTAAATTTAAAATTTGGGCCTTGTAAAAAGAATCTCTTAAAATTTAAATTTAAAATGTGATGTTGAAATTTGAGAATTGAAATAATCAATTTAAATCTTAAAATTAGGGCTCTTTTAATTAATCACTTAATTTTAAAATTTAAATTTGAAGTTGTCCACAAGAAATTTAAATTTAAAATTAAGGCCTTGTAAAAAGAACCTCTTAATTTTAAATGTTAAATTATCCACAACAAATTTAAATTTAAAATTAGAACCTTGTAAAAAGGAACTTCTTAATTTTAAAATTTAAATTTAGATCTAAGGTTGAAATTGAAATGATTAATCCAAAATTGGGCAACCCATAAGGTTAATTTAAATTTAAAAATTAGGGCTCTTTTAATTAACCACTTAATTTCAAATTTTAAATTTTAAATTTGATCCAAGATTGCAAATTTGAATTTGAGGGAGCTCTAAAATGATAAATTCAAAATTTAAACAACCCACAAGCTCAATTTTTAAAAATTTTAAAATTAGGATTTTTGAAATTAACCACTAAATTTTAAAATTTGAATTTGAAATTAAACTTGTAGATGAAAATTTGAATTTTGAAATTGAAAAACACTTAGATATAAAACAATTAATCAAATTAAGTGATTCACAAGCTTAATTTTGAACTTAAAAATTAGGGTTTTAGTGAAATTAACCTCTAAATTTTTAAAATTTGCAAGGAAATCAAACTTGTAAATGAAAACTTTAATTTTAAATTGCATACAATGAGATTTGAAAACAAAAATCAGAATTAAAGGTGTAAGGCATCAGGTTCGCCAAAATGTAAAGGGGAAATTTTGATTTAGCGATTTGCAACATAGAAGGGAGAAACCACTAAATCAATTTTCACTTTTGGACCATTACACTCAAAAGAGGGTTAGAATCCACTAGATTCAATCACAAATCAAATAAGAACTTAATACTAAATGGATTAAATTGGTTTTGATTTGAGTTTCCTCTTTTGTAAGTTGAAATGCTGAAACAAGTAAAGTGTTAAAAAATGAAGGTAAAACCAAGAAAACAGTAAGCTACATATGTGGGATTTTTGCATGCACCTGGATCTGAGCAGTATAAGCCAAGTCGGATCTGATCCTCAAAAAAGTTCCTAAAAATCCTAGACCATGACGTGGCACCACGGTCCTTCGAACTTCCCACACACCGAAAAAGATTGATTTGTCTCTGTGAATGAAGCTTATTCTAAAGAGTGCAACTTTGTACCTATTTCTTACACATAGAAAGAAGGGGAAATGGACTAGGAATAGGGGTTTTCCTAAGTCAAACCCTAGTTTGGAATCAACCTTGAATGAAATATTGTAAATACTTGAAATAAAATGATGGAAAGGTACACCTTAGATCTACAATGAATAATAATGATGCTTTGCTTCTTGAATGTAATCACATATGCTGTATGAAATGGCATGAACATGTCAAAACCCTAACACACACATGCTTGCAAATGAATGATGTAATGTTGCTCATCAATGCATGGATGAAGATTATGAAGCCTTGAAGACCTCTAGAAAGGCTTGATGATAAATACTTTGATGTTTGAATGCTTGATTACTTTATTGTAGTGTTCCCAATATCTCCCTTGTATCCATCCATATCCAAAATGAGAGGGGAAGACCTCCTTATATACTTTCCCATTGAGAAAACTGATTATATTTTCGACATAGGCTAACATGAAGCAATGTTTACCGTTCAAATTTAAGATGGGGAAAATGGTTTAAAATGAGCCCCAATTAGGGAGGACCATGGCATGGCACCATGGTCCTAGTGAGGACCAAGGCGCCACGCCCTGGTCCTACCCCGTATTTGGGCTAGGGCTAAGGTGCAATGCAAGGTGGAATGTGATATTGATGCCAATTTTCCATGGTACAAGCATAAATGAGTCCCAATTAAGCATGAGGATAAGAACACTAAGGTGAGGGCCCTAAATATGCTCAAAATTGCAAAGGGTGCAATTTTAGGATGCTACACTAGGGAAGCCAACACTCTGGCCACCAACCTTCCATCAAGTAGGTGCCGACCAACGTGACATCAAGACAGTCAATATGTTGATGGCACAAAAGGTTACAGTTGGCACACAATATTTCTTCCTAGACATCATAGTGATTCCACTAGAAAAGGTGTACAATGCTCTCCTTGAAAGGGGTTGGTTGATCACTGCCAAGGCCAATCACAACTAGAAGTAGAATACATACACTCTCCATCGAGAGAAAAGGGATGAAGTACATCATCAACCTAAGAAATCAGATGGTGAGAAAAGAATTGGTATCCTCTAACTCAGATTCCAAGGGTGGAGATTTCAGGATGGATGAAGGGCGGAAGGAAATGGAACCCAAGGACAAAAGGGCACTTGAAATTGAAGACTGCTTGTAGGATGAGACAAGTTTTGTGAAAGAGTTGTTTCACTAGTAGATGGAGGACTATGAAGTCTTCCATCCCAAGTGTAGCATGCTACAAATCTCTAAGATTGAAGAAATTGATGAGGGTATGAAGAGTACTGTATACACCTAAAAATGGTATGAAGATAATTAATTAAATAATCAATTATTTAATTAATCCCCCTTCCTAATTTAATTGAATTCATTAGGCAATTTGATTAAATTCTCCCTTTCATCTACTTATTAATAAATCTAAGGATTTATTCATTAAGTTCATTTCATGGTCTCCTTTGATTAATTAATTCAAATTAATTAATCTCCCCCGCCCCCCCATTTCAATCAATTCTTCTAATCCCCTAATTAATTAAAACAAATCAATTTATGAGTTGTTGAAAATTAATTAGTCTTTTCCTATTATTTGAATTTTTAAATTCAAATTACCCACATGCCTCCTAACTTCTAACCACCTAACCTAACCATCCCTCTAACCTAACCCATTCCACCTAACCCTGGGTTTAACTAACCCTATCCTATCTTTCACAATCTAACCTCTTTATCCTAACCTCCTATGGTGTGGATATTCTTCCCTTGAGACACATGGCACTTTGGCCACATGTCTCCTCTCTTGGACACTTGCCCTTTAATGAGCAAGGCTCCTTGACACTTGTCACCATAGAGATGACAAGTGTCCCTTCCTCCAAACTCTTCTCCAACCTCCTCCAATTTCACCCTTGATATCTTCATACTCAATCTTGACCGTTTATTCCTGCCACCTCACCCCTGGCCTTGGAAATCCTATAAATATCCCCCATTTTGGAGCACAAAGGATCCCATCTCATTATCAGTTTAGGCATTGTTACTATAGGCATATCATTTGAGAATTTTTGTTATAGGCAATTGCATCTTAGATTTAGTTTAATTTGATCATTTTCTAGCATAATTGTTGAATCATGTAGCTTAATCAATCTCTTTTCTAGTTTAATTGCATCATCATCATAGCTTAATCATGCATATCATTAGCTTAATTAGTCTCTTAGATCAATCTAGCATAATCAATCTCATCTTTGCATATCATTATCATTTCAAATCCTTCATCTAGGTGTAGTCAAGTCACTGGGATTGTTTATCCAGATCTGAGAGAAAATCCTTACTCGCATCTCTTAGGAGGTGATAGGTCGCTTTGTCATGGTTCATCTTTCATTTTCTTTTTAGTTGATAACCATACTTGTAATGATCTATTAAGTGTTTGTGTTGCAACTGCAGGTATCACACTTTGCAGGCATGACAAGTACTACATTTCCTTTGGAGCATGAAAAATATAAGGAGGGAATGGCATGAGTAGATGAAATGCTAATGCACCACTTTAAATCAGACAAAATCATAAAGTATGAAGAACTAGAACTTTGTACTGAAGACGGTTGTGTTTCAATCTTTATGGAGTAAAAGGACACCTTCTCATGGACATAAAATGATCTAAAGGGATACCTTTAGAGTTGTGTGTACATAAAATCTCCCTCGTATTAGGTGTACAACCCATATGGAAGAGGTCATATCAGATGAATAAGAATTACATTGCCAAGGTACAAGAATAAGTTGAAAAAATATTGGAGACGGGCACAATCTTCAAAGTGGAAATGAGTGAATGGATTTCTCTGATCATCATATTCCTCAAGAAGGAATCAAACCAAATAAGGATCTCTGTGGACTTCAAGTTTCTTAATGTGGTAACCATCAAGGACCCCTTCTCAATTTCGTTCACTAGCACCATACTAGAAGAGGTTGCAAGACACGAGATATACTCCTTTGTGGATGGATTCTCTATGTACAATCAGATAAGAATTACCAAGGAAGACAAACTCAAGAATACCTTCATGGTGAAAGATGGGGTGTATTTCTAAAACAAGATGTCAGCTGGCTTATGCAACACCCCCACCATCTTCCAACAAATAATAATGCACATCTTTGATAAAATATTGGTAGGTAACTTCAAGGCTTTCTTGGATGATTGGTTGATACATAGCAAACATGAAACCACCTTACCACACTTTGGGAATGTATAGAAAGGCATCAAAGGGCATGACTAGCTTTAAATACAAAAAATTGTAGATTTATGTTGCCACGTGAGAAATTGCTTGGCAACATAGTGTGTAAGTAGGGATTGAAGACAAATCTTGACAAGTATTAGCCATCATTCAGATGGATGCCTTAGAAAATGTAATATGAGTGAAGTAATTCCTTAGGCATGTAGTCCACAATCCAAGGTTCATAAATAACTTTGCACAAATTTCACACTCACTAGACATGCTGGCACAAAAGGGAGAATTGTTAACCTAGGAAAATGAATAGTAGAAAGCATTCAATGACTTGAAGTCTAGACTACTGAGTGCATCAATCTTGGCATATCTATATTGGGATAAATAATTTCATGTACACATAGATGCCTCCAATTATGTAATTGAGGCCACATTGTCACAAGTGGGATTATAGGGATTGAGCCATCCAATATTTTTGTAAGTTGCCTACTTTCCAAGGCTGAAAGCAATTACAATATGACAAAGAGGGAGGCACTTGGTATGGTGTACTCCATACAAAAATTTTGGCACTTCCTACTAGAGACATCCTTCATGTTTTACATATAACATCAGGCATTGATGTACCTTGTAAACAAGAACATCATCCAAGGGAGGGTGAGTAGGTGGATGCTCCTATTGTTGACCAGTTTTCATGGATTATGTCAGGAGAGTTGCCTAATGGGGTGAATGAGGATGTTTTTTATACTTACATGTTTCAAATTATTACATTTCCACCATGGTATGGGAATATTGGGGAGTACTTTTCCACTACCACCTTCCTGACGGACATGCTAGCAAGTGAGAAGGAAACTAGCCCTTAAGAGTAAAACCTTCCAACTCATTAATGGGTTATTGTAGAAGGTGGGTCTAGATCAAGTACTACAAAGGTACATGATGTAAGAGGAGATTCTAGGAGTGTTGGAGTCTCATGAGGTGTTGGCAATAGGCCACATAAAACTTGACACCATGACACATAAATTACTATTGGCAGGACTGTGGTGGCCAACACTACATATAGGTGCCTGCAAGTGGGTAGTATGGTGTGACACATGTCAAAGAGATAGCAAGCCACTAAAGTGGTACTTCATGTTGATATTCCTTTGTAAACCTAGGAGTTGTTTGAAAGGTGAGATACATGTATTGGTGTAAGTACCAGTGGAGAAATTCAAAGAAAGGAGGAACAAGTGACAAAGGAAGAAGAACTACTAGAGAACTTTGAATAAGAAATTGACCTCATAAAATATGGAGAAATTCTTGAGCCACATTTAAAGGTTGTGATCAAGTTGAAGGATTGGTTTGTCGCATAAATGTATTTGGGTGATATGGAACATGCATCCAACTCGCTATGGTGAGTGATCTTGAACCCAATTGAGCCATCACAAGTCAATGGAGAAGAAGTGGCATGGTGTGATTAGTATGGAGGTGGATAGATCAATGAGCACTACAAAGGTATTGGACTTGCACCCTTATTAGATTAAAAAAAATTATTTAGAAAATGTGGGCACATGTTGTGAGTAGGAGTGTTATAATAATCTTCCACTCACCTATTGGTGGTGATATGACTCCAAGATAAAAATGAGACCCTAGGATGAGCCTAGGGGGACAAAGAGAAAAGTAGATGAGGAAGGCCACATACAGACCAAAAGACAAAAGGCTAACAATGACAAAAGAAAAGTTTCCAAGGTTAAAAATCTCAAAGGGAAAAATTACTATGGAGCAACAAGGATTAAAAAATTAGAAGGATAAAGGAAAAATAAGGTAAAAAGAAAAGTCCCATGGAAGGTAAGACATCAACAAAAAAATCAAAAGCTAAGAATTTTTATAAAATGTTGAAGGTGAAAAAGTTAGGGATGAAAAGAAGTATCAAAAAATTAAAAAATATGTGGATGGGAAAAATATGGAGAAAACAATTTTTTATTGTGTTAAAGATGAGAAAACATTATGAAGGCAAAAGAAAATAAAAAAAATAAAGTGACCCCAATAAATTTTTAAAAAATTATAAAATTTGAGGGATAAATTTAGGTCGGAAATGAAAAAAGCAAATGTGAGGAGAAGTTCGCCAAGCTTTTTTTCAAAACTATTAACCTATTTTTCCCAAATGTTATCTTTATTTCAAGAAAACATATGAACTCTAGGTATTGGTAGTAGTAGAAGGATAAAATTGTTGGCCATTTGGAGGAATTGATTATGTGTTGCATTGATGTTTTGTCATTGATGTCAACACTAGTTGTTTTGAATGCTTTACCAACACCATTCTTATCCCGGTAGGTTGTGTGGTTTCTGGTTGCTTTGGATCTGGCATGATCTGGTATGCTCCAGTATGATTTGTTATGGAATTAGCATACTCATGTTCATATTCAGTCAGTTGGTTTTGGTTTGGTGATCGGATGCTATCCTGTTTGCTTGGAAGCTTGGTTTGTGATTCTGACGAGGGTTTCAGTGGAAGAGCTTTAATGAAGATATTTGATGATATGCATAAATGGTGTTGGTGCAGCTTCTGGTATGGATTCTAGATGTTGATGGTGATCATGTTTGAGACTTGGTGGATTTGGATCATTTCTTTAGTGTGTGGACCTATATTGGGTCCTGGTTGATCTAGGTTATGGACTGGCTTAATGTAATGTGTGGATTGGACCTCTCGATGCTTTTTGGGGTGTCTTATGAGTTGGATTTTATTTGTTTGGTCTAAATCCGACATGTTTTATAATTATGTAATTGGTTTATTATCTGGTGGCCGACCTGATTGTTTATGGTTGAGGGTTTGTATATATATGATGTAAGATCTCATTGTAGATCATCATGGTATGGGATATGGATATGTAATGTGCGAATAATGTAATATCATTCAGGCAAAGGATTTGATCAATCATTGCAGATCGAGTTTGGTTTATGTAAGAGGATTTAGTCCTCTGGTATTGAGCTTAACTAGAACTATACTCAGGCATAAAAGATGATATCTTTGTAGTTCATTCATTCTTCTGGATTTTAGTCTGGATTTCTATGTAGTCAGTGAGACTCCTTTTGTGATGAGCGGTACGCTCTACGTTGTTGGCCTGAGTAGCATTGATTGTCACACTTGGTGGTAGGAGATAGATCAAAACCACCACATTAAAATGATCCTCAAGCATGTAGAAGTGGACAAGGTGTTTCAAATTTTAGCCTTCAACATACAGGAGTCTGAGTCCATCCTAAAATCCCTCATAGTGTGTTATGACTGACACTCACACAAGTCCACTATTCCTTACTAGGGACATGATGTGACGATGTCGTTTTGGCCAACCAATTTTACATGAGCATTTGGAATTCCCTCATGAGGCACCATTGTGTAGAAGCCACAAGGAAAGATGACCAGGGAAAAGAAGGATAATATTCTCAAGCGATTCCGTCATGATGACTTGACACCAAAAGAATGGGACAATATTTGGAACAATAGTAGTTGAGGGATCAAGAAAACATTTTTTGCCATGGTGGAATGGAAGTGCATACTAGGCATGATCAAAAGTCATCTACTAGAGAAAATAAGGCTTCCAGCATCACAGTGTGGATGATTTATTTAATGGTTGGCCTTAACAATGAAAATATATACAATTGGGCAGAGTACTTTTCAGAGTGAAATAGAGAATTTTTGAGCCTCCAAAATAAAGCATTTATATGTCTCAGCAGACCATTGGATTGTTATTGGATTCCCTCCACATGCAAGTACCCATGGACAAGTGCAGACACTTTTGTCCTCTTATTCGAGTAGACACAACTAAACCAACCATCTATTATTGGATGCACATGGACACGTTAACTACTGGCAGTTACCAAGGTCCACATGTCAAAAAGCAAAGGAGGTAGGAATTGGACCAATAGAAAGTGTCAAAGGATGACACTTCAATGTAGAAGAAGAAGAGGTAACCATCGAAGTATCTTCCAACAAGAGCATGAAAGATGTGATGGTTGTAGAAGATGCATAAATTAGAGAGGATGTTGCACAAGAGGTGTTTATGGCACAAGAGGTATTGATTGCAAAGGATGTGTCTCTTAGTTCCATAGGTGCTATTGAAAATCATGGAGATGACAAGATTGAAGAGGCAGTAGCCATTAAGATAGATAATGGTATAGTGCCAGCTGGAGTAAAGGTGTCAGTTGGAGTAATAGTTCCAGTGGTGGAAACTTCTATGACATTAGTGGTGGCAACTATATCATTTTTTATCCCTTCAAGAGCAGCCTTGGTAGAGTATTTTCTCTTGGATTAATGACTGATTCAATACAAGGGGTGTTCAAATCATCAATATTGAAGACACCTCAATACCAATATGGCATATTTCACAACAATGGGCTCAAAGACCCAATCATGTCTCTTCCTCCATAAACTAGTCTTCTTATCTATTAGCCCTACTAGTCACAAAGTGGGCATAACTTATCTCAAAAAAATACTCTACTAACACACTCTCTTAATGGCACAAATGGTCTAACCCAACCATCTCCAAGGTTTTAAACCATCACCTATTCATCAATTTATGAAACCCTCATCTCTAGCCTATCAACAAGGCCATACACATAGAGTAACCCGCCTAGGGCATCATTTTTTCTCCCTCCAAACTTTATTTTCTACTCTGAAACTAATTGGAACATTGAAATGACTTGTAAAACTAACATTTCACCAATATTTATAATTTTCCCACAATGGAATGGGAATTCATCACCATTTTTGTGTCAAAACCTTTGTTTGCTGGAATTTCAAACCCACTTTCAGTAATTTGCTCATATCTCCCTTGATACTTGATGAAATGACATCAAACCAAAGCCAAAACAAATCTAAATCATTCCTCTATCCATCCATATAAGTTTCATATTAGATACCATCCATACAGAACCATACAAAATGTTGCTACGTGACTGTTAAAGAGAAATTTGGAAAATTGTAGTCAATAAAGAAATCATCTCTCAAAATACTTAATGAAAATACATGATACCAACACCAAATTAAGCTATATTCATAACACCACTTATCCCAATTTATCACAAATCATTATAGATCCATACAAGGATGCACAAGTCCTTAGATCAGCAAAAATACAGAAAAACCATAAAAAACCAATGAGTTTTTCATTTATTTCATCTCTCCATCCTTCCAACCCCCAATAAGTTGATACATTACAATTATTTAAAGTATTTTTTAACTTCCAAACACCTATAACCAACCCATAAACTTCCTTACTCAAAATGACTCTTCATCTCCCTAATCACAACTTTACAACTTTGACAACTTTGTAATGACAAATATTTTTATATTTTTTTACAATTTGTGCAATACTTGCAATGTAACCACTAAATGACCTTACACACCTTCTAAATGGTTTATAACAACCTTATTACACACCAAATGACTCAAATCACCTAAATTCCAACACTAGACCTCCTAGTTACATGTTTGCAACATTGCATTGACAACATGACAACAATTTGCAACTTTTTACATCATTGGCCAACATGAATCCCAATGGCCTAAAAACATCATTGTAGTGTTATGAAATTGCAACCCTAGCAATTTTTGACAGCATTAGGGTCCTCATGCACATGAGATCGAATCCTCTAGCCTGATTGGAGACTGAAGACTGCTCAACCCTCGGAATCAGCTTCTTTCTTGGCCTCTGCACCACTCTATTTGCACCTTGCCCTAGAAAAAGAGGTACGTCAGGGGTGTGGCACCCATGTTCTCCTAGGATAGGGGTGTGGCACCCATGTCCTCCTAGGACAGGGGTGTGATGCTCCTGTCACTGCCCTATTTTGGGGCAAGACCTTTCCTAGATCATGCATTGTAGGTTGTGCAGTGAGCGGGAAAACTCCCCCGATGTCGGCCTATGACAAAAATCAAATTCAGTAACGTGTATTTAAAGTGCATTCATCCTCTCATTTGCATATTTTGGATAGAATTGGAGTTGGCCAAGTTGCATACATGATTGAGCATTCAAGAGCATTCAAGCATTCAAGCATTCTTTTCTAGCATTGAGCATTCTCAAGTCTCCCTTCAAGGCTAAGTGTTGCATTCAAGTCAAGGATTCAACCATTGAAGAGGAGATTGATTCCAACATTAAAATCCACACAATATTTTCTATCAACATTACTACCACAACCTCCCTTGAGGTGATTTACAATTCAGTCTTTCATTTATATCTACTTGCAAGTACTTTCTTTCATTACTTGGTTAATTCCAAAATTGGGTTTTGACTTAAAGGAAAACCTCCAATCCCAACCCATTTTCCTCTCTTTTATTTGTGTAGGTTGCAGGTGCACAACTGTACTTTCAAAATCGGGCTCCATTTGTAGAGGCATAAAAACCCTTTTCTTTTTGCAGATTTTTCAGAGGACCGTGTACATTCCTACCATGGTCCAGGCAACTTTTCTTCAAATTTGCAAGGCGACTTTGTCTCGACATATTACTGCCAGATCCAAGCGCACAGCTTCATCCCATATTAGGATCTTAAGTTATATTCAGTTCTTTGTCACTTTTGCACTACATAATTCAATCAATTCCTTTCCATTTCAAATAGGAAGAGGGGATTAGCTTATCATTCCCATTTCACTCAGAATTCTATCTTCATCTTTGGAGGTTGAATCTAGTGAATTCTCCTCTCCTCTTCCAATGTAACTAGGTGAAAAGTGTTTGAAGAGAAATCCATAGTGAAACTCTCATCTCTCCTTGGAGGGAAAGGGTAGTTTTCCTCTTGATCTCTCATTCACATTTCACCACATTACATTTTGGTGAACCCAATGTCTTGCATGCTTTCCTTTAAACAAAATTGCATATTTTTCATTTGCAAGTATAAATTTCTGCAAACTTAGTGGTTAATTCATTATAAACCCTAGTTTTTAAAATTAAAATTGAACTTGTGATTTGTAAAAATTGCTTGTGGTTATCTTAGATTTGAAAATTGTTTTGTTTATCAAATTCAATTTCCTCATTGTCTTGTTCAATTTGCAAATCAAATTTACAAAATTAAGAGGTTACTTGTTAAAACCCTAATTTTTAAAAATCATCTTGAACTTGTGCAAAAAATTGGATTTCCATTTAATTTTTAGATTTCTAATTGTTCTCGAACTTGTCCTCATTCCTACAATTCAAATGTTCAATTTCCCCTCTTTTTCTCAAAATTCAAATTTCAAAATTAAGTGGTTAGGTCATAAAACCCTAATTTTCAAAATTAATTGGATTTTGTGCAAATTTCAAATCAATTTAATTCAATTTTTACATTTACGCCTTCATTTCGCCCATCTAGAGGTTGTAAAATTCGTTAATTTTTTGGGGTTAGCTTTGAAATCATCGTAATATTCATCCCTGAAAATTTTGAAAAAAGTTGGTCAGACCATGTGCGTTCCCACCACATTCCTCGGCTTTTTTCCCAAAATTTTGGGAGACTGTTATGATTGTATTTAATAGCCTAAATCCAGAAGATTGGTTGATTTTGATGATTTTTTATCCCTCTAGAATCAGAAATACCTCCCAAATTCAACATTTCAAATTTCAAGATTTTTTTAAAAAATTAAGAGGTTAGTTATAGTTTGCCCTGATTTTAAAATTTTTTATTTTAAAATTAAGTGGTATTCTCTTGGCCCTAATTTCAAAATTCCAATTTCCTTTCATTTTTGGAAATTGTGTCATCCTCTTCCCCCAACAAAGTTCAAATTGTGTAATCATTATTTTTTTAAATTTTGTATTAATCAATTTTGTAAGCTTTGCTCCAAAATTCAAAATTCAAAATTTCCCTGTAGTGCATGAGTTTTACCACTATTAGTCCTACTTATCCTATCCCCATTAGATGAAGCATTAGAATTAAGGCTTCCCAAGGTTTAATTACCAAGGAGATGGAGCCTAATTTAGGTGACTTCTTTAATGAGGATCATGCTAATTCTTCACATCCTAATCATTTCCCTATTCACCCCATTGATGAATCCCATGATGAAGAAGAATCTTTAACTAGGGTTTCTATAGATCAACTTTCTACATTAGACAATCAATTTGATAACTTTCAACAATGGATGTCCCAACAATACTCTAATAGTGAAGCTCTTCTATTAATTCAAGGCCTTAAACACATGATTCAAAGTGATAAGAATGGAATTGATATATTGTGTGGCATTCCACATATTGTTGATTCTAATGTCATGCCTATCAAGAGTTGTGTCGAAACCCTAGGTTACTCACAATCTTCAACACAAGTCAATCCTTCTATTCCTTTGACTACCCTTATGACTAGTATTCCTACTTTTACCTCCAACATAATGGCTACATCAACTCAAAATGTCATTCCTACAACCATTGGTCATGGGGAAAATCCCTCTTCTTCATTTAATCCTCCATGTTTACCTATGTCTTCCATAAGTATTCCTTTTATTCCTCAACCAATGAGTGCGACACAAGGGGGCAATTCTTTTAACAACTTTGTTCCTCCTTTACATGTCCATTTTCCTACACAATCATCACCTATGCCTACTTATCATAATGTCCCACCACCTTATTCTCAGTCCATGCCTTCTTTTAATAACATCACACCACCTTCTCAATCAACAATCTCTAATATCAATTCTTCTACCAAAATAACAATTAACAATCTTTCTCAAATTGTGTCTTCCTTATAACAACAAATTGCTTCTATGAGTCCATCCAAGTTTAGTGTGCCCACCTTTGATGTTGTGAGCCCACTTTCTCTTGATATTGTTAAAGTCATGCCACCTAAACATGTTGAGATTCCTCTTACGCATGTCAAAACATTTAAAACCTTGTGTACTGATTTTTCTTATGATCAAAGATTGCTTGCAAAATTGTTTACAAGAACACTAAGAGATAAGGCTTTACAATGGTATTGCTCTTTTCCTTCTTATTCTATCACTTCTTTTCAACAACTAGCAAATTCTTCCATCCAACAATTTCAAAACAACATTTGTCCTAAAATCACTTTGACTGATTTAATGCATTGTAAACAAGGTGTTAAAGAAAAAGTGATTGATTTCATTGGTAGATATAAGAATTTGTGTGCTCAAATTTATTTTCATGTACCTGATAATGATATTCAAAGAATTTTCATTTCTAATTTACAAAAAGATATAAGGGAAAAGCTTCTTTTTTCTGAGTTTACTTCCTTTTTGCAGTTGAGCGCAACACTCCATAATTATCAACCGGTTGTGATTCAAATGGAGCAATCCACTCCTATGGCTCCAAGTGATTAGGGGAAGAGTGCTCAACAACCGTTTGTGAATTTCAAACCAACAAAAAGCTTCATCAAGTTCAATTATACAATCAACAACCACAATGTGAATGCTACAACAGGTGTGCCTCCTATTTCTAAATTTTTCCAAAGAGAAAGATAGTTTACTTCTTTGAATGATTCATTACATAGTATTATGTCTTAGTTGTTGCACAGAAATGTTATCAAACTTCCTCCTATAAAACAAATTGATCCTTCTAAACTTGCATCCCCTTATTTTGATAACAATTCCTTTTGTCAATTTCATCGTCTGCCTGGTCATGATATTGAGAAATGTTTCACATTGAAGAATAAGATTCAAGACTTGATTGATAATAATACTATATATGTGGCAGGTGTGAATGATAAAGGGAATAAATTAGTAGCTCCTCCTAATCAAAATCTTAATATTTTCACTGATCACTTTCCTTCTCATACCTCTAACGTTATTGAGATTGTGCCTAATTCTTTCTCTTCTGAAGAATTCACCTATATGGCTCCAAACTTGGTTAATATGGTAGAAACACAAGATACACCTAAGGATCCTTGTATTACATTTGACCCTAGCAAGAGCATTAGAGCACCAAATGGCCCTTTGTACATAGTTGTGAAGGTTAGCAATATCCCTTGTCATGGTGCCCTTATTGATCTCTCTTGCATGGTTAATGTTATAACTGAAGATTATCTTTTCACTTTATGATTGCATAAACCAATATATCATGCTTCTAATGTGGTTGTCAATTTATTTGATGGATTCTCTTGTCCTACCATTGCTCTATAAACCTGCATGTTGAAATTCATACTAAATCCATGGATGTTGACTTGGTTATCATACCCTCTTCTGAACAATTCTGTGTGAAGTTGGGCTATCCTTGGCTATCTTCCATGAAGGCTATTGCTTCTCCAATACACAAGTGTCTAAAATTTCCTCACAATGGGGAAATCATAATCGTGAACCATGTCTTATTTCATCCATCCAAAAGAAGCCCCAGTGTTCCTACTGATTTCTTTTGGCCTAAACAATTTCAATCTCTTCCATCAAGGAGCGATTCTCTTTTTCAATCTTATCAAAAATGGAAGAAAGATATGATCTTATCCTTAAGTCAACCTAGATCCCCAACACTTGACATTCCTACTATTCTTCAAGATGAGGTTCTTCCCCTCATGGATAGAACTAATCTCCCTTGTAAGGAAGATCATCAACCTATTTCTATGGATGTGACTTTACCTTCTCTTAAGGAGAACAACAATATTCCTCCTAAGGTTAGACCTATACCTCCTCCTCATGATGGACCCGGTCTTCTTCGTACACCTAATATCCCTCCTTTCTATGGCACAGTTCCACCTCCTTCCTCTTATCGAGAGAATAGGTCTGCTTCTCCTATTGTTCAACCTAAACGACCTCAACCTAAACCTTCAACTATCAAGGAGTGAAACATTCCTACTTTTCAAGTGCTCCTCCTCCTTCTCAGCCTTCCACTAAGACTCGTTGGAATCATTTTGCGAGAGAGATCCGATGAAGATGTCAAGTTCAAGCTTGTGAAGCTATCCCTTAAAATACTTAAACTCCTCAGACTCCTATAGTTGACATGATTCCCTTTTCTCCCAAGCAAGATGTTCAACCTACACCTCCATATCATAAGTTGCTTAAAACATCTGATGGTTTTACTCCTATTCATGTTCTTTCTCCTCTTTCTCTAAACTTTGATGAAGAATTGGGTGAAAATGTTATTCATAATGGCAATACAACTCCTAATGCTTCTGATAGTGAGTATAAATATGTTGATATGGACAAACATTTATCAACTGAATTTTCACAAACCTTAATCCTAGCTCCTAGAATTGAACAAAGTGACTTACAATATGAGCATAGTCCTTGTTTGGATCTTGTGATAGCTCCATCTATTGTGCTCAATGTCACTCCTCTGGCATGTTTCTCACCTTCCCGAAATAGTGATCAGGAAGATTGGGAGGCGGATGTTGTGCTAGATTAGCAATATTAGCACTATAGATCTTTCTCTCTCTCATCTCTTGCTCTTGTGTGACCATTATTCTATGTGTATCCCTATTCTTCTATTGTTCCCTTAATTTCTACTTGGGGATGATGTAAAGCACTGAGATCTTTTCTTAGTCTCTTTCATGTTGACTCAAAAGGAATCCTCTCTTCCCTTTCTTCTAAGGTAGTGTCCTTCTTTGGGGAATGATGATTATTATATGCATATACATACATGATATACATGAGTTATCATACAGCATACCGACCTCGAGGAAAGTGATGCTACCTTGTGTTTTGTGTTCATTATCCTTGGGTTTATTTCTCGGTTGGGGGTTAAATCCTTGTGATAATGTGCTCCATCCCTTCACTTTCTCTTGGGTGTATCCTACCTTAAATCAATCACCCTGATAAGGCATGTGCAATCTCTTTAACATGGGGGAATACACTCCACTCATGTTTTCCTTCTTGATACTTAGAATTACTTAGTGAACTTTGTTTTTGCTTTGTAATATTTGGTATCCTTGCTTTCATGACCCATAGTGAAGGGAACTTTGCTACTTGCAGTCATGGTTCTTCCCTTCTCGATCTTCCTTTTTACTTTGTCAATCAAAGTTGTAAGATCCTAATTCCATTGGGAGCTTGGCGCATCTTGCCTCCTTGACATGGTAAAAGTCTTTCAATCTTATTTCCTTGTACTTTACCAAAAGTATTGGTGTACGCTTATACTCCCACTAAAGTGGGGGATAAATGTAGTGTCATAAAATTGTGACCATAGCAATTTTTTACTGCATTAGGGTCTTCACGCATGCAAGATCGAATCCTCAAGCCTGATCGGAGACCAGAGACTGCTCAACCCTTAGAATCAGCTTCTTTCTTGGCCTCTGCACCACCCTGTTTGCACTCTGTCCTAGAAAAAGGGGTAGGACAGGGGCGTGGTGCCTCTGTCCACCCTAGGACAATGGGGTGGCACCCTTGTTCTCCTAGGATAGAGGTGTGGTACCCCTATCCCTTCCCTATTTTGGGGCAGTACCTTTCCTAGAGCATGCATTGTAGGTTGTGCAGTGAGCAGGAAAACTCCCCTGATGTCGGCCTATGACAAAAATCAAATTCACTAACATGTATTTAAGGTGAATTTGTCCTCTCATTTGCATAAGTTGGATAAGATTAGAGTTGGTTAAGTTGCATAAGTGATCGAGCATTCAAGAGCATTCAAACATTCTTTTCCAGCATTGAGCATTCTCAAGTCTCCCTTCAAGGTTAGGCGTTGCATTCAAGTCAAGGATTCAACCATTGAAGAGGAGATTGATTCCAACATTCAAATACACACAAGCATTTCTATCAACATTACTACCACAACCTCCCTTTAGGTGATTTACAATTCAGTCTTTCATTTACATCTACTTTCAAGTACTTTCTTTCATTAATTGGTTAATTCCAAAACTGGGGTTTGACCTAAAGGCAAACCCCCAATCCCAACCCATTTTCCTTTGTTTTTGTGTGTAGGTTGCAGGTGGGTAGCTGTACTTTCAGATTCGGGCTCCATTTGCAGAGGCGGAAAAACTCTTTTCATTTTGTGGATTTTTTGGAGGACCGTGTACATTCCTACCACAGTCTAGGCAACTTTTCCTCAAATTCATAGGGTGACTTCATCTCAACATATTAATACCAGATCCACGTGCACAACTTCATCCCATATTCTGATCTTAAGTTATAATCAGTTCTTTGTCACTTTTGCACTACATAATTCAATCAATTCCTTTCCATTTCAAATAGGAAGAGGGGATTAGCTTATCATTCCCATTTCACTCATAATTCTATCTTCATGTTTGGAGGTTAAATCTAGTGAATTCTCCTCTCCTCTTCCAATGTAACTAGGTGAAAAGTGTTTGAAGGGAAATTTGTAGTGAATTTCTCATCTCTCCTTCGAGGGAAGGGGTATTTTTCCTCTTGATCTCTCATTCACATTTCACAACATTATAATCATATATGGCCTCTTATGGCCTTATTACATCAATTTGACATAATAAAACCTATAGATTACCCTTTGACCACCATTTTTCAATAGTGGCCTTGGTGCTCCTGCACCAATCACCATTGGCAGTGGTGGAGTCAAGCCCATTGCTAGTGGCAGTGGCAAAGATAAGTGTTCCAACATCATTGAGTACATCAATGGTGGCGGTAGAAGTGTCACAACTACCAGTATTAGTAGTGGAGGTTGTGTCACCCTCAGTTCCACCAACACATGTAACTTATTTGATAGGGGGATGCACTAGCTAGCCAGACACATGGATTGATTCATGGTTACACCTATTATCGATCTCACCAAAGGTTCTATGTGTGGAGTTACTATCAAAGACTATTATGGGTCTGACTAGGTTTCCCCCATAGAGTGTTCAAGGGGTACAAACAACAACTCCAAAAGGTGGTGGGGGTGTACCTAGTCACTTGCGAGTTCTAGTGGTAATTACCCAACTAGAACAATTCACACACACAACCATGCCAATAGGGGCACAAGGGTCATCATTTGGGAAAGGGGAAGAGATTTCCTTATAATTGAGTCATCCAAATCCTCAAGATCCAATTAGCGCAGTTTAGTGTTAGGTCTACCAGTTGAGGGTATGGCAACATTTCTTCGCTGGGTAGGAGATCTTGCACGAGACTTAGACATTGTCTATAACCCTTTGGTGGCACAAGTGACAAAGAATCCTTTGGCCTTTATGCACAGAGAGTGTGAAGAGGATTTTTTTAGATGTTTCACTGGCAAGGGATGGCCAAAATAGAAACCCGAGAGATGAGAGATTCTCGGACCCCACAATGACCTACAATTGGAGGTTACCATAGACAAGTACTTCAAGCAATTTATAGAATGGAGGTTGCTTTCATAGATTTGTTCCTTAATCATCAGAAATTAGCAACCACACACTCCTAGGTTGTTGCATAGTGATTGCAAGCCCTCCACTACATAAAACTTGTTTGGTAGTCTCTTGTTGAACAAGTGCAAAAGGCCAAATACAAGTTGACCCAGAAGCATTCTCAGTCACTTATTTGGAAAATATTGTGGGAGTACAAGAGCAATAATTAACTGAGAGAGATTGGAAAGTGGTAGAACTCAAGACACAACCCGTATAGAGGGATGAGCATATTATGTAGCTGAACACACAATTGGGAGAGAAGGGTGGTGAGCTCAAGGCAATGCATATGAAATTGATGGAAGCAACCTACAATAAACAAACACATACTTGAAACCCTAGAATAGCTTGCAAATTAGTCAATACAGTCTTGTGATATAACAATTTGGTTCATACTTGTAGTATGCCTAAGCACCTAAAACCTTAAGGAGAAATAATGTACAAACAGTGTGACCAAGGCCCCCCAAACCACATGAGCAAATATTAAAATGCAAAGAAGTGCATAGAATTCTTTAGGTCCATTATGATGGGAAATAATAATAGCTTTACTCTATAAACTCCAAAAATTTTGGTTATAGCTTGAGTAACATGAAAAGAAGAAACATACATATTTCATAATGTCCTCTGTCATATTTCCAAACCCTTATATCTTCAAATGAATAGAAATTTAGAACAATCTCCTAAGCTAGAGACACCAAATTGACACTACATACTTGAGTTGTTTTATTACAACAATCCATCAATTAGAGCACATTTGCATCCAACCATGAACATCATAACATCACTACCTTGACATCCAACTGTGAACTTCAGATCAACACATATGACATATAACCATTAACTTCAAATCAGCACATTTGATCAACACTTTTGACATCCAACCATGAACTTTAGAAGAAACAACACAACATTACAACTCCTTAATTCAACAACAACAAACTCTTCAACTCAATTATTCATTAGGAACAACACATTGTTGCCACAACTGCAAAAATCTATCCCTCTGTCATACAAATTTATCATGGGTTGACATTAATGACAACACATTAGTACCATATCTACAACAAGTGTTGTAATGCAATCATTGATAGTGGAAGTATAGATAATCTAGTTTTTAAAGAGATGGTTGTAGACACTCAAAATTGACTCACACACTTCTTTGTCATCTTTCATTAATCATTTGTCCAATATTAATAAATAATTTTACTTATTTAGTCAAGCCATTGTAATTCCTCTTAATCTTTAATAATTAAATAATTTTGAACTATTTTATTATTTCAAATTCAAAATTCCCTTCATTTCTCCAAATTAATTAAACAAATTATAATTATGTAATTAAATCATATTCTCTATCTTTCTTCTAAATTAATTAAATAATATTCTAATTTATCGCTTTCTTCTAAATAATTTTAATTGTTTAGTTATTTTCTTCAAATGCATTAATTAGATATTTGTCAATTATTTAATTAATTATCTTTCATCAATTATCCTTTTTAATTAAATAATATCCCTTATTATAAAACTCAAAATATTATAATATTTTCTCACATCTTTTTGTTTTCTTTCCAGTTTTATCCAAATCTGTAATTTGGAAACATTATGTTATTTTCAAATATATTTTCTTCCTCTTTGGTAAACTACTTTCTTCCAATCTTGAAATAGAAACTTTTTGTGCATGAATATGTATGGAAATAGGATCCTATAATAGGGGTATAAATAAATATCTCAAAACTCCATGGCATATCATTGGAGTCACAAATAGGTCCAACTATAGTCCTAATAAGAGAGTTGAACATTTGTGGTTTACGATTACTTTGTTGCAATGAATTTGAGATTGCAAAGCGTGTGTGAATGAACTTAGTTAAATGATATAAAAATGATAAATTTCAACAATAACAGTAAGATATAAATTTGGAAATCAAAACAATAGTAGAGACTTAGAAAGAGGAGATGAAGAAGAACCTATAGCTATAGTCTAGGCCTACAAATTTAGTGTTGGCATTGTGTTGTCATTGATGTCAATCGATATAGAGGGGCTTCTAAAATAAGATATGTATGTGTAGCACTATCAGTGTAGCATTGTCATTGGTACATACCGGATGTGATGTATTTTATATCACCGTGTGTTGCAGGTCACCGGTAAAGAAGAGTATGTCAATCGGTAAGTGATGTGTTGACATGGAGAAGATAAATCAACCAAGTGAGTGGTTGTCAACCGGAAAGCTTATGACCAGTGTACAAGTAGGATGAGAAAGATGTTGAGTTGTTGTTTGTGATGAAGAGGCGGAATGTTATCTAAATCACATCAACACTAGAGGAGAAGGATGTACAGGCCACCGGTACACTGTGTGGATGCAGAATGATGGGACTCCCACCGGATAAAGATGCAGTCACCATGTGAAGAGATGACTAACAGTGAATGTGCCCAATTGGATCACATATGCCTATTTGAAGATATCCTGCATAAACAAGGAAGCCACATGAGTGCATTGCAGGATGCAAATGACAAGGATCCACTACCATTGGTAAGTGGAGCTTATCTCCTATTATGCAAAGTATGCATCATAGTTCTATGAGATAAGACAAAAGTGTTAAAGGCGGGTGTTTGAAGGCTCACACCGAATCTACCGGTGAAACACAAAGATGCCTCAAGTGCATAAAAGCAGGGATATGTATTGGACCGACAGAGAAGGCATGATGAGTTGTCAGGACTAATGAAGAGTGATGGGTTTGTAACCTTGACAAACTGGTTGAGATGATATCCGGTCTGATGATGAAGAAGGCACGGTTGAGCAGATACTAATAGAGAGTGAAACCGACATGCAGATGCCTCAGATGGAAACAGTTGAAGGTTGATGACATGGTGTCATCAAGGGGTTTATCGGTAAGTATGTCCATCGGTAATATGGACAAGGTGCAGATGCAGAAGACTCCCATCTGATGAAGATGTGCATAAGGTAGGTTAGCAAGAGTGATGACTGGTTGAGTGTTCCATCAAAAGAGAAGCAGAGTGCAAGGTTGAAAGCAGACCGGTTAAGGATTTAACTGGCAGGGTTTGTAAGTTGGTAGAAGAACCTAGTAATGGAGTTAATTGGTGATCCCATTCATACCGACATAGATGACCTAGCAGAGGTGGATGCTGACACAGGGGCTACATGGAGGTGAAGTGGCATGCATGCACAGGGTGGCATATTGAGTTGGTGTAGTGTCAAGTGGTGAGGTAGATGGTGACAGGTCAATATTTATGTCGACTACAAGATTCACGGGATGCACAGCAGAGATTTGTGGCTCAAGGTCAAATGGACAACAGAGATCCAACACAGAAAGGTTGAGTAGATCGAGGAAGGTGAAGGGAACCACAAAACCTTTTTTGGTGATCGACCAAGAAATCCACTTACAGGTTAAAAGCAGGTTGCTAAAAATAGAAGGTGTGTTCTGGAAGGTACGACAATGGCTATATTGATTGATGAGTTACAGTTCATCAATTAAGGTGATTATATTGAATGAGATCTGATTGGATTTGGTTTACCTCGAGGTCGATGAGGAAACCCTAACTGCCTGAAATTTGAATTGGCTTTTGGCGAGAAAACTAGTTTATAAATATGCAAGCCAAAATCGATGACGGTTGCCACTGAATAAAAGAGTGTTGTTGCATGTGAGAATAAATTAGTCAAGTTCTCACCAAGAATAAGTAGAAGAGATTGAGTGTGAGGAAGCACTGGGTGGAAGTGTTCAACCGGCAATAGTGAGGTAACCGATAGTGACCATACCGAAAGAAAAGAGTTGCTAAAGACTGCAGAGAAGAAAAGCATAGAACCGACAGAGTGTTGTACTAGTGGAAAGCAGTGGTGTAGCAGAGAGAAGAGAGAATTGGAAAAGTGTAGAATTGGCAGAGTGCAGAACCAGTAGAGAAGGAGAAAATCCTGAACTGGCAAGGATGCAGCAGAGAGAAAAGGTGCAGCAGTGAGGTGAGTAGAGAATCGGCTATGAATTGGTAAGCAGAGAACCAATAAAAGAATTTGCATAAGAGTTACTAAATCTATTTGTAACAAGACTATTACTTTTGTATTTGAATATACTCATAGTAGATCACTTAGTTGGAGCTCAATGCAAGGGTTGTAGCTCCTTGGGTTGGTGCCCTAAATCAAGGGTTGGTGCTCCTTGGGTTGGTGCCTTAAATATTGTAATCAGAGATTCATTGTGAGGCTGGATTGGAGAAGTAGACTCCAGTAGCATTTCTCACCAAGGTTATTCCCATCTTGGGTTTTCCTCGTATATGATGGTGTTATGTGATGTCCCCTTTATGTGTGAGTACATTTGTGATTGTCCCCCATCTAACTGGTAAGTCAGATTTATGATAGAACATAGAACCGATATACACACATAGGATAAATAAAGGGAAAAGTTTGGAAACCACTGATTCACCCCCTTCTCAGTGGTACATTGTGTCTAACAATTGGTATCAGAGCCTAGGTTCTCGGTTAGACAAACTTTCTCTAGCTTGGGTAGATTCTAGCTTAAGGACACAATGGTCTGTTTAGTGTCAATCCCTGCTATAGGTTTTGATGGTTCAAACTATTCCATTTGGAGTTGCAGAATGGAAGTCTACTTGTCCTCCCTACGGTTTTATGTGTGGATGTCTATTGTAAATGGCTGCCCTAGTAAAGTCATTCCTCCCACTGATTCTGATGCAGAAAGAAGAAACCATTGTAATGATGCAGCAATGAAGGCTATACTCTATGGGTTATCAAGTGATATCTCCTCACAAGTGGACAGATGCAGATCGACAAAGAGCTTATGGGATAGATTGAAGAATCTCTATGGAAATGAGCCTACTACTACAGAACTGGTTTGTGAAGAAAAGATGAGAAATGCATCTCATGTATCTGCAGATGATGAAGGTAGATCTACTAGAAGCCGTAGTAATGATGCAGAAGGAACTCACCTCTTCATGGATCAAGAATCAGAAGATGAGAGGCACACATCTAAGAATGATCATGCAGATCACTCCTACCGGCAAGATGTGTTTGGCAGTGATAGTGAAGGTGAAGAAGAAGAGGTAGCAGAAGTTGATCTTGAAGGAGAAATTGTAAACTCACTTGAAGAACTCAACAGAGTAAGAAATGAATACAAGTTATTCAAGAATGCTATAGTTGTGGAGCAGAACCGGTTGATCAAATGCCTTGAAGAATCTAAGAAATGTGTCTCATAATTACAGACTCAACAAGGAGGCACCAAGATGTGTCGGTGTAATGATCTAGCATCTGAGCTAGAAGTAAAAGAAAGAGAATATCAGAAGTTGCTTGGAGAAATGAAGATTCTTCGAAATAACCTTGAGAAATGTCAGGATGAGCTCAAGGTAAGAATCCAATTTGATGGTAGCAGTGATGCCTTTGACAAAATGTTGAAAAAGAAAAAGCATGCCAAGGACACTGAAGGATTAGGAAGTGGTGTCGGTGAATGCTCCACTGGCAAGAATGGCCCCCACAATGACATTCTATTTGTCTCCTCAAATGGAGAAAATAAGGGACAAACCTTCACTATCCAGAATACTCCCCAGAAGAAGGTTGATCTAACCACAACTGGTGAAGACATGCAGAAAAGGATGAAGACCGATGCTGCAAGAAGGAGGAAGAATGCAGATCCTAAAGGAAAAGGGAAGATGGGGGAATGCAGCTTCACCGAAAGGAAGGACATGAGAAGACAATAGAGAAGACTCCCCACAGGTAGAAGACAAGGAAATGCTACTACCCACAAGACAAGACAGGTGTGGAAGATGAAGGGACTAGATGGAAGAGATGCAAGAAATGAGCAACCTAGGATCCATCCCCGGAGAAGCAGAAATGCAGATACCAAACTGGTAAGATCTCCCCATGCATGGTAGAATAAGTTTGTAAGTTATAAACCTTCCTTCTCCAATTATTGCTTTGCATGTAATGGTCATGACCATAGGGAAAAAGAATGTAGAAAGGGATCTAGAAGGAATAATCTAGGATCTCCTAGATATTGTGAAAATGAGAAAAATGTATCAAGGAGTAGATACATGCATATCCCCTCTCCTAGTTATGCAAATAGTATTTGTTATAACTACAATAGATATGGCCATAGAAGTTATGAATGCAAGAAGAAGAACTCACAGTTCTATGGAAACCAGTGGAACAATCATGCTCAGTATAGTAACAATTATAGAAGATATGAGCAGAAAAGACCTACATGGAACCAAAGGAGAAATGTCCATGCAGGATTAAGAGATCCATCAACTTCGGTTGTTAGTCACAACAATATGACCAGAAAAAGATGTTCTAAGCGGTATGTGAGAAGGTTCCCCAATCATAAAGTTGGGATGGATACTGTGTGATACTATAGCACTACTTCCGATTATGATGCAGAATCTGGAAATAGAAGGGCACATCAGCAAAATAAGATAAGACCTGCTCCCAAAACTGAAAATGGGAAGAAAAATAAGACCAGCACTGTGCATTCAATGCACAAGTGATATCTCATAAGGCTTAAAGGAGATGCAGGACCTTAGGAGGAGTAGTACACTGAACTTATCATTCACCCCCTCAGTGGAAGAGGACACATGGAAGGACAAGCGGTTGTCGGTATGAAGGAAAATAATGAGAGGATAAGTGTGTGTAGTGGCGGCCTTGGCTACACACCTGCAGATCAAAAATGGATCACTAATGCATGTGTTAATAATTGGCATATTAACAACTGGCATCAGATGCAAAGTGACACAAAATATCAAGAGTTACAGGGAGGTGCTTCGGTAGTGATGATGGACCGATACAGGAAACTGATATGTGCAGGATGTTAACGGTATGATTGCTAATAGGTACTTGCAGGTTAAATAAGATAATGAGGTTCAAGATCATTGCATTAGCCCTAGTAACATGGAATGAGGAGTTTATGTCTCAAGTGGTGTTGATGAAGACCTGAATGACATATGTTGGCCCAGTTGTTGATCATCTAGGCATGCATGTATTTGGGCTAACCGATTTGATTTATGGCATAATATTGATATTGTATGGTATTGTGTACATCCAAGATCATGTCATGGGCTGTGGTGGATATAATGGAGCTGAAAGATCATCAGATGATCACATATGCACAACTCAACCGGTATATGGAGTTGATTGGAGCCCCGATATTAAACTTGATAGGCAATGAGGACCTGAGACATATGAATTAGGGGGAGTTCAAGTGCTTATGAAGCAGAGTCGGCATGCTTGAACTTGTGAGTCTACTGACTACCTAAACTATAGATGATAGAAATTGGAGTAGGAATACCCAGAAGAATTTCATACTTAAGGGTATCTACTTTCCCAATTGGTTGTATTCATAGTACAATCACAATTGATTCTAAATAAATTTGGGATCAGTCAAGGGAAGATGCAGTTTGACCAGTAGGTAAGTAGTATTCACTAATGCATCCTTCTGTAATTGAGTGCTTTAACAATTAGTATTAGATTTGCATTCTCAATTGGTGTCAGTTGATGGTTGAGTCCTCCATCTCAAGATTTGTGACTTGAGAAGATGTAACAAGTATGAAGGTTAAAGGAGGAGATACAACTGATAAAGAAAAAGGGGAGAAAGATTTATGTCGGTGCTCGAAAGATACAAGGAGGAGTGAAACCCTAATAGTGCCCTTTGCCATTGTTGTCAAAGGGCGAGAAAGATATTGTAGTATACCGCATACTACATGTGTGAAAATCCACGGATTATACAAAGGGAGAGAGTTGGATCACACAAAGGGGGAAATATATTATGTAGTATGTTGGATACTACATGTGTTGACATCAATGCCAAAAGGGGAGATTGTTGGCATTGTGTTGTCATTGATGTCAACCATTATAGAGGGGATACCGAAATAAGAGATGTATGTG
Source organism: Cryptomeria japonica (assembly GCF_030272615.1). Lineage (NCBI taxonomy): Eukaryota > Viridiplantae > Streptophyta > Pinopsida > Cupressales > Cupressaceae > Cryptomeria > Cryptomeria japonica. The sequence goes on from NC_081412.1 coordinate 255,489,295, forward strand.
CATCATTATCATTGTAGCATTGTCATTAGTACATACTGGATGTGATGTCTTTGATATCACCATGTGTTGCAGGTCACCGGTAAAGGAGAGTATGCCAACTGGTAAGTGATGTGTTGACATGGAGAAGATAAATCAACCAAGTGAGTGGATGTCAACCGGCAAGCTTATGACCAGTGTACAAGTAGGATGAGGAAGATGTTGAGCTATTGTTTGTGATGAAGAGGTTGAATGTTATCTAAATCACATCAACACTAGAGGAGAAGGATGTACAAGCCACCGGTACACTGTGTGGATGCAGAACTACAAGATTCCCATTGGATAAAGATATAGTCACCATGTGAAGAGATGATTGATAGTGAGTGTGCCCAGCTGGATCACATGTGCTTGTTTGAAGATATGTTGCACAAACAAGGAAGCCACATGAGTGCATTGCAAGATGCAAATGACAAGGATCCACTACCACCGGTAAGTGGATCTTATCTCCTATTATGCAAAGTATGCATAATAGTTCTATGAGATAAGACAAAAGTATTAAAGGCGGGTGTTTGAAGGCTCACACCGAATCTATAGGTGAATCACAAAGATGCCTCAAGTGCATGAAATCAGGGATATGCACTGGACCGACAGAGAAGGCATGATGAGTTGACAGGATAGATGAAGAGTGATGGGTTTGTCACCTTGACAAACCGGTTGAGATGTTGTCAGGTCTGATGATGAAGAAAGCAAGATTGAGCAGCTACTTATTATGAGTGCAACCGGCATGTAGATGCCTCAGATGGAAACAGTTGAAGGTTGATGACATGGTGTCATCAAGGGGTTTACCAATAAGTATGTCCAATGGTAATATGGACAAGGTGCAGATGCAAAAGACTCCCATCTGATGAAGATGTGCATAAGGTAGGTTAGCAAGAGTGATGACCAGTTGAGTGTTCCATCGGAAGAGAAGCAGAGTGCAAGGTTGAAAGCAGACCGGTTAAGGATTTAACCGGCAAGGTTTGTAAGTCGGTAGAACAACCTAGTAATGGATTTGATCGGTGATCCCATTCATACTGACACAAATGACCTAGCAAAGGTGGATACCGACACATGGGCCACATGGAGGTGAAGTGGCATGCATGCACAAGGTGGAATGTTGAGTTGGTAAAGTGTCAAGCGACGAAGTAGATGGTGACAGGTCAAAATTTATATCGACTACAAAATTCACAAGATGCACAACAGAGGTTTGTGGCTTGAGGTAAAATGGACAGTTGAGATCCAGCACAGATAGTTTGAGCATATCGAAGTAGGTGAAGGGAACTGCAAAACCATTTTTAGTGATCAACCAAAATCCACTAACGGGTTAAATAAGGTTGCTAAAAATGGAAGGCGTGTTCTAGAAGGCACGACAATGGAGGGATTTATTGATGAGTTACAGTTCATCAATCAAAGTGCTCAGATCAAATAAGATCTAATTGGATTTGGTTTTCCTCGAGGTCAATGAGGAAACCCTAACCGCCTAAAATTTGAATTGGCTTTTGGCAGGAAAACTAGTTTATAAATATGCAAGCCAAAATCGATGATAGTTGCCGCTGAATAATAGAGTGTTGTTGCATGAGAGAATAAATTAGTCACATGCTCACCAAGAAGAAGTAGAAGAGACTGAGTGTGAGGAAGAAATGGGTGGAAGTGTGTAACTCCCAACAGTGAGGTAACTGGCAGTGACCATACCAGTAGAGAAAAGTTGCAAAATACTGCAGAGAAGGCAAGAATAGAACCGGCAGAGTGTAGTACTAGTGGAGAGCAGTGGTGTAGTAGACAGAAGAGAGAACCGACAGAGTGTAGAACCGATAGAGAAGGAGAAAAGACTGAACTGGCAAGGATGCAGTAAAGAGGAAGGTGTGGCAGTGAGGTGAGCAAAGAACCGGCTGTGAACTAGTAAGCAGAGAACCGGCAAAGGAATTTGCAGAAGAGTTACAAAATCCATTTGTAACAAGACTATTAATTTTTTATTTGAATATACTCATAGTAGATCACTGAGTTGGATATCAGTGCAAGGGTTCTAGCTCCTTGGGTTAGTGCCCTAAATTAGGGGTTGGTGCTCCTTGGGTTGGTGCCCTAAATTAGGGGTTGGTGCTCCTTAGGTTGGTACCCTAAACATTGTAATCAAAGATTCATTGTGAGGCTGGATTGGAGCAGTAGACTCTAGCAGCATTTCTCATCGATGTTTTTCCCATTTTGGGTTTTCCTCGTATATGTTGGTGTTATGTGATGTCCCCTTTATGTGTGAGTGCATTTGTGATTGTCCCCCATCTAACCGGTAAGTCCGCTTTCTAGTAGAACATAGAACCAATATGCACACATAGAATAAATAAAGGGAAAAGTTTGGAAACCACTGATCCACCCCCCTCTCAGTGGTACGTTGTGTCTAACATGTAGGACTAGTGTGTTGGGCACCATAGTCTAAGGGTGTTTGATGCAACAATAAGTTCCAAATTCTCAATTTTAAGGTCCTATAGATATGTCTCTCCAAAAATTAGTTAGAAAGTGTTAGATTGGAGGGTGCCCTAGTCTAGGTGTTTCTACTTGTTTGAAATATTAGATTATTTAACATTGTCTGCTTTGCACACCTATACCACTCTCTTCTTTTGGATCTGAACTTGTATGCATGAAAATGAGGATAAGTGGTTGTGCTATATAGGGGATTACCTGTGTCAAACCATGTGTTGGTGTTCCCACCTCCACAACAACTATGATTCATGAAAAGCGATCTTATCCTCAAGGAGGACAAAGGATAAGTCATAATAAAAATGTTGGATTGACAAGATTAGACCTTAGAAATTCAAATGATAATGGTAATGATGAAATTCTTAGTAAACAAATCCTACAAGTGTTGATACTATAATGGGTGAAAATTAGGGTTTTACTAATTAAGGTAAAAAAACCACTAAATTTCTTAAAAGACAATCACATTGAAAGAGGGATGAACCTAATAGATTTCGGCATACTCCCTTTAGAGAAAAAGCTTAGTTGACTTGTGAAAATGCTGAAATTGGGGTAAATGGGTGAATATTGAAGAGATCAAGCATAAATAGTGAGTTACAATAGTCGTACAGAGACATTGACCTAGATCTAGTCAAAGGGATATGATTTGGATCTTCTCGCAAAAGTTTGACCTGATTTTCCAAGACCATGGTGGTGGTTGCCCTAGTCCTTTAAATTTTTCGTTGTCAAAAGGAGAACCTGTTCATCTCTATAAATCTTGTCGATCCTCCCGAACATATCTTTGTACCTATTTTCTTACACACAAAAAGAAGGGGGGAAATGTTGGGAACAGGGGTTTTCCTAGTCAAACCCTAGTCTATGAATCTTTGAATGAAATAATGCAAATGCTGAAATAAATGCTAGATAGATATACCTCAAATCGACAATTGTTGATGATGATGCTTTGTTATTTGAATGTAATCACATATGTTGTATGAAATGGCATGGATATGACAAAACCCTAATCACACACACATGCTTGCATATGAATGATGTAATCTTGCTCCACAATGGTTGAATGATCAATATTTAGCCTTGAAGATATTTGAAACTGCTATAATGAATGCTTCATAGATGCAAGAGTGCTAATAAAGTGACTGCTTGGATTGTTAGATTGATTAGATGAAATTAGGTTGATCAAATGTCTTTATATAGGGGTATCTAGGTAAATTAACAATTATCCCAACCTCCAATGGTCATGCAAAGCCACGGGGATCAATTTTCATCAGGGAGATACAACACCTACCCCAATCCAAATTTGAGCCCCATTGAGAGGGACCATGGTGTTGGGTGCCATGGTCTTTCTGCAAAAGGAACCAAGATAAGGCTCAAGGGGAAGGGGTACATCACTAGGGGGCCCACCAATGGGTGTTCATGGCCTCAAAGCTTGAGAATAGGCACAAAACAGACCTAGACAAGTGATGAGGATAGAACGTGATAGAGTAGGGGACAAACATTAGGTGTAAATTGGCTCGATGACAATTTATGATGCTATAGATACAATGACATAACAAAACATAGCATAATCCATCATGATATGAACATAGGTTCTTGTAGCTTTTTTCTTAGTGTTCTTAGATATGTTCTTGATTAAAACAAATCAGGGAATGCTTTCTCTTAGAAATTAACTTTGTGAGTTATAAAAGTTTTCTTTATATAGGGTTCACAAGGTATTTACAGATTTAGGCCAACATCAAATGGTCAAATGAAAAGATCAAGGTTAAATAACAAATAACGGAGGTTGACATTTGCACATGTTTGAAATTGGGCCCCTTTTGGAGGAAATAGGGCACTGAGCACCCTAGTCCTCTCAATCAGGGACCAGAGAAAGTGGTAGTAGAGTATCAAGATCTAGAACACATGATCGAGTCTCAAAATTAGCATATGACAGTAGTAGGATAGGATAAGGCCCAAATAGGCTTAAAATGGTCCAAAAAAAGGCACACTAAACTAGGGACACATAATAAAGTGTGAAAAGTTAAAGAGTTACAATTTATGACACTGCATTTATCCCCCCCTTTAGTGGGAGTATGAACTTACACTCTAGTGTCGTAAATTATAACCCATCACAATTTCACACTCCTTTTTGGCCCCCTCACTACCAAATTGGTTTCATGTACTCATTTGGTGATCAGATCATGTGTCTTGAACCTATGAATTCCACACCTTTTATGGATGGACTATGGAACTAGGCACCGTGGTCTATTTGGAATAGGGAAACAGGCATCATGGTCCCCCCAAAATGGGCCCAAATTCAAAATAGTTAGTGTGTTGATTCCCACCAATTACTATCGAATCATGATACTTAAGTATAACTATTGGAAGCCAACCTAATTTATGAAATGCCTTGTTAACCCTATATAATAACATCTTTCCTAATTCATTTTCATACCCCATATTCTAATCAATTCCTATATCAATTACTATGAGAAAATTTCTTCAAAATTTGAGCATTATAGGTTAACAAGTCACAACAATCTTCATGCAAGTGTATTTTATGATTGATCTTTCCTTGTCATATCATGTTATTGCATCAATACTTGAGGTTTATATCCAAAGAGTAACACAACATTATCAAGTTTGAGGTATAATCTTGTCAATTTATCATTTTACTTCAGATTTAGCATCTACTCTACAAGAGTAAGCTCTCTTTTCCTAATCATCATTATTGAAGTGGAAGTTAACACCTACCAAATATTTCACTTAGGCAAGCCCCTATACAACCCAACACTTTTTCACTCTTTTATGTGTATAGGTGACAGATCTGAAGCTAGAGAGCTACAAATCTAGAAAGTATAGACAAAAATACATAGTTTCAAATTTAGAATAGATGAAAAAACCTGGACACTATTTAAAATTTGGAAGTGTTTGACACCTTTTTACTAGAATTTTAGGAAGACAATCTATAGAGCATCATGATCCAAATTCCACACAACTGAGCTAGCAAATACATCTCCTAGGTAGTTGTGTCTATCCACACTATTTGACATATTTAGCCCATATTCTAGACACAAGTTCCTTTCTAAATACTATTTCCATATTTGCCTTCATAATTTGCATATGTATTATGTAGCTTACTATTTAAGTTGATTATTGCCAACTTTGCATCATTTTACCTAGTTCTTACATTATTAATTCAATGATATCAATCAATCAATTCAAAAGAGAACAATCAATCACAAGTTCCTAGCTCTCCTAAAGGGGTTGAAATTGGGCCTAATTGATTATTCTCTAATGAAAGTGTTTGGAAATAGTTTCTAGTTTGAATTCTTAGGCTAGATCACCATTTCTTAACCATTTCACACTCATGATTGCAGTATAGTAGAGATTAAGATATAGATCAACTAAAATAAATACAAACAAGGATAATATGACACTGTGTTGAGAGCAGCAAGCCCCCAAACTTATGATCTTATCAATCCACACTAAAATTATAAAGTAATATACACAAAAATGATATTAGTACTAAAGAAGACAAAAGGTTCCAAGTCAACTAGGTGAAAATACCTTGATGCAAAGGTTGAATTAATCACTAATTTAATTCTTAGAATTTTATTAAAAAAGCACAAGTGTAATTCTAGAAAGAGACAAGATAATACATTTATTTGTGATGAGAAAAGTGTTCCATGGTCCAACAAATAGAAATTTTTGCTATGTTATGGGTCCATGGAGATTACATGAATTCTACTATAAAACAAGTTGTATTATGTTTGGTGATTCATGCAGGGCATGGATTCTACTACACAAAAAGTTGCTTTATGTTGTGTGATTTATATTGCAACAAATGAATACACTGTCACAACCCAGTTATACTAGGTAACCTATGCCTAAAAAGAAATAATGAATAACAATGATCATGCTAACATGTTGTGTTATGTTAGATGACCAATGCCTAAGAAAGCATAAACAATGAAAATTATCAAAATTAGCAAGCCACACTCTACTAGGTTACCAAAACTTGAGAAAGCATAAACATGTTCAACAAGGGATCGGGATATCAAGTTATGTTATGCTAGATGATCAAGATGAGTCATGTAGATGCTACTAAATAGCAAGTTGTGTTATGTTAGGTGATTCATAGATCATCAATGCTTCAAGAGATTACACCAGTATGCCACACTATACTAGATGAACAAAACCAAAGTTATATGCCATGCAAGTTGCTAGAGATAAATTGATAACAATGCCTTGAAGGGAATTATGCAACACAACACCACTACTTTGGGGGTACACCAATGAATGAATACAAGCAACAAGGATGCCTCATATTCCCCCCTTATGTTGATGTCAACATGTTTTTATTTTCATATCTTAAGGAGGATATATCCATATCAAGAATAAAACATCTTCAACACCAATGAAACAACCTATTCAAAAATTCATGCATTCCAAGATAAGAATAAGATCCTTATTGAGGATGCAAATCTTCAAGCAAGTAAAATATCATTGTAAAGGAAAAATCTTGAAACAAATGTAAAGGGGTCCTTATCAAGGATACATAGCTATAAAAAGAGGCAAAGAGAGGGGATAATTCTTGTTTAAGGATACCTATTTTTGCAAAGGTAGAATATCTTCAAATAAGGATGCATACAAGAGGAGGAGATGGGATCCTCAAGAAAGGATGCATACCTCAAAAAAATTCTCTATTATCTCTAGTGTGTAGTGAGGAAAACCATGCTATAGAGAATCATGTTGCTCACCCTCAAAAAAGAATGGTTTCACTTGAGATTATACCACCATGGATGATAATGAGCCCTCATATAGAGCTACAAATGTCACATAGTGAGGAGCAACATAATAGAAGGAACTTTAATTTAGAAGGGATAGAACAAAAGTGCATCTCATTGTCACTTTTCATTTGAATGATACTAGATATGATAAATTGTTGTTTTTTACATTCTAAGGCTTGACATTCATTAGTGGAATGGTCATGCACTTGATGATACACACAAAAAGAAAGATTTATTTATTATGTTAATGAACTTTCTTTCATTTTGAAAGAATAAGAAAGTTTTTTTTAAGAATCATCAACAAAATAATCTCTTTCTTAGATTGAAGGTTATGAACAAGAAGCAATCCTTTCTCTTGTGAAGAAAAGTTTGAGAACTCATAAGAATAAAATATGGAGGTGTTAGATAAAGGATGGGATGTAGACAAAGGACTAGGTTGGAAGCCTAAACCTTATTTGGAAAAGTATGATATTTGTTTCATAAGAACCACAACACTTTGTTTCATACACCCTAAACAATGTCAATTTGATCCATTTTTAGAAAGAATTTTGAAACCAATCCCATAGTGCAGTCTCAAATGTAGGATCAATGGTAGAAGAATCAATTCTTTTACAAGAATGTAGATCCTTATTAGGTGTTGATATGTGAGAAGGTTCACTCTTAGATTCAATTAGGCCATGTAGGTTGAATTCCAAAGAGCCCCAATTCAGGGACTTTGTATTCTCCAACAAAGAAGGGTGTAAAGTGTAATGGACCCCAAATTTTATCTAAGAGAGAATCACTAATAGGAGGTTGTGTTGTATATAAAATCATTTTAAAGGAAGATACAAATCCTAATTCATTTTGGACACTACTATATGGATTAGGATCAATGATCATTTTATACAATTTACCATTATGTATAAATTTTATTGTGTGATGAAGGGTAGATGAGACTACTTGTATAATATGAATATACGGTATGCTTAGAAGAAGATTGTATATGAGAGTATTGGGCATGACATAAATAAGCATGGGTAAATTCATAATTACAATCATAATAGGTAATATGATTGTACCTAATGATTGTCTACCAACATTATCAAAGCCACAAATAGAGAGAGAATTAGATTGAATGAGAGAGGTATCCATATTGATTTGATAAACAAGTCAATTATACAAACATTAAGACCTGATCCATTATCAATTAAGGTATACATTATCCCATTTTTATTAATGAGAGGTATAATCATGAGGGTATCATGTTAATCTTGAACTTCCAAAGGTGGTAACTTAGGTTGCGAGAATATAATATCTATCTTTATTGCATGCATATAATTAAACAAGGCTATTATATCAGTTGGTATAGAAAAAGGTGGCATGGCTACATTTTCCAAGGCTTACTATACCATCTCAAGTATGGAGGTGAAGTTTGAATTAAATCCCAAAGGGATATCCTAGATAGAGTAGCACGAAGATGCTCGACAAGATCATACTCCTTACCATGTTGTAAAAGATGAGAGGGTGGAGGAAGAGTAGGTTGATAAGTAGGAAGAACATTTGAATCTTGTTTATCTTTATGATTATTATATGTGTGAGAAAATATATGATAATTATGTTGTTGTTGTAATGCCCACCAAAATACCCTAGTGAAACTAACCATCTAATAAGAAAATAGAGAGCATTTTTTTTTAAAAAAACATAATATAATGCAACATATACAACTAACTACTCATATGCATTTATCATCCCTTAACAAGTGTAATGTGGTGAAATGTGAATGAGAGATAAAGAGGAAAACTTCCCTTTCCCTCCAAGGAGAGATGAGAGTTTCACTACAGATTTCCCTTCAAACACTTTTCACCTAGTTACATTGGAAGAGGAGAGGAGAATTCACTAGATTCAACCTTCAAAGAACAAGATAGAATTCTGAGTGAAATGGGAATGATAAGATAATCCCCTCTTCCTATTTGAAATTGAAAGGAATTGATTGAATTATGTAGTGCAAAAGTGACAAATAATTGATTATAACTTAAGATCAGAATATGGGATGAATTTGTGCACTTGGATCTAATAGTAAAATGTTGAGACAAAGTCATCCTGCGAATTTGAGGAAAATTTTCTCAGACCGTGGCAGGAATGTACACGGTCCTCTGAAAAAACTGCAAAATGAAAAGGGTTTTTCCACCTCTGCAAATGAAGCCCGAATCAGAAAGTACAGTTGTACACTTGCAACCTACACACAGAAAAGAGAGGGAAATGGGTTGGGATTGGGGGTTTGCCATTAGGTCAAAGCCTAATTTTGGAATTAACCAAGTAATGAAAAAAGTACATGCAAGTAGATGTAAATGAAAGACTAAATTGTAAATCACCTCAAGGGAGGTTGTGGTAACAATGTTGATAGAAATGCTTGTATGGAATTGAATGTTGGAATCAATCTCCTCTTCAATGGTTGAATCCTTGACTTGAATGCAACACCTAGCCTTGAAGGGAGACTTGAGAATGCTCAATGCTGGAAAAGAATGCTTGGATGCTCTTCAATGCTTGATCTCTTATACAACTTGACCAACTCCAATCTTATCCAACTTGTGAACTTCTGTAAATGAGAGGACAAATTCCCCTTAAATACATGTTATTGAATTTGATTTTTTTCATAGGTCGACATTGAGGGAGTTTTCTTGCTTAGTGCACAACCTACAATGCAACCCTAGGAAGGGTCCTACCCCAAAATAGGGTAGGGTCATGCCCCTATCCTGAGAGGATAGGGGCACCATGCCCCTATCCTAGGGGGGACAGGGGCACTACTCCCCTATCCTAACCCTCTCTCCAGGGTAGAGTGTAGACAGGGTGGTACAGAGACAAAGAAAGAAGCTGATTCCGAGGATTGAGCAGTCTTCGATCTCGCGTGCATGAGAACTCTAATGTAGTTAAAAATTGCTAGGGCCATAATTTTATGACACTACATTTAGCCCCCACTTTAACGGAAGTATAAGCGTATGCCAATACTATTGGTAAAGTACAAGGAAACAAGATTGAAAGATTTTTACCATGTCAAGGAGGCAAGATACACCAAGCCCCTAGTGGACTTAGGATCTTTCGACTTCGATTGACAAAGTAAAAGGGAAGATTGAGAAGGGGAGAACCATGACTGCAAGTAGAAAAGTTCCCTTCACTATGAGTCATGAAATCAAGGATACTAAAGATTACAAAGCAAAACAAAGTTCATTAAGTAATTCTAAGTATCAAGAATGAAAGTATGAGCGAAGTGTATGCCCCCATGTTAAAGAAATTGCACGCGTCTTATTGGGAGCAATTTCTTTAAGGTAGGATACACCCAAGAGAAAGAGAAGGGAGGGAGCACGTTATCGCAAGGATTTAGCCCCTAATCAAGGAATAAACCCAAGGATAATGAACACAAAACACAAGGTAGTGTTGCTTTCCATAGGGTCGGCATGTTGTATGATAACTCATGTATATCATGTATGTATATGCATATAATCATCATTCCCCAAAGAAGGACACTACCTTAGAAGAAAGGGAAGAGAGGATATCTTTTGATTCAACATGAAAGAGACCAAGAAAAGATCTCAATGCTTTGCATCATCCCCAAGTCGATATTAAGGGGATAATAGAAGAACAAGGAGACACATAAAATAATGGTCACCAAAGAGAAAGAAAGGAGAGAGAGAAAGATCTACAATGCTAATATCTCTAATATAGCACGACATCCTCCTCCCGATCTTGCTGATCACAATTTCAAGAAGGTGAGAAACATGCCAGAGAAGCGACATTGAACATAGTAGATGGAGCTATCAAAAGATCCAAACAAGGACTATCCTCATGTTGTAAGTCACTTTGTTCAATTCTAGGAGCTAGGATTAGGGTTTGTGAAAACTCATCAGATAAATGCTTCTCCACATCAACATATTCATACTCACTATTAGAAGCATTAGGAGTTGTAATAATATTTTCACCCATTTCTTCATCAAAGTTGAGATAAGGAGGAGCAAGAACATGAATAGGAGTAAAACCATCACATTTTTTATTCAACTTATGATTTGGAGATGTAGGTTGAACATCTTGCTTAGAAGAAAAGGGAATCATGTCAACTATCGGAGTCTAAGGAGATTGAATATTTTGAGTGATAGCTTCATGAGATCGAACATGGTGTCTTCGTCAGCTTACTCTTACACAAATATTTTTTTGATTCTTAGTGGAAGGCTCAGAGGGAGGAGGAACACTTGAAAAAGTAGGAATGTTTCTCTTCTTGGTAGTTGAAGGTTTAGGTTGAGGTATTTTTTGGTACAGGGAACCTATTGGTTTTGGATTTTGGTTGTTGGTTGTATGTTGGTAGGTGGTCTGACACTCTAGGATGGTGTTTTGAATCAGTGTGGATCTTTGGAACCTATGAATGTAATAAAGAACCTCTTGTAAGGTCAGTTGGCTCTAAGTCATTTATAAACCTAGTGACCAACTCTGACCATGGGTTCATGTAGGGAAGGAGGTATGTTGCTAGGTTGTCCTAAGTTTTTTTAGGCTTAGGGTTGGTCTACAAGTCCATTAGGTACTTTGGAATGTCAAATATGACAAGTTGTCAAAAAATTGTAAAAAGTTGCAAAAGTTTCTAAGCAACATTTACTCACCGATTGGCAAAGAAGTTCCAATGGTCATAACTAGTTGGAAATAAGATCTAGCCATTTTGGGAAGGCCTATTTTTTCCTTGGAGATCATATATGAGTAGGTTGGATGATGAATGTATGAAGTGGTGGTTTGAATAAACAAAAAATGCAGATTTTGCCTATTTTCAATGGTTTTCCATACTGTACGATCTGACAAAGCATTGGTTGGCATAAAATTTTGAATTAGTTGGATTGTAATGTGAGTTCAAGTTTGAATACAAGTGGTTTTACTGGAATTGGTGGAGTCTGGAGCAAGTTGTGGACAGTTTTCCAAAAACTGTCACTCATAAATCTGGTTCATAGGGTTTCACCAAAAGAATGGCCCTAACTTGTAGATCCTATTGAGCAACTCATCGGCCCTTTGGGAAATTCAAGTTGAGGGTTTTTCATATTGTGATTCCAAAAGGGTGGAATCTGGGAGTGAGTTTTGGTGTGGTTTCCACCATATCCTAGGTTAAACAAAACCATGTGTTTAGCCTAGCCTTGAGGAGGAATGAGAGAACACTCACCTAAGGAGAGTTTGGGAACTAGTATAAGGGTTGTTTTGGTTCATTATATACCTAAGGAACACTCCCGAGGTGTGAGTTAGGTTCTGCAACCCCATTCTTAAGTGGTTGCTTTGGAAAAAAGGCCTAATTAGGCTTATTAGGTATGTAATCCCAGTAGGTGCTTGTTGGCATATGCACACTCCAATGAGACATTGTAAGTGATTGAAGGTTTTGTCATTGATGGAAACCTTACAATCCTATGGCATCGGCAAGGCATTATACCAAAAAGGTATTACACCGACAAGTTAGTGCACTGGCATCAGCAGATCACACTCTACCATGGCACTCAGACCACCGGCACCGGCACAGAGAAAGGAAGCATACTGGTACAGAGGCCGACAGGATTTTTGGTATATTATATTTTGTTTATTATTGTAAAAACTTTGTAAGATGACTTAGCAAGTTGTAAAATGACTCTTATATATAAGAGAGATCATTGTAAACATTTTGTAAGTTAAGTAAGTAAGGAAGGAAGCAAAAAGAAGAAGATATTAGGCAAACCTATTATGCGAAATATAGGTTAGAGGTTTTATGTAAAGAACAAAGCACAAACCGGTATTGGATCAGGCATTATAGGTGCTATTGTAAAGAAGTACAAGTTATTGGATTTGTATAATCCACATTGTAAGTCAGTGAGACTTCCCATTGAGCGGTGAGCTCTAGGCAGTTGGTCTTCCTGCATGTGCAGGCCCCTATTGTAAGTAATATTCTCTTATTGGCTAGTAAGTGAATATTGTGGGTCACAAATCCCACTAAGGTTTTTCCCACACTGGGTTTCCTCATTAAATCCTTGTGTTATGGTGTGCTTTTCATGTGGATGCTTTTAATTCTATTCATTGCATTATTTCTTGCATACTGGTACACTGTTGTAATATGTTCTACATGTTTTAAGCTGAGAAATTCTAATTACCGATTAGATACCGATTCACCCCCCCCCCCCCTCTCAGTATCTGTGGGATTCCTAACAATTGGTATCAGAGCTTGGTCCTCTATTTTCAGAAGCCTAACAACTTGAGGAAGATCTTGACACCGGTAAAGATGGAAAATCTGATGAAGCAACTTGAAGCAGCTCTTTCAGACTATGATGTAGAGAAATTGAAAAATATCAAACTAGAAGATGATTTAAAAGCAGCTCAGGATATCATTCAAGCACTCCAAGAGAATCTTACTATTGCAAGAAACGAGAGAAGAGAACTTTGTGAAAAGATGCAAAATGAGAATGATGAAAAGGAATCACTTAATGATATGTTAAGCAAGCTGAAACTGGAGAACATAACTACAAAGAATGAGATGCAGGATATGACTATGAGATTTTGTAAAGAGATTGAAGATAGGAAGAAGAATGAAGAAGAATTGACCAGAAGACTAAGTGATGTAGCAAATGAGAACACAAGACTTGGCTATGAAAATGATTTATTGAAGACAGATCTGATGCACACTCAGAATTACTCGAATGAACTGATGAGGCAGAAAGTAGTCTTAGAAAGGGAACTAGAAACTGAAAATCAACATAAAGAAAAATTCAAGAAAAGCTTAGAGGAACTTGGCACCTTGCTGAAGAATCAAAAACCTAAAGGTGACACTTCTGGAATTGGCTTTGAAGTTGGAGAAAGCTTTGGTACTGCAAACACACAGGATCACAGCAAACCGGTAAGGCAACCTAATGCTTATAAATTCAATGGAAAATGCTTTAACTGTAATAAGTATGGTCATAGAGAAAATGAATGTAGATCTAGAAATTATCAGAATATCAACACACCCACCGGTCAATGTTCTAAATGCAACAAAGTTGGTCACAATTCTGAGAATTGCAGAATGAATGTGAGATGTTATGTTTGTGGAAGATTTGGACATTTATCTAATCAATGCAGAACACAAACTGGCATAGGGTATGGGAAAGCTATTCAAAATAATAATGTGACTTGTTATGCATGTAACAAGATTGGGCATATTGCAAAATTCTATAGAAGCAAAGGATCACCGGCAGACAACAAAAGTTCTAGCTTGAAGGGTAAAGAAAAAGTTGAAGAGGTTAAGCAAGAATTCTCAAAACAATGGATTAGAAAAGTTGATCTAAATATTGGGAATACTTCTCCACCGATAGAACCAATCAATGCTTCACCGGCAGGACAGAGTGATGCTTCACCGGTAGGACAGAGTAATGCTCCACCGGTAGGAATTTCTTCATCGAATTGAAGAAATTTTCCTTGAGGGTTTGACAATCTAATGACACATGTGCTATTATTCCCTCAGTTAGAGATGAGAAGTTGGAAATTAATTATTACTGGCAGACAATGTTAAGTGAATACTTAACCAGCATGCATTTAATGTGGTAGATGGCAAAGTAACACTATAAATTTGAGGTTTTTGACTCCATTTCATTTCACTGAGATTTCAAACCTACGAAGAGTGCGAAGATTCTGAGCTAAGTCATTTTCAAGCAAGAGGAAAGAACACTTCAAACAATCATCCATCCTAAAGGTAGTAAAAGGTATTTTATCATGGCATCCACCTCTGCACTTGAATATATAGCAAACCCTACTGTTGTCGAAGTTATAAAAATACCTAGGCCCATATTTCAATTAGTTCCTGAAGTAGCAAAGAAAGATGATACTTTAGGTGCTTTTTCTCAAATTCCTAAATGAGTTGTTTATGTTGAAGACCCCAGAATTTACATTCACTGCAACATTGAGGAACTAGGAGATGAAGAGATTAAAACCATGTTTAAAACCATCATATGTGATAACTCCGGAAATGTGAAACCGGAATATAAGATCATTGAAACCCTAGGATTTACAGAGATCCTTAGCATTCCTGAATTCCCCAAGGATGTGATTAGGATAGTCCTAAGCAGGGTACATGGTGAATTTTTCTAGTTAGATGCAATTCACAAAATCACCAAGGAAGTTGTGAAAGTTGTCACAGGGTTACCAACCACCGATAAAAGGCTAGACAAGACTAAGAAGGTTTCCAATGACCTAGTTATGAACCTAACTGGTGCAACATCTGACAGAAGATCCTTAAGAGTCAATGATGTAAAAGATACTAATGTAAGATTTATCAGCATGATATTAGGATATAAGGCAACTCATGCAAATAGACTCAATTTAGTGTCAATTATGTGCATTAAGAGTGCTTATGACATGGTCACAGATAATGCAAAGATTGATGTATGTGAGTGGTTGAAGGACGAATTAATTGACAACTTAGGCAAGATTAAGAAGGACAAGAAAGGAACTTTCAGGTTTGGAAATCTGCTAGTATGTCTGATGCTACATATAACCAAACAGGTTCCCGATATAGGCTACAAAGAACTTGGCTATGATATACCGGTAGGTAAACAGCTAACAGAACTATTCAACAATATGGGAGAAGATAAGGATCAGAATATCCAAGACTATTTTCAGGCACTTAAGGCCAAAATGAAGAAAAGAATCCAATTATCACAAAAGATTGTTGATAAATATAAGGATGAAATATGTTTTGTAATCAAAAAGGATGAGATCTAGATGGAAGCAGTCATCCCTAGGACAATCCGGGTAACAGAAATGGGTTATGAAACAGATGATCATATAATTGAAACATATGCTAAAGCACTTCTAGAAGCCCCTAAAGAACCTAAGGAAGAAGTATTTGGTAGTACAGAAACTATTGAAAGCCAAATATAATCCCATAAAAGAGTGAAAAAGGTTGAGGTAGTTGTGAGAAGAGGTTCTAGATAGGCAAAGGCTATTAAAGAAGATGTGTTAAAGCAAACCGGTATAACAAAGGATGAGTTAGCAGCTCCACAACCTGAGACTCATCTATCACTGGTAGGCACTTCTTCAGAGAGTGACATGCCTGCAACTTTCAAGAGAGTTGTAAGGAAAAGAGATCCCTCACCAGCAACCACACCCTCACCTAGGAGGACAAGACAAAAACAACAAGTAGTGAGATCTCCGGTAAGAAAGGCTACACCAAAGAAGAAGAAACTGACACCCAAGAAGAAGAAGAGGACAAATAAGGACTTGGCCCCTCTTGACATACTGTTGAATGAAATTACAGAGGAAGGGAAATTGAAGAATATAGAGAAACTATATGACACTCTGATAGTAGATGAAAAAGAACAAGTAGAAAACAGTGTTATATTACATATGGACATGTATAAGAAATTTTTGATGGAAGTTGTAGATGAAGTACCAGATGAACTATTCAAAAGATTGGAAGCAAGGAGACAAGCAGTAATAGAACTTGACAAGAAACTCAAGATAGAAAAGCTACTTGTTGTATATCCAATGAATTCACCCAAAGAAATTGATGACTTAATTGTTGAAGCCAACCGGTCAGTATTTTCTATTGCACACCGGCACATTGCTTTAATGATTGGAAGAGTTAATGAGGTGACTGAAGAGACAGAAAATGCATGGGACATTTTCCTAGAAGAAAAAGAAAAACAGGAGGAATACCAGAACCCCAAACCAATAAAGGTATATCAGAAGGAAAGAGACAAGGGTAAAGGAAAGGCTGGTGGACCTCCAAGTATAAAAGTTAAAGATAACTTATCCCCACCGCCTCCTTCTACATCACCGGTAAAAACTACAGAAGATCAACCAGCAGTTGAAAGTATGGATGTAAAGGATGTTAATCCTAATCCTGAAGTCTTATATATAGTGGATGTTGATACTCAATAGATCAACATTGTGGTAGACAAAGATACAGCTGATAAGACTAACATGGCTAGTGAGCCTCCGATAGATGAGAAAATTGAAAACACACAAGAGAAATCGGCAGATGACAAAGGGAAACAGGTAGAAACTCAGACTCAGACTGAGACAATGCAACAAACAGAGAAACAAACAGAGCAAAAGGCTCTGGAACAGGAACAGCAATAGAAACAGGAACAGGTTCATGAGGAAACAGTGCCACCGGCAACTGATGAAGTACACAAGCCATTTCTTAAGGAAATGCAAACACAAGCAGACCTACCAGAGGTCAATACAAGCTTGGTTACTTCCACCAGCGATATTCAGAATATAGGTTCCTCATCATCAGGATACAAATAAACTAATGTGGCTGAAGTACTCTTAGATTCAATTAAAAAGATAACAGATTGCAGCTCACAAGCTTACAAGGCAATAGATGACACCATACCAATGTTGAAGGTAATTGCTCCTAACTGTAATATTGACAATAAAGATTCTTTAGGACAACTTGATACCTTGTGTAAATATATCTCAGAAAACATTGAGAAAATAAAGGAAGAGACACTGAAGGATAAATTGGAAATTGAAAAGCAAAGATTCTTTGATGAGTAGATAAAGAAGTGTACTAGAGATTTTGACACACTTCTACTGGAACTGTGTAATTTATTGAAAGAGTACAAAACTCTGTACAAAGACACCTGCAAGACAAACCTTTTGACTGTAGACATAGATAAGAAGATGAGCAAGGTACAGGATGAAATCAATAAACTTGATGATAATTTTGTTAACTCGCCTGATACATTATCATTTTTTGAGCAAAAGATAACAAATTTTGAGGAAGAATTACTTAAATTGGAAAGAGAAAAGGAGAGAATAGTGAATAAGGCTAAGCATCTAAGATTAAAATTGAGTCCAAGATTGGACTATCTAGCATCATTGTGGAAGGAAATATCTAAGGCACTGATATAGGGACAGAAAACACTGGCAGAGCATTTGCAGCATCTCACCGGTACAGCTAAAAGAATAGAGACAGCAATAAGAGACAGTAAAAAGTTTATGGAGAGTATAAACTTGATTTTGGCGGATCTATTTCAAATTGTAACTACCCAATTACAAGGTTGAAAGTACAAACTCTACTAACATTTTGACAACCTTTGTCATTGATGCCAAAGGGGGAGTAGTGGGATGAGAAAATTCAACATCACAGGAATCATATGCTCAGGGGGAGCACACACATTTTTGGTAACATTTTTTGACTTCACATTTTTGGATAATTTTTTGATACACTTTTGAAATTTCTCATGAGTGTTGCCATCAATGCCAAATGGGGAGATTGTTGGCATATGTACACTCCAATGAGACATTGTATGTGATTGAAGGTTTTGTCATTGATGGCAACCTTACAATCCTATGGCACCGGCAAGGCATTATACCGGCAAGGCATTACACCAACAAGTTAGTGCACTGGCATCAACAGATCACACTCTACACTAGCACTCAGACCACTAGCACCGGCACAGAGAAAGGAAGCATGTCGGCACAGAGGCCAATAGGATTTTTGGTATATTATATTTTGTTTATTATTGTAAAAACTTTGTAAGCTGACTTAGCAAGTTGTAAAATGACTCTTATATAAGAGAGATCATTGTAAACATTTTGTAAGTTAAGTAAGTAAGAAAGGAAGTGAAAAGAAGAAGTTATTAGGCAGACCTATTATGCGAAATATAGGTTAGAGGTTTTATGTAAAGAACAGAGCACAAACCGGTACTGGATTAGGCATTATAGATGCTATTGTAAAGCAGTACAATTTATTGGATTTTTACAATCCACATTGTAAGTCAGTGAGACTTCCCATTGAGCAGTGAGCTCTAGGCAGTTGGCCTTCCTGCATGTACAGGCCCCTATTGTAAGTAATATTCTCTTATTGGCCATTAAGTGAATATTGTGGGTCACAAATCCCACTAAGGTTTTTCCCACACTAGGTTTCCTCATTAAATCCTTGTGTTATGGTGTGCTTTTCATGTGGATGCTTTTAATTATATTCATTGCTTTATTTCTTGCATACTGGTACACTGTTGTAATATGTTATGCATGTTTTAAGTTGAGAAATTCTAATTACTGGTTAGATACTGATTCACCCCCCCCTCTCAGTATCTATGGGATTCCTAACAGTGCTTAAGGGTGATGGAGTGAGGTCATAACTCTATCTTTTTGATTTGGATGTAAGTCCCAAAAGGTTACTCTGAAATGTAAATTTTTCCTAGGATTATTTGAGGGAAATTTGAATTACTTGAGAAAAACCGGTCAGATAGGGCTACAAGGAATAGGCCTATTTAGGGTTCCTTGACCCGGGTGTAGTAGGAAGTCACCAAATTGGGTGAAATGAATAGGGTGAGTGACCTTCATTTTCAAATACCCTAAACCCTCCTTAGGAAGTGTTGTGGTTCACTAATTACATTGGTACATGTGTAGAACCCTAGTTGGGCGTTGTAATAAGCCTTGATTTGATAGAGAAGGGTGTATTGGGTCTTCTTACCTTCTTGCTGCCCACTCTACATCAGGTGGTATCAGAGCCTTAGTGGTTCTTGAAGGTGGAAGGAGGTTAGCAAGATGTCAGAAGGAGAATACACTAGTGATGGAAGAAGGATGACCAACATTGAATTGCCCAAGTTGGAAAGAGAGCAGCCAGCAGCCAACAAAGAGGAGAGAAAAGAATTGGATGGGTTGAAGGGTAAGATGGATAAGAAGCAAGGAGACTCTAAAGAAGAAGAAGAAGAAGAAGAAGTGAATGAGGATGATTCCCTTTTGCAGGCAAGAGAAAGGATACCTGCAGATCAGAGAAGTTTCCTTGAAGCCATAGGGATGAGCATCTAATACATTTGGATTTGGTAGTGAAAAGGTTGAATGAAGAACAGTTGAAGATCAATTTGGAGAAATGTGTCTTCTTGCAGGACGAGTTGGTGTTTCTTGGTTTTGTAATTTCTAAGAGCAGCCTCAAGATGGATCCATCCAAGGTGGAAGCAATACTCAATTGGCCTACACCTAGAAATGCAAGTAAGGTAAAGAGTTTTAATGGTCTTGCAAGCTTCTATAGCAAGTTCATTAATAATTTTAGTGGTGTATGTTGGCATATGCACACTCCAATGAGACATTGTATGTGATTGAAGGTTTTGTCATTGATGGCAACCTTACAATCCTATGACACCGACAAGGCATTACACCGACAAGGCATTACACCAGCAAGGCATTACACCGAAAAGGCATTACATCGGCAAGATAGTTCACCGGCATCAGTAGAACACATTCTACACCAGCACCGGCACAAAGAAAGGAAGCATACCGACACAGAGGCTGACAAGATTTTTGTTATATTATATTTTGTTTATTATTTGAAAAACTTTGTAAGCCGACTTGATACCATTATAAAATGACTCTTATATATAAAAGAGATCATTGTAGACATTTTGTAAGTAAGTTAAAGAAAAGAATGTAAGTGAAGTAAGGAGGAAAAGATTAGGCAAACCTATTATGCGAAATATAGGTTAAGGGGTATATGTAAAGAACAAAGCAGAAATCGGTACTGAATCTAGAATTGAAGATGCTATTGTAAAGTAGTACAAGTTATTGGATTTGTATAATCCACATTGTAAGTCAGTGAGACTTCCCATTTGAGCAGTGAGCTCTAGGCATTTGGCCTTCCTGCATGTGTAGGCCCCTATTGTAAGTAATATTCTCTTATTGGCCAGTAAGTGAATATTGTGGGTCACAAATTCCATCGAGGTTTTTCCCACATAGGGTTTCCTCGTTAAACCATTGTGTTATGGTGTGATTTTCATGTGGTTTCTTTCATTTCTATTTATTGCATTATTTCTTGCATACCGGTACACTGTTACAATATGTTCTACATGTTTTAAGTTGAGAAATTATAATTACCAGTTAGATATTGATTCACCCCCCCCCCCTCTCAGTATATGTGAGTTTCCTAATAGTGTATGTGCACCTATGATTGATACTATCAAGGGGGGTAGAAAATGTCAGTTTGTATGGACTAGTGAAGCAGATAAGTCCTTTGAGTATTTGAAAAGAAGGGTAGTAGAGAAACCTATATTGGTTTTACCTAATTTTCATAAGGTTTTCACCATAGAATGTGATGTAGGTAACAAGGTAGTAGGAGGAGTCTTGAGCCAAGAAGGTAGACCAACAACCTTGTTTAGTGAAAAATTGAATGAAGCCAAACAAAAGTACTCAGCCTATGACTTAGAGATGTATGAAATGGTCCAATCCTTGAGGAAATGGAGGCATTATTTGTTGCCAAAGTAATTTATAATCTATACTGATAACCATGCTCTGAGTTTCTTGAATAGGCAGGACAAGTTGAATCACCGGCATATGAAGTGGATGGAATATCTTCAAGCATTCACTTTCACCATCAAGCACAAAAAAGGAGTAGCAAATAAGGTAGTTGATGCCCTTAGCAGGAGGAACTTGATAGTGAAGGAGATTCAGTTGGACAACATAGGCATCAATTACATGAGTGATATGTATCAGGAAGATGGGAATTTCAAAGAAGCATACCAAGTGTGTCAGGAAATGAGTGACGAGTATCACAAGGAGTTCTCAAATTTTATTCTATAGGAAGGTCTACTCTTCAAGGGAATTCAACTTTGCATCCCTAAAGGTTCCATGAGGGAATTATTATGAAAGAGACGCATTGTGGGGGATTGGCGGGTCATTTTGGAATTGACAAGACCCTTGAGTTGGTTAGGAGATTCTACTTCTGGCCTAAGATGCAAACTGAGATCAGAAAATATGTGGAAGGTTGTATGATTTGTCAAAAGGCCAAGGATAGCAATTCAAATGCAGGCTTGTATACTCCTTTGTCCATACCAAGCAAGCCATGGGATTCAGTCAGCATGTACTTTGTATTAGGACTTCCAAAGACTAAACAGAGTCATGATAGCATCTATGCAGTTGTCGACAGGTTTTCCAAAATGGCTTACTTCCTACCTTGTAAAACTACACATGATGTATCTCATATAGCAAGTATATTCTTCAAGGAGGTTGTAAGATTACATGGTTTGCCATTTATGATCATCTCAGATAGGGACTCTAAGTTTCTTGGGAATTTTTGGTGAACTCTTTGGAGAAGGTTGAGTACCGATTTGTCCTTCACATCAGCTTATCATCCCCAATCTGATGGATAGACTCGGGTCATCAATAGGTCACTTGGAAACCTATTAAGGTGTCTGACTAATGATCAAGGAACTACATGGGATTCAATACTTCCTCAAGAAGAATTTACTTGTAATGACTCAATGAATATAAGCACTGGACATAGTCCCTTTGAGATAGTGTATGGATCACACCCTAGAGGTGTATTGGAGTTGAGAGATGTGAAAGATTTGGACAAAACAAGTGCACAAGCAAAGGACTTTGCAGAAGTAATGAGGGATATCCATCAACAAGTAAAGGATAGGTTAGAGAAAACCTCTGATAAGTACAAGCATACCATAGATAAGAAAAGGAGAGATTTGCAGCTTAAGGTTGGAGATATGATGATGATTCATCTCAAGAAGGAGAGACTCCCTAAGGAGAAATACACCAAGTTGATCATGAAGAAGATAGGCCCTTTCAAGATCATTCAAAAGTGTGGTAGCAATGCCTACAAGATTGATCTCCCACCAGATATTGGTCTCTCTAACACTTTCAATGTTTCAGATATCTATGCATATAAAGGTCATGTTATTGATGTATGTCATGCAGGTCCAGATGATTCCAATAGGGAAGAGATGTTACAAGACCTACCTAGACAGCCTAAGCTTGCAGTAGAGAATGTAATTGATAGGAGGGTGAGTAAGAAAACAAGGAGGCATACTTAATATGAGTACTTGGTCCAATGGAAGTAAAAACCCTTAGAAGATGCAACCTGGATGACAAAGCAGGCTTTGGAGAAGATTGGATGCAAGGTTCCAGATTTTCCAACTCAAGAGACTTGAGTTTTTTCTAACTCTGGGAGTATGGTGCAGGGCACCTCTTGGTTTTGGATTTTCATTAATGTTTGTGTTTTGTTAGGTGGTCTTACACCCTAGGATGGTGTTTTGAATCAGTGTGGATCTTTGGAACCTATGAATGTAATAAAGAACCTCCTGTAAGGTCAGTTGGCTCTAGGTCATTTATAAACCTAGTGACCAACTCTAACCATGGGTTCATGTAGGGCAGGAGGTATGTTGTTAGGTTTTCCTAACTTGTTTTAGGCTTAGGTTTGGTCTACAAGTCCATTATGTACTTTGGAATGTCAAATATGACAATTTGTCAAAAAGTTGTAAAAAGTTGCAAAAGTTGCTAAGCAACATTTACCCACTAATTGGCAAAGAAGTTCCAATGGTCATAAGTAGTTGGAAATCAGTTGTAGCCATTTGGGGAAGGCCTATTTGTGCCTTGGAGATAATCTATGATTAGGTTGGATGATGAATGTATGAAGTGGTGGTTTGAATAAATAAAAAACTCAGATTTTACCCATTTTCACTAGTTTTTCGTACTGTACGATCTGACAGAGCATTGGTTGGCATGAAATTTTGAATTGGTTGGATTGTGGTGTGAGTGCAGGCTTGAATTCAAGTGATCTGACTCAAATTGGTGGAGTTTGAAGCAAGTTGTGGACAGTTTTCGAAAAACTGTCACTTAGAAATCCGGTTCATAGGGTTTCACCAAAAGAACAGCCCTAACTTGAAGATCCTATTGAGGAACTCATCGGCCCTTTGGGGAATGCAAGTTGAGGGTGTTTTTATTATGATTCCAAAAGTGTGGAATCTAGGAGTGAGTTTTGGTGTGGTTTCCACCATACCCTAGGTTAAATAAAACCATGTGTTTAGCCTAGCCTTAAGGAGGAATGAGAGAACAGTCACCTAAGGAGAGTTTAGGAACCAGTCTAAGGGTGGTTTTTGGTTCATTAGATACCTAAGGAACATGTCCAAGGTGTGATTTCAGTTCTGTAATCCCATTCTTAAGTAGTTGCTTTGGAAAACATGCCTATTAGGTTTGTAATCCTAGTAGGTGTTTAGGGGTGTTGGAGCAAGGTCGTAACTCTATCTTCTGGATTTGGATGTAAGTCCCAAAAGGGTACTCTAAAATGTAATTTTTTCCTAGGATTATTTGAGGGAAATTTGAATTACTTGATAAATACCAGTCAGATAGGACTACAAGGAATAGGCATGTTTAGGGTTCCTTGACCCGGGTGTAGTAGGAAGTCACCAAAATTGGGTAAAAGGCATAGGGTGAGTGACCTTGATTGTCAAATACCCTAGACCCTCCTTAGGAAGTGTTGTGGTTGACTGATTATATTGGTATGTGTGTAGAACCCTAGTTGGGGTTTGTAATAAGCCTTGATTTGGTAGAGAAGGGTGTATTGGGTATTCTTACCTTCTTGTTGCCCACTCTGCATCATTTTTGGTTGAACAAGAGGAGAAGCAGGCCTCTTCTCTTGATAACAAGAAGGAGGTGGAACTGTACCATAGAAAGGAGGAATATTAGGTGTAGGAAGAAGACCAGGTCCATCATGAGGATGAGGTATAGGTCTAACCTTGGGGAGAATATTGTTGTTCTCCTTAAGAGAAGATAAAGTCACTATTGGCATTTGCATGAAGATTGCATTATAATATGTTATGTTCTCATTGATTTCAATTAAACTGGTAATGATATTGTTGATATTGTTGTAATATTGTTACTATAACCAGTAGGAAGAATTTTTAGAGTGAACTAGTAACCGGTGTAAACCTCATATATTGTTGTAACCGATAAACCCTACCTGTTGTTTTTTGATAAACCCTAACTGATTAAGTTTGATGAATTTGTTATATTGGTTTATGATCTGATGATGAGCGGTAATGATGATGACATGCATGATTATTGTATGAAGACAATTCCAAGAGATTTTGGCAAGTTGTTGTAACGGTTTTTGTCTAGGGAATGAGCAAATGTATTGCATCTAATGCAAAGCGCGTGATGAGTTACTAAGTTCAATGAAGTAGTGATCAAGGAGCGATCAAGGTTTTCTTTATTAATGTGCAGAGATTGCTATGTAATCCAACGGTCATACTTGAATCGAATTTGTTTGTAATCCTGATGAGAGTTAGGTTTTTGTTGTGTTACCAACCTGATTGATTTGTATTTAAGGTCGATGAAGTTGTTTAGTTTTATAGAGTTGGCAAAGAGAAAGACACGGTTCAGTTGAGTGTGTGGTTGTTGAACTGGATGATGTATCTGTAGTTTGAGTAAAGGAAAATAGGAGCATGAAATGGATCTGATCAAGCAAGTGTAGATCTATTCAAACAGATCAGCAAACTCCTGTTGTTTTCTAACAATTACAACAGAATTGAAATCCCCTAATTGGTAAGCTCTAGCAAGCTAGGTGTTATTTAAATCCTCTAAAAAGGTGGTCCATTAGACTAGATTTTCAAATCCTCTACCGAGGTTACTCCTTACAGGGTATTGCTTCTAACAAGGCATTTGTAGTCAATTCCTTAATCGGGTGATTCCTAACAGGATCAGTTCTTAACAAGACTTTTTCTAAAGCTTTAATAGGATAGGCTCCTAACAGGGCAAACTTCAAAAGAGATCAGATAGTTATCTTGTGAGTCTCATCTCACCATGGTTTTTACCTATTTGGGTTTCCACGTGGTTGATTTACTTAACTACTTAACTATTTTTTATAAGTCATGATAACCGGAAGCATTGAGATATGAAGAATTTGTTTACTGTTAATTTGTTGTAGCAGACAACTGGTTTATCTTATGAGTTTTTATCTTGATAGAGTTATTATTCTAAGTTTACTTTGACAGATTGATTGGTAAAGTTTATTATCAGTTTTTCTATCTACTGATTCACCACCCCCCCTCTCAGTAAATGACCAGATACTTATTCTTTCATCATACCATCAATTGGTATCAGAGCATTACAGGTCCTATAAGGTCTAAGCCTAATAGCTTGAGGTAAAGATCTGTTGATCATGATGAAGAAGGAAGGTCTAAATTTTAATAGAGAGAACTACAGGATATGGAGTGATAGAATGAAAATTTATATCAAGAGTCTGGGTAGTCAGTATTGGGAACATTTCAATACTAAGTATGTTGCACCTATTGGGATATTGACTGATGATCAGAAGAAAGAGCAACAAGAAAATCATCAAGCATTGGAGGCTATAATCAGTTGTTTGTCTGATGCAGAGCATGTAGATGTTCATGGTCTTGAAACTACATATGAGGTATGGAACAAACTTGAAGAGATTTATAGCGGTGATGAACATGTTAAGATTACTAAAGAGGAGAGTCTAAGAGGAAAGTTAGATGACATGCGGATGGCTGAAGGTGAGAATATCCAGCAGTATGGTCAAAGGATGAAAGAGATAGTTGATGAAATTAAGAGTGTAGGAGGTAAAGTGGAAGATTCCATAGTGATCATTAAGGTACTGAGAACCCTGCTACCGGTCTATGCTATCTGAGTTGTAGCTATTCAGGAGCTGAAGTCCATTGAAAAAACTAAGGTAACTCTTGATTAGATCATTGGCAAGCTTACTGCTTTTGAATTAAATGGTTATGATGGTAGTGTACATAAATCTAAGTTTGCATTTAGAGCTTTTGTTTCTAACCGATCTATGAGGAAAAGTAGAGATGTCAGTCACAGTTATGAATCCAGATGCAGTAGAGAAGTTGATGATAAAGACAATTTTATTGAGCTTGAAGCATTGTTGGCCAAGCGGTTGCCTGGGAGTACAGGTAAATAACCTTTGAAATGTTTTGCATGCAACAATATTAGACACATTGTTGCTAATTGTCCTAATGGTGATAATGAGCACAAATGAGAGAAATTCAAGACGCACAAGGGTAAATGCAAAAGAGATTGGCTTATTGTTGTTGATGGTGGTATCACTGATGAGGAATATGATGGTGATGCTAATGAAGACATTGTGTTTGTATCCATTAAAGAAGAGAGGTCAGACCATAAGGCATTAGTATCCAGGATGGATAACTCTGATGATTGGATAATTGATAGTGGTTGTTCACATCACATGACCGGTGATTGGAGCAAATTTCTTTCTCTGGAGGAATTTGATGGCAGAGTTTTAAGATTTGGTAATGACTCACCCTGCATGGTTAAAGGTAAGGGAACTATTTCTCTTAATGGAAAGAGTAGTGCAGATGATGTCTACTGGGTTGAAGGTCTATAGAACAATCTTTTGAGTGTGGCACAACTCAATGACAGAGGATACCAATTTGAATTTAAAAATGGTATGTGCAAGATCTATGACAATAAAGGTGAACTGATTGCAACTGGGAAGCAAACTAAAGGTAACTTGTTTCACCTTAATCCTAAAGTCAGCAACTGTTTAATTGCAAAGATAGATGATAGTTGGCTTTGGCATAGGAGATTTCGTCATATAAACTTTGATAACATTGTTAAAGTGAGTAAGTCCAAGACAGTGAGAGGTTTGTCTCAGTTAGACAAACCGGTTAATGCTCTATGCAAAGAATGTCAGTTGGGAAAGATGACATCCTCAACTTTCAAGAACAAATCTTCTTCAGTAGAACATTTGTTAGATTTCATTCATACAAATCTTTGTGGACCAATAAGAACAAAAGGTATTCAAGGTGACAGATATTTCATGATCTTTACTGATGATTGCTCAAGGATGATGTGGGTCACATTCTTGAAGGATAAGACTAAAGCTTTTGGTAAGTTCAAGGCATTCAAGGCCTTAGCTGAGAAAGAGAGCAGTAAGAAGATAAAGTGTCTAAGGATAGATCAAGGCGGTGAATTTACTTTTGAGCAATTCACTAGGCATTGTGAAGGAAATGGTATCAAGCGGTAGCTTTCTGCACCAAGGACACCACAATAGAATGGTATCGCAGAGAGAAACAATCGGTAAGTTGTTGATGCTGCTAGGATGATGTTGATACAAGGAGGTGTAGTGAAAACTTTTTGGAGAGAAGTTGTCAGCACAACTATCTACACTATGAACCGGATTTTGCTAAAAAGAGGTAAGGACAAGACTTCTTGTGAATATTGGTATGGTAGATCACTTGATGTTAGTTATTTTAGAATATTTGGAAGCTTAAGAGAGGTGATTATATTAGCAAATTTGAGGCTAAAAGTGATGAAGGTATATTTCTTGGCTATTCCACCAAGAGTAAGGCCTGCAAGTGTTTTAACAACCGGACACAGAGAATTGTTGAGAGTGTTGATGTTTGAGTGAATGAATTTCTTGAAGTCTCAGAGGAAACCAGTTCAGAGAAAAAGGATGAAGATCCTTGCATTTTATTTTTGGAACCTGAAATTGTGAAATCTGAAACCGGCAAAGCAAATATTGATGTACCAGTCCAACCGGAATAGATAAATTTAGAAGAAGATGATGATAATGAAGAAGTTGAACCTGAAGATAATGATCATGTTATTCCAAGATATGTGAGATTGAATCACAATCCTGAACATATTATTGGGGATAAGGATGCTGGAGTACTAACCAGAAGAAGAATCAGAGAGAATTCTTGCATGATCTCCACTATTGAACCAATAACTGCTAAGGAAGCATTTGGTGATGATCACTGGGTTAAAGCTATGGAGGAGAAATTAGATCAAATTGAGAAGAACAACACATGGACCCTGGTACCCCAACCGGTAAATAAAAATGTGATAGGAACTAAGTGGGTTTTCAGGAGCAAGTTGAATGAAGATGGTGTTGTAGTTTACAATAAAGCTAGGTTGGTTTTCAAAGGTTATGCACAAGAGGAAGGAGAAGACTATGGTGAGACTTTTGCACCAGCGGCAAGACTCGAAGGTGTCAGAACTTTAATTGCATTTGCAGCACACAAGAAATTCAACGTATGCCAGATGGATGTTAAGTCAATGTTTTTGAATGGGATACTTGAAGAAGAAGTATACATTTAACAACTAGATGGTTATGCTGTGACTAAAAAGAAAGATATGTTATGTAGATTGCATAAAGCTTTATATGGATTAAAGAAGGCAACTAGAGCATGGTATGAAAGGCTTCATACACATCTGATGAAGATTGTCTTTCTAAGAACCAGTGATGATAGTAACATATATCTCAAATCTGAAGGAGATAAAATATTAGTCAGCAAAGTATTTGTTGATGATATCATATTTGGAGGTAATGATGACATGCAAAACAGTTTTGTAAATGAAATGAAAAAGGAGTTTGAAATGTCTTTAGTGGGGGAAATAAAAAATTTCATAGGCTTGCAAATACAACAAATGAAGAATGATATTTTCATCACACAATCTAAGTATGTGAAAGAGGTCTTGAAGACATTTGGCATGAGTGACTGTAAACCAATTGGGACACCCATGGTTACAGGTTGTAAGTTGTCTAAGGAAGATGAGTCCAAATTTGTTGATGAGAAGGAATACAGTTCAATGATTGGAAAATTGCACTATGTTGTTCACAGAAGACCGGACATAGCTCATGCAGTTGGCATAGTTGTTAGATTCCAAAAGAATCCTAAGGAAACACATCTGATAGCAACCAAAAGAATTTTTAGATACTTGAAAGGTACTGTTGATTATGGGTTATGGTATCCATATGGAGGAAATTTTGACTTGAAGGTGTACACAAATGCAGATTGGCCAGGAAATGTTGATGACCAAAAAAGCCCAACTAGTGGAGCATTTTTTCTTGGAGGAAGGCTTGTTTCATGGAGTAAGAAGAAGCAGAGTTGTACTTCACAATCTACTGCTAAATTTGAGTATGTTGTAGCTTACATGAATTGCACATAGGCTATATGGATGAGGCACATTTTGGAAGGTTTTAAGATGAAGATTTTAGAACCTATAAAGATTTTATGTGATAACACAAGTGCCATAAATATTTCCAAGAACCTTGCTTTGCACGCACGAACCAAGCATATTGAATTGAAGTATCATTTCTTGAGGGAAAACATTTAGTGTAAAGATGTTATCTTGGAGCATGTTTCTACCAAGGAGCAGCTTGCATATATTTTTACTAAACCTCTGCCTAAGACTACTTTTGAGTATCTTAGAGTCAGTTAGGGGTTGTCCCTCTTCATGAAGTCTGTTAAGTATGATGTAGATTACATCAGTCCCAGAGTTACTTGGAGAATTTTACAGGAGGATTGGTGTAGAAGTGGATGTATTCCACAGGGGGAGCATTAAGTTGCATATTGATGATGATGCATAGTGAAATTTGACATTACATGTTTTACTTTCAATTTGGCATTGTTGTCAAAGGGGGAGAAGAATTATGTGATTATGGGAAGGAGAACAAACAACAAGTTGAAGACATAGTGAGTATGGTGAATACTTGGTAATGCAATTCCTATTCACAATCACGCAGCAATCAATGGTATTGATATTTGTATTGACATCAATGCCAAAGGGGGAGATTGTTGGCATTTGCATGAAGATTGCATTAATGATATGTTATGTTGTCATTGATGTCAATTAAACCGGTAATGATATTGTTAATATTATTGTAATATTGTTACTGTAACCGGTAGGAAGAATTTATGGATTGAACCGGTAACCGGTGTAAACCTTATCTATTGTTGTAACCGATAAACCCTACCTGTTGTTTTTTGATAACCCCTAACTGATTAAGTTTGGTGAATTGGTTATATTGGTTT
The DNA here is from genome assembly GCF_030272615.1 of Cryptomeria japonica. Taxonomy (NCBI): domain Eukaryota; kingdom Viridiplantae; phylum Streptophyta; class Pinopsida; order Cupressales; family Cupressaceae; genus Cryptomeria; species Cryptomeria japonica. Next base: position 255,520,091 of record NC_081412.1, read on the forward strand.
ATGATCTAATGATGAGCAGTAATGATGATGATATGCATGATTATTGTATGAAGATAATTCCAAGAGATTTTGGCGAGTTTTTGTAATGGTTTTTGTTTAGGGAATGAGCAAATGTATTGCATCTAATGCAAAGCGTGTGATGAGTTACTAAGTTCAATGAAGCGGTGATCAAGGAGTGATCAAGGTTTTCTTGATTAATGTGCAGAGATTGCTATGTAATCCAATGGTCATACTTGAACCTAATTTGTTTGCAATATTGATGAGAGTTAGGTTTTTGTTGTGTTACCGACCTGATTAATTTGTATTTAAGGTCAATGAAATTGTTTATTTTTATAGAGTTGGCAAAGAGATAGACACGGTTCAGTTGAGTGTGTGGTTGCTGAACCGGATGATGTATCTGCAGTTTGAGTAAAGGCAAATAGGAGCGTGAAATGGATCTGATCAAGCAAGTGTAGTGCTATTCAGATAGATCAACAAACTCCTATTGTTTTCTAACAATTACAACAGAATTGAAATCCCCTAACCGGGTAAGCTCTAACAAGCTTGGTGCTATTCAAATCCTCTAACAAGGTGGTCCATTAGATTGGATTTTTAAATCCTCTACCGAGGTTACTCCTTATAGGGAATTGCTTCTAACAAGGCATTTGTAGTCAATCCCTTAACTAGGTGATTCTTAACAGGATCAGTTCTTAATAGGACTCTTTGTAAAGCTTTAACAGGCTAGGCTCCTAACAGGGCGAACTTTAGAAGAGTTCAGATAGTTATCTTTTGAGTCTCATCTCACCGTGGTTTTTACCTATTTGGGTTTCCACGTCAAAAAATATTTGTGTCCAGTGGTGAATATTTTTGTGGTTATGTTTTCATGGTTGATTTACTTAACTACTTAACTATTTTTTATAAGTCATGATAACCGGAAGCATTGAGATATGAAGAATTTGTTTACTGTTAATTTGTTGTAAAAGACAACCGGTTTATCTTATGATTTTTTATCTTGACAGAGTTATTATTCTAAGTTTACTTTGAGAGATTGATTGATGAATTTTATTATCATTTTTTCTATCTACTAATTCACCCCTCCCCTGAGTAGTTGACCGGATACTTATTCTTTCATCATACCATTAGTCACATACATAGGAATAGGTTGATGATCTTCCTCAGGAGGGATATTAGTTCTATCCATGAAGGGAAGAACCTCATCTTAAAGAATAATAGGAATGTCAAGTGTTGGGGATCTAGGTTGACTTAAGGATAAGATCATATATTTCTTTCATTTTTGATAAGATTGAAAGAGAGCATCACTCCTTAATGGAAGTGATTGAAATTGCTTAGGCCAAAAGAAATCAATAGGAACACTGGGGTTTCTTTCAGATGGACGAAATAAGCTATGGTTCACAGTTATGATTTCTCCATTGTGAGGAAATTTCAGACACTTGTAGATTGAATAAGCAATAGCCTTCATGGAAGATAGCCAAGGATAGCCCAACTTCACACAGAATTGCTCAGAAGAAGGTATGATAACAAAGTCAACATCCATGGATTTAGTATGAACTTCAACAGGAAGGGTGATAGAACCAATGGTAGGACAAGAGAATCCATCAAATAACTTCACAACCACATTAGAAGCATCATATATTGGTTTATGCAATTGTAAAGTGAAAATATACTCTTTAGTTATGATATTAACCATGCAATAGGGATTGATAAGGGTACCACGGAAAGGGATATCCTCAACCTTCCCAACTATGCATAAAGGGCCATTGGGTGCTCTAATTGGTCTCACTAGGGTCAAATGTAATACAATGATCCTTAGGCATATCTTGTGTTTCTACCATATTAACCAAGTTTGGAGCCATAAGCTGAATTCTTCAAAAGAGAAAGAATTAGGCACAATATCAATAATGTTAGAGATATGAGAAGGCAAGGGATCAATGAAAATCTTAAGATTTTGATTAGGAGGAGCTACTGATTTCTTCCCTTTATCATTCACACCTGCCACAGATATAGTATTATTATCAGTCAAGTCTTGAATCTTATTCTTCAATGTGAAACATTTCTCGGTATCATGACCAAGTTGACGATGAAATTGACAAAAGGAATTGTTATCAAAATAAGGGGATGCAAGTTTAGAAGGATCAATTTGTTTTATAGGAGGAAGTTTGATAACATTTATGTGCAACAATTGAGACATAATACTATGTAAAGATTCATTCAAGGAAGTAAATTGTCTTTCTCTTTGGAAAAATTTAGATATAGAAGGCACACCTATTGTAGCATTCACATTGTTGTTGTTGATTTTATCATTGAACTTGATGAAGCTTTTTGTTGGTTTGAACTTCACAAATGGTTGTTGAACTGATGCAGATCCCTGGTACGGGTATAGAGTAGGTTCCCTTAGTCCAAGAACAAACCAAGGCCTCTAGAAATCACAAAAGACCTTAAGGGGTTAAGAGAGAGCAATTGAAAAGTCCCACATCATTTTCTTCCTATATGCTTCCTCATAAGGTCTCTTCCCTCGAAGGCTTCACAAGGACTTCTAGTGTTTCTTAAGGACCCTATGGCCCAACAAGGTTTGGCCCTCTCTCCAATTCATCAATGACTATCTAGGGTTTGTTTTGAAGTACCCTAAGTTAGGAAGACTCTTTTCAATCACCAATTTAGGTTCCTTTTAATGGTTTGAGACAGTTACTGCGGGAAGGCCTACTAGTCTTAGTAACCCTGCCAGGCCGTTTTCCCTCAGTTAACTCCTTATTTCTCCAAAGGACATAGATAAATAATTATAGATTTGGATACCCTTTAATGAGTTACTAAACATATCCAAAGATTTCCAGCAATTCAGGAACACAAGGGTCCAAACCCTATCTTGGTTAGGAGACCTAATAGCCCCAATTAGGCCTATTTTCCAAAGGAGTTGATAGGAACAAGCCCTATCTTGTCAAACCAACACAAGGAACACTCTTAGGAAATGATAAAACCATAAATTCCTAAGTTTTAGATGGTTATCAAACCCCTAACACCTGATGTGGAACCTATTTGTTTGAATGTGCACGGTGGCCACATGGAGTTCCCCACCTTAATGCATCAAACCCTTGCCTCCAACCGGTCCTAACCTGAAAAGGGCTACCAAACTCCTAAAATAAATTGGCCATGCTTGCATCTCCTCTAGACTCGTGGACCACCAATGAAGGATCGACAAGATTAGGCCATTTCTTTGTGAAACCTTAGGTAAAACTATCAAATCTAGACCACTTACAGAAAATTGCAGGTTTCTCCCTTGTCCTGGGAAGTTAAGACCTCAGAATTGATTCATATGAAAGGTGATTGGCCACTCTACCACATCCCACTAGTTTTATAATTCTAAAATGTTTGTATAGTATGATACACCATTCAAAACAACAAAATTGCATGTAATTAACAGAATTTTATTGCTTCAATGATGCTAAATGTTTACAAAACTCTTCAACCCCCTTAATGATGATTGGGATTAACATTTTATGCCATCCTCAATGGTTATCAACCCCTTTCTGAATTGAGGTGACTATTGGGAAGTTGTTCTTTATAATAAAAAGTTGTCATGAAAAGTTGTCATGGTTTAGCAACTTAGACACATGTTAAGTCCGCAGACTTAGAGTTGTCCAAACATGTCTTAAACCTTCCTAAGACACCTCCAACACATAAACACCTAAAAAATACTCAAATAAATACCCATAGGCCCATATTCCCATAGTGGCTTATCAACTTGCCAAATCCATGTCATTGGGTAACAAAGTGGGGTTTATTACAAAGATCAAATAAACTAAACTTATCCTATTACATGGATTGAAAGATCACATTCTTATGTATGTGTGACCTTTAGGCCTTCATTGTGATTATCTTAGTCATGAGGTGCCCCTGCACCATGAACACTCTCCCCCGTATCACTCAGATCCATAGGAGTGGATTGCTTCTTTTGACTCACAGCCAGTTGATAATTGTGGAGCGTTGTGCACAACTGCGGAAAGGAAGTAAACTCAGACAAAAGAAGCTTTTCCCTGATATCTTTTTGCAAATTAGAAATGAAAATTCATTGAATATCATTATCAGGTACATGAAAAGAAATTTGAGCACTCAAATGCTTATATCTACCAATGAAATCAGTCACTTTTTCTATAACACCTTGTTTACAATGCATTAAATCAGTCAAAGTGATTTTAGGACCAATGTTATTTTGAAATTGTTAGATGAAAGCATTTGCCAGTTGTTGAAAGGAAGTGATAAAATAAGAAGGCAAAGAGCAATACCATTGTAAATCCTTATCTCTTAGTGTTCTTGTAAACAATTTTGCAAGCAATCTTTGATCATAAGCAAAATCGATACACAAGATTTGAAATGTTTTGACATGCGTAAGAGGATCACCTTTTCTATTATAGAGTTCTAATTGAGGGATCTCAACATGTTTAGGTGGCACAACTTTAACAATATGAAGATAAAGTGGGCTCGCAACATCAAAGGTGGGCACACTAAAATGGATTGACTCATAGAAGCAATTTGTTGTTGTAAGGAAGACACGGTTTGAGCAAGATTGTTAATTGTCACTTCAGTAGAAGAATGGATGTTAGACATAGTTGATTGAGAAGGTGGTGTGATGTTATTGAAAGAAGGCATGGATTAGGAATAAGGTGGTGGGAAATTATGATAAGTAGCCATAGGTGATGATTGGGTAGGAAAAGGGACACTTAAAGGAGGAACAAAGTTGTTGAAGCAATTTCCCCCTTGTGTCACATTGATTAGTTGAGGAATAATAGGAATACTTATGGAAGACATAGGTAAAGATGGAGGATTAAATGAAGAAGAGGGATTGCCCCCATGACCAATGGTTGTAGGAAGGACATTTTGAGTTTATGTAGCCATGATTTTGGAAGTAAAAGTAGGAATATTAGTCATAAGAGTAGTCAAAGGAATTGAAGGAGTGACTTGTGTTGAAGGTTATGAATAACCTAGGGTTTCGGCACAACTCTTGATAGGCATGACATTAGAATCAACAATATGTGCAATGCCACACAATATATCAATTCCACTCTTATCACTTTGAATCATGCACTTAAGGCCTTCAATTAATGGAAGAGCTTCACTATTAGGGTATTCTTGGTATATCCAGTGTTGAAAGTTATCAAATTGATTGTCCAATGTGGAAAGTTGATCTATAGAAACCCGAGTTAAAGCTTCTTCTTCATTATGGGATTCATCAATAGGGTGAATAGGGACATGATTAGGATGGGAAGAATTAGCATGATCCTCATTAAAGAAGTCACCTAAATTAGGCCCCATCTCCTCGGTAATTAAACCTTGGGAAGCCTTAATTCTAATGCTTCGTCTAACGGGGATAGGATAGGTAGGACTATTAGTGGTAAAATTCATGCACTAGAGGGAAAACTTGAATTTTGAATTTTGGAGCAAAGCTTACAAAATTGATTAATGCCAAATTTAAGAAAATAATGATTACACAATTTGAACTTTGTTGGCGGAAGAGGATGACACAATTTCCAAAAATGAAAGGAAATTGGAATTTTAAAATTAGGACCAAGGGAATATCACTTAATTTTAAAATCAGAATTTTTAAAATCAAGGTAGACTACAATTAACCTCTTAATTTTAAAAAAAATCTTGAAATTTGAAATGTTGAATTTCGAAGGTATTTCTGATTCTAGAGGGATCAAAAATCAATAAAATCAGCCAATCTTGTGGATTTAGGCTATTAAATATAGTCATAACATTCTCTCGAAATTTCGGGAAAAAAGTCGAGAACCATGGCGGGAACGCACATGGTCCGACCAACTTTTTTTGAAATTTTTAGGGATGAATATATGATGATTTCAAAGCTAACCCCAAAATATTGATGAATTTTACAACCTCTAGATGGGTGAAATGAAGGCGAAAATGTAAAAATAGGACCCGACTAGGATTTTGAAGAAAAAGAGGAATTGAATTTCAATTCTGAAAAAGGTCAAACCTAATGGATAGGGACACCTTGGAAAATGTTTAGAAATCTGAATGTGAATGAAATTGATTTGAAATTTGCACAAAATCCAATTAAATTTAAAAATTAGGGTTTTATGACCTAACCACTTAATTTTAAAATTTGAATTTTGGGAAAAGGGAAGGAAATTGAAAATTTGAATTGTAGGAATGAAGACAAGTCTGAGAACAATAAGAAATCTGAAAATTAAATGGAAATCCAATTTTTGCACAACTTCAAGATGATTTTTGAAAATTAGGGTTTTAACAAGTAACCTCTTAATTTTGTAAATTTGATTTGCAGATTGAACAAGACAATGAGGAAATTGAATTTGATAAACAAGATAATTTTCAGATCTAAGATAACCACAAGCAATTTTACAAATCATAAGTTCAATTTTAATTTTAAAAATTAGGGTCTTCAATGATTTAACCACTAAGTTTGCAGAAAATTTAAACTTGCAAATGAAAAATATGCAATTTTGTTCAAAGGAAATCATGAAAGACGTCAGGTTCACCAAAATGTAATGTGGTGAAATGTGAATGAGAGATCAAGAGGAAAACTACCCTTTCCCTCCAAGGAGAGATGAGAGTTTCACTACGGATTTCCTTTCAAACACTTTTCACCTAGTTACATTGGAAGAGGAGAGGAGAATTCACTAGATTCAACCTTCAAAGAACAAGATAGAATTTTGAGTGAAATGGGAATGATAAGCTAATCCCCTCTTCCTATTTGAAATTGAAAGGAATTGATAGAACTATGTAGTGCAAAAGTGACAAAGAACTGATTATAACTTAAGATTTGAATATGGGATGAAGTTGTGCACCTAAACTTGAGAGTAATATGTCGAGATGAAGCCGCCCTACAAATTTGAGGAAAAGTTGTACGGACCGTGGCGGGAATGTACATGATCCTCTGAAAAATCCATAAAATGAAAAGGGTTTTTCCGTCTCTACAAATGGAGCCTGAATCCAAAAGTACAACTACACACCTGCAACCTACACACAAAAAAGAGAGGAAAATGGGTTGGGATTGGGGGTTTTCCTTTAGATCAAACCCCAATTTTGGAATTAACCAAGTAATGAAAGAAAAGTACTTGCAAGTAGATGTAAATGAAAGATTGAATTGTAAATCACCTCACGGGAGGATGTGGTAGCAATGTTGATATAAATACTTGTGTGGAATTGAATGTTGAAATCAATCTCCTCTTCAATGGTTGAATCTCTGACTTGAATGCAACACCTAGCCTTAAAGGAAGACTTGAGAATGCTCAATGCTAGAAAAGAATGCTTGGATGCTCTTGAATGCTCGATCGCTTATGCAACTTGACCAACTCCAATCTTATCCAGCTTATGAACTTCTACAAATGAGATGATAAATTCCCCTTAAATACATGTTACTGAATTTGATTTTCATCATAGGCCAACATCGGGGGAGTTTTCCCACTCACTTCACAACCTACAATGCAACCCTAGGAAGGGTCTTGCCCTAAAATAGGACAGGTACAGGGGTATCACTCCCCTGTCCTAGGAGGAAAAGGGTGCCACACCCCTGTCCTAGTGGGTAAATGGGTGCCATGCCCCTTTCCTACCCCTTTCTCCAAGGCAGAGTACAGACAGGGTGCTGCAGAGGCCAAGAAAGAAGCTAATTCCAAGTGTTGAGTAGTCTCTGGTCTCCAATTAGGCTAGATGATTCTATCTCACATGCGTGAGGACCCTAATGTAGTCAAAAATTGTTAGGGTTGCAATTTTATGATACTACAACAAGATATACATGTTTTCATCATGAACATAAACATAAAGGCACTATACGCAAGCGAAAATAAATACAACTCTATAATTAATCTTTCCCTAAGGTACCTCAACGTAATTACATACAACCTCATCAAGATCATATCCACATAACCATAACATCATATTTACTACCATGATCCAATGCATTATATGTAGTTCTCACCAAAAATACCCTAGAGAAATAAAACAAACTAACATACTAATAGAGATAAAAAAAAATAATCTTAAAACATCATCTAGTGCAACACATAACATCATCTACTCAATATGAGGATATCATCCATTAAAATAATATATACTTACTCATCATGATCATATAACATAAACCATAAAATATTTATGCAAGCGGAATAAGCACAACATACATCACTACCATCTCCCTAGGGTATCTCAACGTCATTACTTATGACATCACCACAAGCAAATATTATCATGATCACTACTACTATCTAATGCAACCTAGTAAAATAATCATCTATTCCTTTCATGCATATACGTATGATCATTTACTAATCCAACACATAACATTTCCATCATCATTTATTCTTTCCATGCAACATAAGAAAGATCATCTACTAACTTCCTATCATGAAATGCAATCCATCACAATTTAACTAATCCATTCCCATTAGGTTCATTTGAGAGCACCAATACAAATATTCCTAATTCCTTTTTACATTCAAATTCCCACATGATCATATACTTTTTATATCATGATTTATTTAATAACAATATTATCTAATCACATTTATAAATCCTTCTTAACATCATAGCATACAAATAATACCAAATGCGCAACCTTAATTCCAATAACATATTTTTCATTTCAAATTAAATTACAAGATACACTAAGATACATCCATATTTATCCTCATAATAGAGTCATAACCTCATCCCACTTAAACTAATGCAATCTAGTTCATTCCTTAAGGATTAACCATTCATCCTACCAACTACCCACTCACATTCACATTCTAGAGATACCCATTTACCAAGAATAACATCCTTTCCATTAAGAACATTCATTTAATTCCATCATAAATATTACATACATATTGAATATCCATTTACAATAAAAGCATTACAATGACTTCAACCATCACAATCTATTGCAATACATAATAATCTCAATCTACTACAAGTCCTATTGCTTACATCCACAAGCTACGAGATACATTACAATACATCTCAATGTTTTCTTTCACAAATCATAATCTCGTCCTAAGATAACATCTACCCTATATATATACATATATGTATACATATATACATACATATATATATATACATATATATATACATATATATATACATATGTATACATATATACATATGTATATATATATATATACATATGTATACATATATACATATGTATATATATATATACACACACATATATGTATACATATGTATATACATATATGTATACATATGTATATACATATATGTATACATATGTATGCATAGTTATACATATATATACATATGTGTGTGTGTGTGTGTGTGTATATATATATATATATATACGTACGTATGTACATATGTATGTATATATATATATATATCAAGAGCATAGCTCTTCTACTATATAACACATTTACAACATTTACATGATATATACATAACAAGTGCCATAAGATCAAATACATCTATTTACTACAACATTCATCCATAATCCACCATGATAGAATAATCCATATCCACGCATGAAGTATCCAATGAAAACATCCCAATGGAAGAAGGAATCAAACCACTCGACCATGTGGAACCAAAGGAAACACCCCCATATAGGTATACATATATATACATATATGTATATATGTATACATGTATACATATATGTATATATATGTATACCTATGTATACATATGTATACATATATACATATATACATATATACATACATATGTATGTACATGCGTATATAACATACATACATACATATATATATATATATATATATATATATATCAAGAGCATAGCTCTTCTACTACATAACACATTTACATGATATATACATAACAAGTGCCATAAGATCAAATACATCTATCTACTAGAATATTCATCCATAATCCACCATGATAGAATAATCCACATCCACGCATGAAGTATCGAATGAAAACATCCCAATGGAAGAAGGAATCAAACCACTCGACCATGTGGAACCAAAGGAAACACCCCCCATTCTAGGAGATGACACAAGGTCCCAACATATACACTCTAGACCTAGGCTGACACCTAACAATCAAGAGAACTCAACAACTAAAGAGCCACAACATCACATAAACATAAGCCATTCACAAGGCTAAATACAAATAGAAACTCCCAGAGGTGTACAACCAATCAAAGGCATAAATACAAATCATAAATAAGGACACATGTAGGAGTGGAGTGTCATCACATGTTGTCATCTAGATCTACAAGCATCCTTTCAAGGAACCTCTAAGTAGATTAGACCTCCAAGCATCCTTTCAAGGAACCTCTTGATAAGTGACACACATACGGAACTAACTCAAACTATGAGAGATCAAGGGAGTTTGGTTTGCCATCGCAATGGCCTTCCCAAGCTTATCCTAAAACATCCTCCTTAGGACTAAGTCTTGGGGCTCACATCCATTAATTATCTTGATTAGGTGAATCCTAGTTACCCAACCCATCCAATTAATTATTAATGTTATCACTTGTTTACCATAAGGAAAACCTTCAATGTGCTCTCGTGATCTAGACTCTAAGCATCCTTACAAGGAACCTCCTAGAAGCCTATCTTGCACGACCCTAGTCATCACATGAAAGCCCACTCCCCCTAACATGTTCCAGAACAACAATAACATCAAGGAGGCTCAATACAATATCCAAAAGGATCCATAAAACATATAAGTGCAATCAAATGCCAAAACAAGAGCCTCATATCATAATAATGAATAAATAGCCATAATCATAAAACAACCAAATCTACCATATACATGAATCAACCCTCTAGAGGGAGGCTCATCAACTCGCTGGAGCAAAAAAATAATATAGACTCAATAACAAGACATATCAACAAGCTGGAGTAATCGAATAACCTCTATGACAAGGCCTATCACTTACCGAAGCACAAAATACCAATAAATAACCGAAATTAAATATCAGTGGTGCTGGAAAATCTCAACAACATCCATAAAAAGCCTCTGGTATAATCATAGAATTAGAAAAATCAATCAAAAAGACCAAAACTGGCAAAATCATCTAAACCGGGCAGTTTCACACATATGCAAAATAGATTAGAGCATTTGCCAAATAAAATCGCGCATTTACAAAGAGTTTTAGCACATTTGTAAAGAATTAGCGCATTCGTTAAATATTTTAATGCATATGTTAAAGAGAATCACGCATATGTCAAAAAATTAGCTCATTTGTGTTTTCACGCATTTCTTACACAGTTTCGCTCATTTGCTAAAAACTCATAAAAACGAAAAAATAAACTTATGGAAACAAAATAAAATCAAAGGGACTATCATATCATCTAAAAAATACACTTAATGGAAACACCCAGAACTAAGGAAATGAATGAAATAATCAAAATAATCAAACATAAAAATATAAAAGAGGAATCACAAAACATAGCCCTTTTGACTCCCAACAAATCTATTCACAGATAAATTCATAGAGAGTACTATGAGCCCTGATAATATTCCAAACAAGATCGCAACACAAAATAGATACTAATAACCATAGTTCCAAGTTGTAATAAACATAATATACACTCAAACAAGGCCTTTGAGACAAAGCTCTCCTGACAAAGCTCAACCAGAGAAAGTCACAGGAAACAAGTAAGCACTTCCAAAATCTCCAATGCCATAAGGAATACACCAGACAAACCAAAATATCACAAGAATAATATTTGTTTCCCAACTATAATAAAAACTATATGATATAATTTATCATGAAATAATTAAACTCAAAACTATATTAAACCTTATAAAATATATTTGTTGGCCATTTGGTGGAATTGATTATGTGTTGCATTGATGTTTTGTCATTGATGCCAACACTAGCTATTTGGATGCTTTACCGGCACCCTTCTGGTTCTGGTAGGATGAATGGTTTCTGGTTAACTTGGATCCAGTATGATCTGGTAGGCTCCGATATAGTTTGGTGATGGAATTGGCTTGTTCATGATACTCATGCTCATATTTTGTCAGATGGTTTTGGTCTAATGATTGGATGCTATCCTGCTTGCTTAGAAGCTTGGTTTCTAGTTCCAGTGAGGGTTTCACCGGTAGAGCTTTTGATGAGGATCTTTGATGAATTGCATAAGCAATGTTGGTGCAGCTTTTGGTGGAGTTTCATGACGCTGTTGATGATCATGTTTGAAACTTGGTGGATGGAGATCATTGTTGAAGCGTGTGGACCTATATTGGGTCATGGTTGATCTAGGTTATGGACCGGCTTTAATGTAACATGTGGATTGGACCTATTGATGTATTTCTGGGATGTCTTATGTGTTAGATATTATTCATTTGGTCTAAGGCTGACATGGTTTATAATTATATAATTGGTTTATTTTCTGGTGGCCAACCTGATTGTTTATGATCGAGGGTTTGTATATATAGGTGTGAGATCTCACTGTAGATCATCATGGTTATTGTTAGAGGTCATGGTCAAGGAATGTAATGTGTGAATAATGTAATATCATTCAGGCAGAGGAATTTATTGATAATTAGAGATCGAATTAGGTTTATGTAAGAGGATTTAGTCCTCTGGTATCGAGCTTAACCAGAACTGTACTCAGGCATAGGAGATGCTATCTTTTGAAGTTCAACACTTCTCTGGATTGTAGTTTGGATTTATATGTAGTCAGTGAGGCTCCTTTTGTGATGAGCAGTGTGCTCTAGGTTATTGGCCTTCCTGCAAGTGTAGGCCCCTCAATTGTAATTCACATACTTACTACATAAGTATTATCTGACTGTGGTTAGGCTTCCCACCATGGTTTTTCCCTTTATCAGGTTTTCCACGTATAAATCTTGGTGCTATGTGGATGGATTTTATTATGTGATTATTGTTTATGCTTATTTGGATTAACTGCTATTCTGGTATTAATGTTTTGGGTTCCAGTATTAAAGTTTAAATTGCTAATGGTTTCGGTAATTTATGACAACTGATTCACCCCCCCTCCCTCCTTCTCAATTATCTTTTGGTTATTTGAATTGTCTAACAATTGGTATTAGAGCTTTGGTCCTCTCTGCAAAAAGCTTAACCACTTGAGGAAGATCCTATGGCGACTAACAGTTCAAGTTCATCCAGTTCTTTTGGAGCTATCTTTCGAAGGGATATTCTGAGGCTTGATGGAACAATTACATATTAAGGAAGATTCAGATGGAGACTCATCTGAGATGTCTTGGCAAGGAGATTTGGGAGATCACACAAAATGGTGTCACACCCTATAATCTAGGATCTGGCAATCCTCCTTCGGCAAACCTAGACAAGGAGCTTGAGAATGATTGTATAGCAAGAGAAGCCCTCTTGTGTGCACTTTCTGATCAGCAAATAATGGGATTAATCAACAAATTATCTGGAAAGGCTATATGGGATAAGTTGGAGACTCTTAATGAAGGTGACCCTACAATGAATATTTCTAAACTTGATGGTTACCAGGTGAGATATGAAAACTTGAAGATGAAAGAAGATGAAAGGATTACTGCATTCATGGAAAGGGTAAATGAGATTGTTATGGGAATTCAATGTTGTGGTGGAATTCTAAGCGAAGATGAAATTGTTTCTAAAGTCCTAAGAGCCCTACCACCAGCTTACAAAATGAAGGCTACTACTATCAATGAATTAAGAACAATGGCTAATACATCTGTCAATAAAGATACTTTGGTTGGGAAACTATTTGCTTTTGAGCTTGAAGAATTTGGACCTTCAGGAGTTGTGAAGACTGAACCTGCTTTTCATGCATCTACATCTACAACCGGTAAGCAAGACTAGAAAGCTTTGTATGCAAAGGAATTAGAAGATATAAAGAGAGAAGATGATGAGTTTGAGCAACTTGAAGCGCTATTTGCTAGAAGAGTACCTAAGGGACCGGTAGGAAGTAAGTATGAAGGAAAAACACCTTTTAAATGTTTTTCATGTAATAAGATTGGTCATTTTGCATCTAGATGTCCTAAAAGGAATTCAAGATTTGAATAAAGAGTTAGAAGATCATTTAAGCCTAACCCTAGATATCAGATCAACTATAAGTATAAGAAAAACAAAGACAAATCATGGTACATAGCGGGTGAGGAAGGCATTACTGATTCAAATGATGAACCAACAGAAGACTCTGCTAGTGGTTCTGACAATGGGAAGGAATGGGTGTTCATGGCTATCAAAGAGGATGATCTGGCACTGGAAGAGAATGTACCTGAAGAAAAGGCACTTGCTACTAAAATTGAAGACAAGGATGAATGGGTAATTGATAGCGGTTTTTCACATCATATGACTGGAGATAAAGGGAAGTTTTTGTCTTTGCAAGAATTTGATGGCGGTCTAGTTAGATTTGGAGATGAAAAATCATGTATGATCAAAGGAATAGGAACTATATCATTGGATGGTAAGAACAATACTGACAATGTTTATTATGTTGAAAGTTTAAGGTATAATCTTTTGAGTGTAGGACAATTGGTAGTTAAGGGATTTCAATTATAGTTTAAGGATAGAAAATGCAAAATCATTAACAGATCTGGATTGGAGATAGCAACCAGTACACAGACAAAAGGTAATATATTTCATTTAAACTCTGGTGAGAAGACATGTTTGATTACACAGATTGATGAGAGTTGGCTATGGCATAAAAGGCTATGTCATGTGAATTTTGATTGCATTGTGAAGATCAGTTCAACTAAGGCAGTTAGGGATATACCTAAGATTATGAAGCCCTATAATCTGGTATGCAAAGAATTTCAAATGGGTAAATAGGTCAAAACCTCTTTTAGAAGTATACAAGATAAATCAAATGATGCTCTTGATCTTATTCATACTGATTTGTGTGGCCCTATTACAGTTAAAAGTTTTAAAGGTGATAGATATTTCATGCTAATCATTTATGATTATTCTAGAATGATGTGGGTTACTTTTTTGAAAGAAAAATCTGAAGCATTTGAGAAGTTTAAGATCTTTAAGGCTAAAGTGGAAACTGAGACAGGATTGAAGATTAAATGTTTGAGATCAAATCATGGTGGTGAATTCACATATGATGACTTTAATAACTTTTGTGAGAAACATGGTATAATAAGACAATTGTTTGCTCCATGGACACCTTAGTAGAATGGAGTTGTGGAAAGAAAGAATAGAACTATCTTGGATGTTGCTAGAAAAATGATGATGGAAGCTAGTCTACCTCATATCTACTAGAGAGAAGCAATGAGAATAGTGGTTTATACATTCAACAAAGTACATATCAAAGGAGAAATTGGTAAGACGCCTTATGAATTATGGTTTGGTAATACACCTACAATTAAGTATTTCAAAAAAATTGGTAGTAAATGTTATATCAGGAGAGATGATATTATTGGGAAATTTGATCCTAGATGTGATGAAGGCACATTTCTTGGTTATTCTAATAAAAGAAAAGCATATAGATGTTATAACAAGAGATTGCAGGGAATTGTGGAGAGTGATAATATCAAAGTAGACGAGTTGAACACAAATCAAAAAATGAGTTTATGAGAAGGAACCGATAGTGGAAATGATTATATGTGAACTAGTAGCACCTTTACTGGAACAGAGTTTTGAACCAGTTACTCCAACAACATCAGAGAATTCTATAGTAATTGAAGAATAGGGAAGAGGAACAGAAAGTCAGAAGACTCCTAGGTATGTGAGATTGAATCATTCAGAAGATCAAATCATTGGGGATAAGAGCAATGGAGTGATGACAAGAAGAAGACTGGCAACTAATGAGGTATGCTTAATTTCACAAGTTGAACCGGTATCAGTAATTGAGGCATGTAAAGATGAATATTGGTTGAAATCTATAGAAGAAGAATTAGATCAAATTGAGAAAAATAACACATGGACCCTGGTTCCCTGACCTAAAAATAAAAATGTTATTGGAACTAAATGGGTTTTTAGGAATAAATTGAATGAGGATGGTCATGTTATAAGGAATAAGGCTAGATTGGTTTGTAAAGGATATTCTCAGAAGGAAGGAATTGATTATGGAGAAACTTTTGCACCTGCAGCTAGGATTGAAGCTATAAGATTATTTCTTGCCTATGCTGCTTATAAAAACTACAAGGTTTATCAGATGGATGTTAAATGTGCATTTTTGAATGGGGATCTTGATGAGGAAGTTTATATTGAGCAACCTGATGGTTTTTCACTATCAGATGATACAAATATGGTTTGTAGGTTAAGGAAATCTTTATATGGATTGAAACAAGCACCTAGAGCTTGGTATGCAAGGTTGGATAAATATCTTGTAAAGCTTGGTTTTACTAAGGGCAGTGCTAATAGTAATTTATATTATAAAATCATTGACGATGATATACTGATTATTGAAGTTTTTGTTGATGACATTATTTTTGGAGGTGAAGATAAGTTATGTATATAATTTTCTAAGAATATGGAGAAATAATTTAAGATGTCTATGATTGGTGAGATGAAATTTTTCTTACGTTTACAGATTACTCAGACTGGCAAAGGTATTTTCATCTATCAAAATAAATATGCTAAGCAATTGTTGAAGAAATTTGGTATGGGAGATTCTAAACCGGTGAGTACTCATATGGTTACAAGTGAGAAATTGACAAGAAAAGATGTTTTTGCATCGGTAAATCCTATAAGATACAAATATATGATTGGAGGTCTTCTTTACTTGACTCAGACTAGGCCTGACATTATGAATGTTGTTTGTATTTTTTCAAGATTTCAAAGTGATCCTAGAGAAAATCATGAGATGGCGGTGAAAAGGATTTTAGATACTTGCAAGGTACATCAGAATATGGCTTGTGGTACCCTAAGAATGATAACTTTACTTTATGTGCATATACAGATGTTGATTGGGCTGGAGATGTTGATGACTGGAAAAGTACTTCCGATGGAGCTTTCTTTCTTGGAAAGAAGTTCGTTTCATGGATCAACAAGAAGTAGTCACGTAATTATTTATCTACTACTAAAGCTAAGTATGTTGTTGTTGTTACTAACTGTACACAAGTTTTATGGATGAAGCAAATGTTGAAGGATATAAAGGTGGATTGTGATGCACCGGTAGTTATTCACTATGATAACTCTACTAGTATTGATATATTAAAGAATCTGGTATTTCACTCTAAAACAAAGCACATATCTATCAAGTATAACTTTTTGAAGGAAAAGGTGGGAGAAAATGAAGGTAGACTGGTTTATGTGAACACTAAAGAGCAGATTGCAGATATTTTCACTAAACCTTTGCCCAAGGAATCATTTGAGTACCTGAGAGGTAGATTGGGAGTTTCTACCCCTCTGGTAGAGACTTGATTGATGCGGTTTGGCATTAGTCCGGCATGCATTATCAGAGATATTATTCATTCTGGCACTGATGTGGGATGCTACTGCTCAGGGGGAGTAGTCAGCTTTGTGATTCAGTGATTTATATTCTTGCTTTGATATTTCTATCATATTTATGGCATTAATGTCAAAGGGGGAGTGATATTGATGTGAAAAAGAAAAAGAAAGAGAAAAAGAAAAAGAAAAAGAAAGGGGGAGAGATATTGATATTCAGAGTTGTATGCGGGATATTGTTAGTTGTCTTCCATTGGGGGAGACTTGTTTGGCATTTCTTGGTACTTATATGTTTTTCACATCTAGTGTTTCCATCAATGCCAAAGGGGGATATTGTTGGTCATTTGGTGGAATTGATTATGTATTGCATTGATTTTTTGTCATTGATGCCAACACTAGTTGTTTGCTTTACTGGCACCCTTCTGGTCCCAGTAGGATGAATGGTTTCTGGTTAACTTGGATCTGGCATGGTTCGATAGGCTCTAGTATAGTTTGGTGATGGAATTGGCTTGTTCAAGATACTCATGTTCATATTTGGTCAGTTGGTTTTGGTCTGATGATCGAATGTTATCCTTCTTGCTTAGAAGCATGGTTTCTGGTTTTGGCGAGGGTTTCACCGGTAGAGCTTTTGATGAAGATCTTTGATGAATTGCATAAGTGGTGTTGGTGCATCTTCTAGTGGAGTTTCATGATGTTGTTGATGATCATGTTTGAGACTTGGTGGATGGAGATCATTGTTGAAGTGTGTGGACCTATATTGGGTCCCGGTTGATCTAGGTTATGGACCGACTTTAATGTAACATGTGGATTGGACCTATCGATGTATTTCGTAGATGTCTTATGTGTTAGATATTATTTGTTTGGTCTAAGGTCGACATGTTTTATAATTATGTAATTGATTTAATGTCTGGTGGCCGACTTGATTGTTTATGGTCGAGGGTTTGTATATATAGATGTAAGATCTCATTGTAGATCATCATGGTTATTGTTAGAGGTCATGGTCAAGTAATGTAATGTGCGAATAATGTAATATCATTTAGGCACAGGAGTTGATCGATCATTGGAGATCAAATTGGGTTTATGTAAGAGGATTTAGTTATCTGGTATTGAGCTTAACCAGAACTGTACTCAGGCATAGGAGATGCTATCTTTTGTAGTTCAACACTTCTCTGGATTGTAGTATGGATTTATATGTAGTCAGTGAGGCTCCTTTTGCGATGAGCAGTGCACTCTAGGTTGTTGGCCATCCTGCAAGTGCAGGCTCCTCAATTGTAATTCACATACTTACTGCAGAAGTGCAGACCCCTCAATTGTAATTCACATACTTACTACAGAAGTTTTATCTGACTGTGGGTAGGCTTCCCACCATGGATTTTCCCTTTACTGGGTTTTCCACGTATAAATCTTGGTGTTATGTGGATGACTTTTATGTTGTGATTATTGTTTATGCTTAATTGAATTGACTACTATTTTGGTATTAATGTTTTGGGTTCCAGTATTAAAGTTTGGATTGCTAATGGTTCTGATAATCTGTGACAACTGATTCACCCCCCCCCCCCCCCAACTCTCAGTTGTCTTCCGGTTATTTGAATTGTCTAACAATATTTTCCCCAAGCACCCAGAAAACAATCTCTTTTGCAGAAATGAAGCAAAAAAATTTGAAATTAAAATACAAAGGTAAGATCCTCCAACCTGGAAAATAGAGAGATGGAATTGAAATCTGAAGAAGCACAACCAATGCAAGCAAAAACCCCAAGCTCAATCTTCAATCCAAAAATATCAAAATAGCTAATAAATTCTCCATATCGTAACCTGGCAAAATAAACAGGTTGCCGAATATAAAGAAAATCATTCAAAAACCTTGCCTCCAAGTCGGCCAATCAAAATATTCAAAAATAATATAAAAACCAACCTACCATACCATATAATATATTTTATTTCCCAAAGCAATATAACCAATAGTAATAAAGGGTAGGTAAGAAATATATTAAATCTTATTTACCCATGTAACAAGGGATATTAATAAAATAATATAAACCCAATGAATAAATAATAACCAAGCCCAGTAAAATAATCCAAGGGCTATTAAATAAATTAAAAGCAATAAATAAATTATAAATCGTAATTAAAATATAAATTCGTGATTAAATAAAAGCTCCATAATTAAACAATAAATAAATGATAACTAAACAATAAACAATAATCCAATAAACCATAAACATTAAATAAATAATTAAATCATAAATAAATTAATAATAATAGAATAAAATAATAAATAAATAACTACAAAATATTAAATCCACAAGGCTCCAATAAAATAATGATAAATAATAAATAAAAAATCGCTCAAATAATAATTAATCAAATTAAACTATATAGTCAAACATTAATTAATTAAATAAATCACCAAATACTCACAAGATACCAAAAGAACCACAACTCAACTTACTAACATGGCAAATCACGCCAAGACAACTGACAACCAAGGTAGACAACTTAAGCCTAGAGTATATAGAGGGAACCCATTTCATCTCGGACAACTTGCCATTGGGATTACGACATGCTCAGACCTATGGAACCAGGTGGAGTCGATGTCTAGTAACTGCAACACTGCATCCACCAATCCATGATGCAACATATACGACAATATATCATAAATAAACAAGCAAGTGATAGAGAATCACAACACCATATCATGCTTGCAATGAGTGATATGACATCGTCCCCATCACGAATACAGTCATAGAACCACCAAACACATCATAACGCCAACTGATCAAATATAATCAGGAAGTAGGGTTAGCATAATCATAATACCATCAAATTCATAATCCATATAATCTATCTAGCATAGCAAGTGCATATAGAGACCGTCAAATATAAATCCATCATATATCATGAGCATCAATAACAAGTATCATCATCCATACATAAGTCATCAAATATCATATGTCCACCTGAATATCTAGCATCATCATAAGCATCTGAAATATAAATGGAGTCAGCACATAGTATGATACCATCAATTACTATCATAAAGTAAACTAGGCTACGCCAATAGGGTCTATAAATGTACAAAGAGAAGGATGAGTCGGGGTGGGGCACTACATTATAACTCAACTAACCTTTCCCTTTTCATGCATACATAGCATACCTCACTAGTCTATATATCATGGATACATCCATTAATAAAGCAAATCCTATTAAACCCCTAAGATTAATTTTAAAACACCAATTCCATATGTTCCTAATCCCAGTCACTTATACAACATCCTAGCATCATTATTCCATTCCAATACTAATTACCACATTAATAATCCATTTCCTTGATCATCATAGACATTCACATAACACTAAATGCATATCTATAGAACCAATTCCATTAATAAGCATTATCCAAGATACAAGCAAGATACATCAATATGTTCACCTAATATGTAATCTACCATTACATATGAATACTATATCCATTTACATCAAGGAGCATAGCTCTCAACCACAATATAATTATATCCTAAATTCAACAAGTACATAAGTCATATGAAGCATGTACATCAATCTGCTAAAAATGTCCATCCATAGTTGAAGAGATAAGAGATCCACATCCACACAAGAGCATCCAATGATGAACATCCCAATGGAAGAAGGCATCAAACCATAAAATCATGTGGAACCAAAGGAACCACCCCTCATGCTAGAAGATAACACAAGATCCCACACACACTCTAGATCTGGCTAACACCTAACAACCAAAGGATAACACTCCACACATCACATGGCTAAATCAAGGCTCAAGAATCATAAGACCTCCAGAGGCTTCTCAACAATTCAAGACTCAAGGTACTAGGACCTACATGTAGGGAAAGAGTGTCATCGCGTGCAATCATAATAGGAACCTGGGAACCCATCTCGACATCCATAATGTGAATCCATCTCAACCTTGAAGGAGTAAGGGAGATTAGCTTACCTGTATCACCAAGGTTTTCTCAACCATTCCTGAATCACTATAAATACTCCAGGGACATGCGTTGAGGCCACAAAACCATTTCTTATTTATTTTGGTGAATTACTAATATCCAACCCTCCTAGAATCAATTAATTTAAATTATCACTTGATTACAAGATAAACTTCCAATGAGGTATTCTAGTGGTCTAGACCTAGGGTAACCTAGTTATCTACTCCCTGACCCTAGTCACTCACTTGGAAGCCCACTCCCCCTACCATGTGTTAATTCTATGAGGATCTGGTTAATACTAAGAGGGGGGTGAATCAATATTAATACCAATTGAAACTTTAAACCAAAAACAAACTTATATCAGATCTAAAATCACTTATCAAATATCTCAACTTCTTTTATTAGATCTAACAACCTCTTTATCAGATTTGCTAACACATTAATCAGATCGTTTACCACATCTATCAATTCTTTCACCACTTCAGCAATCATACAAATTTGATCATATACCAACTTATTATCCTCATCTATCAGATCAAACACTTTCTCTAACAACTCTTATCAGTACCGGTAACCTTTGATAAACCTCTGATAAAACATCATAACCGGTGTGCTAAGAAATAGTGCATGAAATGTAACATAAACAAGAACATCACATGAAAAACATTCCACACATGAACACCATAATTTTTGATGTGGAAACCCAAATAGGGAAAAACCACGGTGGGAGTTGGCACCCACAAATATTTGTACTCTTTTGAAGTACACCTTGTTAGGAGCTTACAATACACCCTATTAGGAGCAGACCCTATTAGGAGTCACCCGGTTGAGGGATTCGCCTAGCAGCCTGGTTAGGAGCTTGATGATCTATTAGGATCAATCTCATGAGAGGATTTACCACTCTTTTGAGAGCTTCCTTGTTAGGGGACTTAAATCTTTAAGGCATGTTAGGACCTACCCGGTTAAGGGATTTAACCTGTTGCGGCTGTTAGGGAACAATAGTGAAAAAGTGATTTGTTGCTTTCACTTATCAGCTTGCTAAATTAGATCTAGTTATGCTCAACACTTTTCAACTCTCAGGAAGATCTCACACTACTCTTGGATGGCTCAACACATTCTCTTAAGACCACTGGTACGATAAACATCAACTATGCCATCCTAAATAGCCATCTCAACTAGGTCGGCTACTAAACCCTAATTACATCTTGAAAATATAATACAAATCATAAGAGATCATCTCAGCTCAATATACAGATCATTACATCAAATTACAATGCAATGTCAACCATTGGTTGATCAAAACCCATCATGAAAATCTGATATGTACCAAAGTCAAAACCTCAAAACACTCCACTAAGCATTTCATTGTTTCCCAAGAAATTATTCCTTGAATCATACCAAAACAGCAATCAAATCATTCACACATGTTGTGTCATGTTACTAGCTTCATGTAGACTCATCGTTGATCACCTTCATAAAAAAAATCATTATTGGTTTGATGATTTCTTCACCAGTCTTAAACCCTACTAAAACCTTAGCAGAACTTCATTAGAAATTAGAAGCATGCCTTCCGATAATCATCACAAGTTCCAGTTTCAGTCAGATACTCCTTTCCATGATATAAACACATTCCAAACTGCAAATCACCAATCATCGTTGATTGTCCAATTCAATCAAAACATCTCTTCTTTACTGGTTAAAGTCCTATTTCATAGACTTTAGTTCTTTGTCGGTAAACCTTGTCTTCCGATAAACCAAATCACTTAGATGACAAAACAAAATATCAGTAATCATCATTTGACATCCATTGCCATCAATGACAATATGAATATCTGATCAAGTCATCTAATCACAAAATCTCAATCTCTTTATCACAAATAGTCTTCTATCCTCTACCGGTGTAGTCATTCATCTTCAACTGCATCACCTGCATCAGTTATGCCAAATGCCAACACCATGTACCTAGACCTTAGGGTGACTACAATGTACATCACATAAAACATGGGCTCTCAATACATCGTAACCGGATAACCAAAGTTAAACATAAAATAATAATCTCCAAGAACATGAACAACACATGCCAAAATCACAGCCTTACATAGGCAACCAAGAATCATCGAACATCAAAAATATCATTATCAAAAGCATCCAATATGATCCCAAAGAATAATAGCAAGGCATTTCCCATCTTTATCAAAGCCCAAAAGCACATGTAATCAATTATAACCAATAAACTGATCCTGGGATAGCTTCAGGAACTCAGAATCAAACATAGATTAGCATCTGGAAAAACACAGAATTGGATAATCAACTCAGAAAGCCCAAAAAGATTAAAAAATACAAAAGACAGGGCAGTTTAGTGCATCCATAGGAAAGAGTAGCACATAGAGCATTTCTTTTAGCGCATAGAGAACTTCTTTTAGTGCATCCATAAAAAAGTCTAAAAATTAAAAGATAGAGAAAATGGTGCATGTAACACATACAGTGGCACATAAAGTGTCCAGAACAACACATAGGACTCAACTTTTAGCACATACATATCATCTTTTAGCGCATATGACTCATTCTATAGCACATCAAAGACAAATACTATAAACTTAGAAAAGATAGAACTTAGACAATTTTAATTCATCCAAAAATCGACCCAGAAAGGGATGCACAAATCATTATAACTCCAAGAACATATCAAATAACAAAATGAAACTAAAAAACATAGGCAATTTTGTTGGCATTATACACTCAGATGATAATGGTAGATGTTTTCATTGATGGCAACAAAGTAGCAACAAGGTTCAACAAGGTTTCACAGGTTCAACTGGCAATAGACTTCACCTACCGGCACCGGCAGATACAACAAGGTTTATTCACACCGGCAGCAGGTCATACCAACATCCAAAGCTGACTTGGCAATAATATTGTTTATGTAATGTAAATTGTAACTGTATGGCTGACATGATGTATTGTAAAGACTCATATATGTATGAGATCTTGTAGGTCATTTGGTTAGTAGAAGAATGTAATGAAATGTGTGTATGTAAGTAGTATATGTGATAAGATAGGGATATGATACCAGATAATTGTATATGCACTTTGGTGTGTTTATCTTGAGAGTGTTTTTGGCAGAGGTATCAGACAGAGCTTAAACCGGTACTGAATCCAGCATTGCAGATGCTATTTTGAAGCAATACATTGTTATTGGATTTAACCATCCAATTGTGTAGTTTGTGGGACTCCATTTTTTATTGTTGAGCAGTGAGCTCTAGGCAGTTGGCCTTCCTGCATGTGCAGGCCCCTTTTGTACTGAGTAATATTTATTCATGTTGGCCAGTGAGTAAATATTGTGGGTCACAAATCCCACCGAGGTTTTTCCCTTACCGAGTTTCCTCGCCAAAATATCTGTGTTATGGTGTGCATTGATGCTGATTCTTTTTTTTCTCTTTACTGCATTATTGTTTCCTTATCGGTATATTAATTTCAGTTACATAATTGTAATTAACTTTAAATCTTTCATCTACTTGTCAGACATTGATTCACCCCCTCCCCCCACCTCTCAATGTCTTTGGGATTAACCAAGTATCTAACAATTGGTATCAGAGCCTGGTCCTCTATTTGCAGAAGCCTAACCGCTTGAGGAAGATTCTGAAACCAGTACCGATGGAAAGTTTGAGACAATAGTTGGAAGCGGCTCTTGAAGATTTTGATGCATAAAAATTGAAGAATATCAAACTGGAAGAAGAACTCAGATCTACTCGAGAATTCATCAAAGCACTTTAAGAAAACTTGGTCATAGCAAAGAATAAGAGAAAAGAATTACATGTGCAACTGCAAAACCAGGATGATGAAGAAAAAGAAACTCTTAGAGATATTGCAGAGAAACTGAGACAAGAGAATAGTAACATGAAGAATGAGATGCAAGATTTAACCATGAGACTGTAAGGATATTGAAGACAAAAAGAAGAATCGGGAATATTTGGCCAGATGACTTAATGAAAGAGCTGATGAATCTACAAAGCTTAGTTATGAAAATGATATGCTTAAAACAGAGTTGATTAAGATGCAACATGACAAATAGGAACTTATGAGACAAGTTAGCACTCTGGAAGGTGAGTTGGTCGCTACAAATGAATACAAGGACAAATTCAAAAAGAGCTCAGACAAGCTTGATGATATGCTGAAAAGTCAAAAACCTGATGGAGAAACAGTTGGACTTGGATTTGAACATGGAGAAAGTTTTGGAACTACAAACAATCATGATCACAACAAACTAGTAGGGCAACCCAATGCTTATAAATTCAATGGTAAATGTTTTAATTGCAACAAATTTGGTCATAGAGCAAATCAGTGCAGATTTAGGAATAATCAGAATACAAAATTATCCACCAGTCAATGTTCCAAATGCAATAAACATGGTCATAAATCAAACAATTGTAGAATGAATGTAAAATGCTATGCTTTTGGTAGATTTTGACATCTATCTAATCAATGCAGAACTCAAACCGGGCAAGGTTATGGAAAAGTTATTCAAAGAAACAATGTAACTTGTTATGCATGTAACAAGATTGGGCATATTGCAAGATTTTGTAGAAGCAAGAATGTACCAACAAACAACAGAGGATCTAATGACAAAGGCAAGGAAAAAGTGAATGAAATCAAGCAAGAATTCTCTAAACAATGGGTCAAGAAGTGAGATCAGAGAAATGGTGAATCTGGCTCTGCACCGGCAGAACAGAGCTAGCTTGCACCGGCAGGAGATTCTCCATCTAACTAAGGAATAATCCTTAGGGGTAAGGCAACTAATTAAAGATCATGCATTTTACCCTCTGATGGTGGTAAGAAGTCATAATTCTTCTTTATCGGCACATATATTGAGTTACATAACCGACGAAGCATTTAATGCGGTTGTCAATTAACTTTTTGGTTATAAAGCATTGAAATTTCTCATTTCAATTCACCAAGCATTCAAGTATTCAAAGAGCATATAAGTTGAGCACCGACATTCAAGAAGCGAAGCAGCAAATATTTTTCAGGGCATCTAAGGTTTTCACTTAAAAGGTATTCATTTTACGATGTGGCTTCTTGATCTTCCATTCCTGAATTCATTGCAAACCCTACTATTGTGGAGAATATCAAACGTCCTAGACCAATCTTTAAGATAATCCCTAAGATAACTAAAATGGATGATTCTATTGGTGCATTTTCAAAAATCTCGAAGGGAGTTGCATTTATTGAAGACCCTAGAGCTTACATTCACTGAAACATTGAAGATTTAGGGTCCGGGGATTTAAAGAACATGTTCATGAATGTTATCATAGACAAACAAGGTGGTCAAACCGGAACACAAGATTGTGGAAGATTTAGGGTTCATTGACATCCTTCACATGCCTAAAATTTCAGATGAGATTGTTCGTTATGTTCTTAGAAAAATTCAAGGTGAATTCTTATGGCTAGACTCAGTTTACAAAATCACTAAGGAAGCAATTAGGGTTGTTACTGGTTTACCTTCTACCGACACTAGGCCTGAGAAGAAAAAGAAAATTCCAAACAAAGAGGTTATGAACTTAACCGGTGCTACATTTGATAATAGATCTTTCAGGGTTAGCGACATAATTGATGACAATGTTAAATATGCTAGTATGGTTATTGGATATAAGGTTTCTCATATAAATAGGTTGAATTATGTTTCCAATCTATGCATTCACAGTACTTATGAGATGGTAAATAACAATGCTCAAATTGACATTTGTGAGTGGTTGAAAGATGAACTGATAGAAAATTTGGACAAAATCAAAGGTGATAAGAAGGGAACTTTCAAGTTTGGGAATTTGATTGTATGTTTAATGCTATATTTCTCAAAGGAGATTCCCGGTATAGGCCACAAAGACTTTGCCTATGATATTCATGTTGGAAAAAAAATTAAGGAGACAATTACCGGCATGGGTTCAGAAGGAGACAAGCAAGTAAAAGAATACTTCAAGGACTTTCAAGCTAAAATGAAGCAAAGGGAAAGAATCCCTCAGAATATTATTGATAAATATGACAAACAAATATGCTTTGTTATTAAGAGAGATGAAGTATGGATGGAGGCATTTAGACCTAGAACTGTCTGGGTAACTAAGATGGGTTATAAAGTGGATTCAAACATTCTGGAATCTTAAGCCAAGATACTCCTAGATGCTCCACCGGAATCGACAGAGAAGATCTTTGGCAATGTTGAAACTACTGAAAAAGATGTTGAAATTCAGAAGCAGAGGATGAAAAGAGACAAAATATTGAAAGATGTTTCAAAGTCTGTTGAAGTTGTTACTAAGGGATTGTTGAAACTTGATCCGATGAGTGGTGTTGTTGCACAAGAAAAAAATCACAACAGCAACCGGTAGCACATATTTCTCCTGTGGCTAACTCATCTGACTCTAATAGTGACAAGGCTTTAGAATTCAAAAGGGTGGATAGGAAGAAGGGAAAATCCTCACTGGCACCTGCTCCATCACCTAAGAAAACAAGGATTCTAAGAAAGAAACAACAGGTTGTGAGAGAGCCCAGTGGTCCTAAGAAGAAGGTTACACAAAAGAAACTGGAACAAAAGGTATATGATACTCTTTCCCTGGAAAAGCTTGTTAATGAAGTAACTCAAGATGGAAATCTCAATAATGTTAGTAAGTTTTATCATTATTTTAAGGATTCAGATAAAGACACTATTGAAGAGAGCATAATTTTGTACTTAGATATATATAAGAAAGTTCTTATCAAAGTCATTGATGTTCTCCCTAATGACTTATATCTGAGACTTGAAGCTAAAAGAATGTCTACTATAGCTAAAAGAATGTCTACTATGGAATTGGATAAGAAATTGAAGGTTGAAGCACTATTGGCTATTCATCCAGTTAAATCTAAACAACAAATTGATGAATTAATAGCTGAAGCTAACCGAACTATTTTTGCAAGTGGTCACCGGCAAGTAAGCCTCATCACCGACAGAATAAAGGAAATAGCAGATGAGACAGCAGATAAATGGAACATTTTCTTTGTAGAGAAAGAGAAAAGAGAAGAAAAAGAAAGACAAAAGGTCGACAAATCTTTTACTAAGGTATACCAAAAAGGAGATAAAGGAAAGAATAAGGTTGGTAGTGTACCTGACTTCACAATAAAAGATAACTTACCCCCACTGACATAGGACACCCCATCGGCAGTAGCAAAGGTACCGACGGAAATGCAAAATCAGCCTGAAGAGATATCAGAGGAAGTGAAAGAAGATGATATTGATCCTGAGTCAAACATTCTATTCACAATGAATGTTGACACTCAGGACATCAATATTGTAATGGATAAGGAAATTGTTGAGGAAAAGAAATCAGAATCTATCACAATTGACACTCAACAAAATGTTGAGATACCGGCAGAAAAAGAACAAGAATAAACAAAATCTGAACTGACAAAGAATAAGAATGAGAGTAAGGATGAGAATAAGGAAGTGGTTAAGGTAGCTAAATAGATAATAGGAGAAGAGAAGAAACTTAATGCAGAACCTAGAACTTCTCCCAGTACTTCTACTATGGACTTCAGACCGACAACTATCACTAATGTATTATTGGATTCAATAAAGAAGATAATTGAATGCAATGCCTTAGAATTTAAGGCTATTGATGACTCTCTACCGATTTTGCAAATGATTGCACCGGCATGCAAGGTAGATCACATTGTTGGCTCAATAGGTAAATTGGACACATTGTCTAAATTCATTTCTACTAACATTCAAATATTAGACAAAATAAATGAGGAGACTATTCAAGAAAGAGTTAATAAAGAAAAGGAAGAATTCTTTGGTAAAACCAAAAAGAATTGTACTCAGCAGATTGATTCATTATTACTAGCATTGAATTCCACTATTTTGGAATATAAGGAATTATATCGTGAAGCTTGCAAACCTCATCATTTAACTAAAGATATTGATGATCAAATCAGGAAAACTCAGAAGGAGATTGATGGTATTGCTGATAACATAATTGGGTCTTTGGAACTAACATCAGTCTTAGATCAGGAAATGGCTATTTATGAGGAAAAGATTGAAAATCTAGAAAAAGAAAAGGCTAGATTGAAGATGAAAACCCGGGAGTTGAAGAATAAGCTTGGTCCAAGATCGGACAATCTACTAACACACCAGAATGAACTTTCCAAGGTAGCAATTCAAGGAGACAGATCACTGGAATAACAAATGCACTATATTACCAGGATGATCAGGTAGACTAAAGCAATAATTAGCGACAGTACAAAGTTCATGCAGGGTCTTAACTTAGTTCTTGCAAATATTTTTCAGATTGTACATAACAGACTTCAGGTATCTAGGTAGTTTTTGAATTTTTGATACTTTTGACATCCTTTGTCATTGATGTCAAAGGGGGAGTGGTATAGTGAGAAAAATATACAGAGTAAGGAATGGTGACAAGTGAACAGAAGGAGATCATTTGCTCAGGGGGAACACTTTCAGTTTTGGATTTTAGTTTTGTATTTTTCTCATGAGTGTTGTCATCAATGCCAAAGGGGGAGATTGTTGGCATTATACACTCAGATGAGAATGGTAGATGTTGTCATTGATGGCAACAAAGTGGAAACAAGGTTCAATAAGGTTTCACAGGCTCAACCGGCAATAGAATTCACCTACCGCCACCGATAGATACAACAAGGTTTATTCACACCAACATCCAGTTTACACCGGCAGCAGATCATACCAACATCCAAAGCCAACTTGGCAATAATATTGTTTATGTAATGTAAATTGTAACTGTATGGCCGACATGATGTATTGTAAAGACTCATATATGTATGAGATCTTGTAGGTCATTTGGTTAGTAGAAGTATGTAATGAAATGTGTGTATGTAAGTGGTATATGTGATAAGATAGGGATATGATACCAGATAATTGTATATGCACTTTGATGTGTTTATCTTAAGAGCGAATAAGAAGCAGAGCATAGCAAAGACTATTCTATGTAAGTAGAATCATATACCAGTAAGGTTTTTGGCAGAGGTATCAGACAGAGCTTAAATCGACACTAAATCCAACATTGCAAATGCTATTTTGAAGCAGTACATTGTTATTGGATTTAACCATCCAATTGTGTAGTCAGTCGGACTCCATTTTTGTTGTTGAGTAGTGAGCTCTAGGCAGTTGGCCTTCCTACATGTGCACGTCCCTTTTGTACTGAGTAATATTTACTCATATTGGTCAGTGAGTAAATATTGTGGGTCACAAATCCCACCGAGGTTTTTCCCTTACTGAGTTTCCTCGCCAAAATATTTGTGTTATGGTGTGCATTGATGTTGATTCTTTTGTTTCTCTTTACTACATTATTGTTTGCTTACCGGTATATTAATTTCAATTACAGAATTGCAATTAAGTTTAAATCTTTCATCTACCAGTCAGACACTGATTCACCCCCCCCTCTCAATGTCTTTGGGATTAACCAAGTATCTAACAAATTTCACCATTAGAATATGGACACTGCTCATAGCAATACTCAGAAAGCAAATCCAATTTCATTCCTCGGTAGATTACCAGTAATCAAATTCATAACACAATAGTGTAACGTCCTAAAATTGGACGCCTCTCAATTTTTGACTACATTTGGATCTTCGCCTTAGTGTTTATGCCCCTCGACCTAATCGGGGACCTGAATATGCTCATGTGCATCAAAAACTCATTGCAAATCAACCTTGTGTTATGCCCACACCTTGATCCTATCCCAAAATAGGGTAGGACCAGGGCATGGCGCCCTAGGATCCCCTATTTGGGACCTCCCTTGATCCTCTCCCCTTGGACCTAACTCAAATTTGAAGCAGGAATTCCCTCCTATGTTAGCTCAAGTCAAAACATCAGTTAATTAAACCTACTGGCAAGTATATAAGAGGTATTTCCCCTCTCATTTGACAGATACACAATAACAAGAAATCCTATCGACTCTATTGTCAAGCATCAAGTATTCAAGAGATCAAGCATTCAAGTATTCAAGGGCAATTGAGCATTTTCAGTCTTCCTTCAAGCTTTAGAGGAGCAAGAGAGACAAGATTTCAAGCATTGAAGAGGAGATCAACATTCTACTTCATGAAACCCTAATTCCATGTGGAGGCAAGCAAAAATTCACAAGGAGGTGTAAGCATTTCAATTTCATTCAATTCAACATCCCCTCAAAGAGGAGGATTTCTACTTTCAGTCATTTCATTTACATTATTTCAACCACTTGGTTAAGTCCAAAATCGGGGTTTGATATGAAGACTAACCCCTATTCCCAATAAATTTCCCTTTTTTTTCTATGTGCAGGAAACAAGTGCGCAGCTGTACTTTTGGAATTAAGCTTTATTAGCAGAGACGGAAAAACCCTTTTCGACGTGCAAAAAGTTCGGAGGACCGATAGGAGGCTGCCCCTATCTGGACACACGATCCCTACAACTTTTGTCGAATTTCACAGAGAAACTCTAAATCATCTCAAACTTCTCAGATCTAGGTGCACAGTTGAATCCTGAATCTGTAGCTCATTGTTTTCGCATACTTTGTCTTCATTTTCAGCACTTTGTCTTAATTCAATCAATCAACTTACAAAAGAGGGTCAATTGCATTCCAATCTACTTAGCATTCATCCCTTGCATCAGTTAGGATTGGATCTAGTAGATTCATCCCCCTTTTTTGAATGTAAATTCCCTCCCAAGTGAAAATTGAACCTTAGTTAAGTTCCCATCTTTCTCTAAAGTGGCAAATTTGGCTAAGGATCTCAATTTTTCACTTTACATTTTGGTGAACCCGACTCCTTACACCCTTAATTTTGATTTTTGTTTTACGATCTGAATGCATGCAATTTAAAATTCAAATTTTTAATTACAAGTTTAATTTCTTTGCAATTTTCAAAAATTTAGAGGTTAAATTTACAAAAACCTTAATTTTTATATTTAAAATTAAACTTGTCATTTGTCTAAATTGGATTGATTGTTTCAGATCTGAGAAATTTTCAATTTTGCAATTCAAGTCTTCATTAACACTTTCAATTTAAAAAAAATAAAAATAAAGTGGTTAAATCAAAAAACCCCAATTCTTAATTTTAAAATTAACCTTGTAGATTGTGTAGATCTTGAATTAATTTTCAGATTTGGATCTTTGCTTCAATTTCAAAATTCATTTTTCCTCCTTGCAACATTCAAATTTTCAAATTAAGTGGTTTATGCAATAAACCCTAATTTTTTAAATTAACTTAATCTTGTGCAATTTCAAATCTTCCTTTAAGAATTTAATTGGCTCAATTAAATCTAAAGCTTCTCATTGTCTTTTTAACATCATAAAAGTTGGCACTTAGGTGTGCCCTTTTTTTTATCCTTTCAATTAATCCTTTTATCAAACATTCTAAGTGTGTCCTATTTCGACCTTCAAGGCTTAATTTTGCATATCCCGACATCTTCAATTTTCATATCCTTCTGAAATTCACATAAAAATCACAATATCTTGCTTCCCTGAAAATTTGGAAAAAAGTTGGTCGGACCGTGTGTTCGGACCAAGTCACTACCTACTTGGTCCTAACTTTTTTTTATCAAATTTTGGGAGCTTGTTTTGACTATATATGTTAGACAACTTAGATAACCAGAGGACAACTGAGGGCGGGGGGGGGGGGGTAAATCAATTGTCAACATATTATAGAACTTTAAGCATTCAAATCCTTATTACCGGAACACATAAACCCAATACCAGAATGCATAAACCAAATACTGGAATAACTGATATAGAAATTAAACATAAACATAAACATAAATCACATAATAGTTACCATCCATCCAGAACACATGACACCAAGATTTGTTCGTGGAAAACCTGGTAAAGAGAAAAACCACAGTGGGAAACCTACCCACAGTCACATAATACTTATGTAGTAAGTATGTGATTACAAAATGAGGGGCCTGCACATTGCTCATCACAAAAGGAGCCTCACTAACTACAAAATAAATCCAGACTACAATCTAGAAAGAAGAGTGAATTGCAAAGATATTACCTCCTATGCCTGAGTACAGTTCCGGTTAAGCTTAGTACCAGAGGTCTTAAACCTCTCTTACCAACCCAATTCAATCACCTATGATTGACCAAAAATCTTGCATATGATTACAGCATTATTCACACACAGATAATCGCATAACCATCCCATGATCTACAAAGAGATCTTACATCATATATATACCAACCCGTGACCTAAACAATTAGGTCAGCCACCTAAAAGATAATGCAATAAATTCATAACATAAACCCACAATCCAATGGTCAACCAAGTCTGCCTAAGACCAAAACAACATAATCTAATCAATGAATCCATTAGGTCAACATCGGGATCACCCATCAACACGTTACATAAGTCGGTCCATAACCTAGCAGAATAAGACAGCATTAGGTTCGGTCCTAAATGCAACACCACCGATCAACACGAACACGGATAAGATAACCAACAACATCTCGAAAGACATTTAGAACCCACACCAACACCACTTATCATGTGCATCAAAATATCTTCAACAAAGATATGCCAGTAAAACCCTTACTAGTCCAAAAGGATTACTAGAACAAATGATAGTATCTGAGTCATCAAATCTCAAACCAACTGATCGTGATACGCATTTGAATAGCATGAATGACAGATCCAAATCAATTCCACAAACCAAAGCATACCAAAGCATACTATGTGTGTGAAAAGTGGATCGTATCTGTATCTGGAATACACAACACTTCAATTAAGTCATTAGATGCATGGTTAGTAAATCAATAAACAATGAACAATAAACCATCACAAAGCGACCTATTGCCTTCTAGTAGATGCGAGTTTAGTCTTGCTCTCAGATGTTTAAAGGCAATACTAGTGACTAGACAACACCTAAATGAAGGATTTAATCTATATGAGTATTAAATTGAGCTAAATGGATGCAAGATTAAGCTAGATAGATGCAAGATATGCAAGATATGCAAGATATGCAAGATTAATGAATATTAGGCAAACATGAATTCAAGCAATCATGATTATCTAAGCTAAACAATTTAACAAATGTGCAATAACTAATATGCAAATATTCTCAATATGAAATCATAATGAACCTAGAGCAAAAACAACATGATAACAATATATTCTCCAGGGTCCTTGATTGGGAGATGAGAGCCTAAATTTATAGAAAATTCAGAAAGAAACCAACGACTGAGATCAAATGATGATGAGTGGTCAATATTTTCCAAGAAGAAGCACAATCCAGGTGAATTGATGTGATTGGCTGCTTTTCTCAGTTTTAAAGGAAATTGAACTAAAATTAAGATAAAATTAGAAAAAATTGATTTATTCACCATTTTAATCAAATTTTGAGATTTAATTGTTTTAATTGCTTTCCTGAGATTTTTTCAATTTTTAATTCTTTTTTCCAATTAATTCTTTTTTTGATGATTTAATGGCAAATTGATTTATTTAATTAAATTTACTAGGATATTTAATAAAATAAATAGGATAATTGTTTTAAAATGATTTACTTGAAATGGTCAATTAATTAAATAATTCAGAGTGATTAATTTGCCATGTGACATTAATGATTTAAGAAATTAATTATGTGCTCAAGATTAATTTTAATTTCTTTCGATTAGGACCTTGGTGATGAATTTGATACTAGGGGGCCTATGGTTTTAGATGACCATTTTTAGGGTATTACACATACCAGATCAATATCATAATCCAACCACTCTACCAGAACCAACCAGAAATCGGTAAACTACCAAAACAGTCAGTGTTGCCATCAATGACAAAATATCAATGCAAGACATAATCAATTCCTCCAAATTGTTGAGAATCTCCCCCTTTGGCATCGATGGCAACACTAGATGTGAAAAACATCCAAGTGCCAAGAAATGACAAACAAGTCTCCCCCTATGGAAGACAACCAATAATCTCCCACAAAATGATATAGCAGTGAAGCTCTTAACCAAACTCCCTTAATGAATATATATCTCCCTTATGTTTTTCACAAGAATAACTCTCCTCCTTTGACATCAATGCCAAAGATATGACATAAATATCAAAGAAAAATCATAAATCCTCTGATTCTTACAGCTGACTACTCCCCCTGAGTAGTAGCACCACCAAATCAATCCAGAATGAGTAATAGCTCTGATAATGCATACCGAACTGATGCCAATCAACATCACTCATGTCTCTACTGGAGGGGCAAAAACCCCCAATCTGTCTCTGAAGTACTCAAATGATTCTTTAGGAAAAGGTTTAGTGAAGATGTCTGCAATCTGCTCTTTAGTATTCACATAAACTAGATTGACTTCATTTTCTTACACCTTCTCCTTCAAAAAGCTATACTTGATAGATATGTGCTTTGTCTTAGAATGAAATATCGGATTCTTTGATATATCAATAGCTGCAGAGTTAACACGGTGAATAACTATCGGTTCATTACAATCCACCTTTATATCCTTCAACATTTTCTTCATCCATAGAACTTGTGTATAGTTAGTAGAAGCAACAACATACTCAGCTTCAACAGTAGATAAAGAGGTACATGATTGTTTTTTGTTGATCCATGAAACAAGTTTCTTTCCAAGAAAGAAAGCTCCACCGGATGTGCTCTTCGGTAATCAACATCTCCGGCCCAATCTGCATCTATATATGCATATAATGTAAAGTCATCATTTTTAGGATACCACAAACCATATTCAGTTGTTCCCTGCAAATACTTGAAAATCCTTTTCACCGCACTCTCATGATTTTCTCTAAGATCACTCTGATATCTTGATACAATAAAAACTGCATTCATTATATCTGGTTGAGTCTGAGTCAGATATAACAAATCTCCAATCATAGACTTGTACCTTCTAGGATTTATCGGTGCAGATGCATCATTCTTTGTCAATTTCTCACTTGTAACCATCGGAGTATCAACCGGTTTAGAATTTTCCAACCGAAATTTCTTCAACAACTCTCTAGCATACTTAGTTTGATAGATGAAAATACCTTTATCAGTTTGTGTAATCTACAAACCTAAGAAAATTTGTATCTCTCCAATCATAGACATCTCAAATTCATTCTTCATATTGTTAGAGAATTTCATACACAACTTATCTTCACCTCCAAAAATGATATCATCAACAAAGACTTCAATAATTAACATGTCATCATCGGTGATCTTATAATATAAATTACTGTCAGCATTACCTTTAGTGAAACCAAGATTAAAAATATATTTATCTAGTTTTGCATACCAAGCTCTATGGGATTGTTTCAATCCATATAAAGCTTTCTTTAACCCACAAACCATGTTTTTGTCATCTTAAAGTGAAAATCCATCGGGTTTCTCAATATAAACTTCCTCTTCAAGATCTCCATTCAGAAATGCACACTTAACATCCCTCTGATAAACCTTGTAGTTATTATGTACAACATAAGAAATAATCTCACAGCTTCAATCCTAGCTACCGATGCAAAGGTTTCATCATAATCAATTCCTTCCTTCTGAGAATATCCTTTACAAACCAATCTAGCATTATTCCTCACAACTTGTCCATCTTCATTCAATTTATTCCTAAAAACCCGTTTAGTTCCAATAACATTCTTATTTTTAAGTTGGGGAACTAAAGTCCATGTGTTATTCTTTTCTATCTAATCTAATTCTTCTTCCATAGCTTTCATCCAACATTCATCTTTACAAGCTTCAATTACTGATGCCAGTTCAACTTGAGAGATTAAACATACCTCATCAGCTGCCAACCTTCTTCTTGTCATCACGCCTTTGTTCTTGTCTCCAATGATCTGATCTTCTAAATGATTCAACCTTACATACATATGAGTCTTCTGATTTTTTGTTCCTCTGCCCTGATCTTCAGTTACTGTTGAAATATCTAATACTGTCAGAGTAATTGGTTCAACATTTTGTTCTTGTGTAGGTGCTACCAGTTCAGTTATGATCATTTCCACTGCCAGTTCTCTCTCATAAGTTCTGATTTGACTTTTGTTATGCTCATCCACTTTGACATTTGTGCTCTCCACAATTCTCTGCAATCTTTTGTTGTAACATATATATGCTTTGCTTTCATTAGAATA
The DNA here is from genome assembly GCF_030272615.1 of Cryptomeria japonica. Lineage (NCBI taxonomy): Eukaryota > Viridiplantae > Streptophyta > Pinopsida > Cupressales > Cupressaceae > Cryptomeria > Cryptomeria japonica. Next base: position 255,557,440 of record NC_081412.1, read on the forward strand.
ACAAAGAAATATTCTTTTATCATATCTAGGATCAAACTTTCCAATGGAATCATCTCTTTTGATATAGAATTTACTACCAAAGATTTTGAAATATTTAACTGTCGGTGTATGACCAACCCATAACTCATAAGGTTTCTTACCAGTATCTCCTTTGATATGAACTCTATTGAATGTGTATACCGTTGTGCTTACAGCTTCTCTCCAGTAGACATGAGGTAGATTAGCTTCCATCATCATAGTTCTAGCTGCATCCAAGATAGTTTTGTTCTTCCTTTCCACAACTCCATCCTGTTGAGGTGTCTGAGGTGCAAACAACTGTCTCCTTATCCCATTCTTCTCACAATAGCTGTTAAATTCACTGGATGTGAATTCTCCACCCTGATCTGACCTTAAGCATTTAATCTTCAATCATGTCTCTATCTCAACTTTAGCTTTAAAGATTTTAAACTTTTCAAATGCTTCAGACTGCTCCCTTAGAAAAGTAACCCACATCATTCTTTAACAGACATCAATAATTAGCATGAAATATCTATCACTCTGAAAACTCTTGATTCTAGCAGGACCACACAAATCAATATGAATAAGATCAATAATATTATTAGATTTGTCTTATATACTCTTAAAACAAGTTCTGATTTGCTTTCCCATTTGACATTCCTTACATACCGGATTATAGGGCTTTACAATCTTAGGTATATCTCTAACTACCTTAGTAGAATTGATTTTCACAATGCAATCAAAATTCACATGACACGACCTCTTATGCCATAGCCAACTCTCATCAATTTGTGCAATAAAACATGTCTTCTCATCGGAGTTCAAATGAAAGATGTTACCTTTAGTCTGTGTACCATCTGCAATCTCCAATCTAGATCTATTGATAATCTTGTATTTTCCATCCTTGAACTGTAACTGAAATCCCTTATCTACCAATTGTCCTACTCTCAAAAGATTATGCCTTAAACCTTCAACATAATAAACATTATTAGTGTTATGCTTACCATCCAATGATATTGTTCCTCTTCCCTTAATCATGCATGCTTTGTCATCTCCAAATCTAACCAGGCCACCATCAAATTCTTGCAAAAATAAGAACTTTTTTTATCTCCAGTCATATGATGTGAACATCCACTATCAATTACCCATTCATCCTTGTCTTGAAATTTAGCAGCAAGGGCCTTCTCTTCAGGTACCGAATCATCTTCCTTGATAACCAAGAATACCCATTCCTTTCTATTGTTAGATCCACTAGCAGAATCTTGTATCGGTTCATCATCAGAATCAGTCACACCTTCCTCATTAGCAAAGTAGCATGATTTGTCTTTGTTCCTCTTGTACTTATGCTTGTTCTGATAATCATGGTTAGGCCTAAAATATCTTCTAGCTCTTTCTTCAAATCTTGAATTCCTTTTAGGACATCTAGATGCAAAATGACCTATCTTATTACATGCAAAGCGTTTAAAAGGTGATTTTCCTTCATACTTACTTCTTGTAGGCCCTTTAGGTACTCTTCTAGAAAATAAGGCTTCAAGTTTCTCAAACTCTTCATCTTCTTTCTTCATATCCTCTAGTTCCTTCGCATACAAAGCTTTCAAATCACTCTTGCTGGTAGATGACGTAGATGCATGAAAAGAAGGTTCAGATTTTACAGCTCTAGAAGGTCCAAATTCCTCAAGTTCAAAAGTAGATAACTTCCCAACCAAGGTATCTCTATTAACAAAGGTATTTGTCATAGTTCTCAGCTCATTAATTGTAGTAGCCTTCATCTTATAAGTCGGTGGAAAATCTCTCAGCTTTTTAGAAACTATTTCTTCTTCACTTAGAGATCCACCACAACATTGAATTCCCATTACAATCTCATTAACTCTCTCCATAAAAGTAGTAATCCTTTCATCTTCTTCCATCTTCAAGTTCTCATACCTTACCCAGTAACCATCAAGTTTAGCAATTTTAATAGTAGGGTCACCTTAATCTAGAGTCTCCAATTTGTCCCATATATCCTTTGCAATTGATTTCTCAGTTAGTCTCATTATTTGTTGATCAAAAAGTGCACACAAAAGGGATTCTCTAGCTCTATAATCATTCTCAAGCTCCTTATCCAGGCCTACCAGAGGAGGATTACCAGATGCCAAATTAAAAGATGTTACTCCCTTCTCAGTGATCTCCCAAATTTCCTTTCCAGGACATCTCAGATGAGTCTCCATCTGAATCTTTCATACCCTGTAATTTGTTCCATCAAGCTTAGGAATTTATCTCTGGAAAACAACTGCAGATGTATTTTATGAACTTGAATTGTTAGATACCATTGGATCTTTCTCAAGCGATTAAGCTTATATAGAGAGGACCAAGCTCTGATACCAATTGTTAGATAGCTTAGATAACCAGAGGACAACTGAGAGGGGGGTGAATTAGTTGTCAACAGATTACAGAACTTTAATCATTCAAATCCTTATTACCAGAACACATAAACCCAATACCGAAATACATAAACCAAATATCGGAATAACTGATATAGAAATTAAACATAAACATAAACCATAGAACAATTACCATCCATCCAGAACACATGACACCAAGATTTGTATGTGGAAAACTCGGTAAAGGGAAAAACCATAGTGGGAAGCCTACCCATAGTCAGATAATACTTTTGCAGTAAGTATGTGATTGCAAAATGAGGGGCATGCACATGCAGGAAGGCCAATAGCCTAGAGCACACTGCTCATCACAAAAGGAGCCTCACTGACTACAAAATAAATCCAGACTACAATCTGGAAAGGAGAGTGAACTGTAAAGATAGCATCTCCTATGCCTGAGTACAATTCTGGTTAATCTTGGTACCAGAGGTCTTAAACCTCTCTTACCAACCCAACTTGATCACCTATGATTGACCAAAACTCTTGCATATGATTGCAGCATTATTCACACATAGATAATCGCATAACCATCCCATAATCATAATCCCATGATCTACAAAGAGATCTTACATCATATATGTACCAACCTGAGATCTAAACAATTAGGTCGGCCACCTAAAAGATAATACAATAAATTCATAACATAAACCTGCAAGCCAATGGTCAACCAAGTCAGCCTAAGACTAAAACAACATAATACAATCAATGAATCCATCTGGTAACGCATTGGGATCACCCATCAAGACATTACATAAGTCGGTCCATAACCTAGTAGAATAATATAGCATTAGGTCCGGTCCTAAATGCAACACCACTGATCAACACAAACAAGATAACCAACAACATCCCGAAAGCCATCTAGAAGTTGCACCAACACCACTTATCACGTGCATCAAAATATCTTCAACAAAGCTCAGCCGGTAAAACCATTATCGGTGACCAAAAGGCGTAGTAGAACAAATGATAGTATCTGAGTCATCAAATCCTGAACCAACTGATCATGATACGTATCTAAATAGCATGAATGACAAATCCAAATCAATTCCACAAACCAAAGCATACCAGAGCATACCAGATCAATATCAAAATCCAACCACTCTACCGGAACCAACCGAAAATCGGTAAACAACCAAAACAGTTCGTGTTGCCATCAATGCAACACATAATCAATTCCTCCAAATTGCCAACAGTATTTTACTGCACAATTCTAGAGATTTGTGAAATTTTATTGATTTTAGGTCACCCTAAGGTCAAAAACAAATATGAATTTCAACATTTCCATTGTCAATTTGAATTTTAAAATTAAGTGGTTCACTACACATACCCTAATTTTTAAATTCCTTCAATATTTCAACATTCCAAAATCTCAAAATTTTAATTAAGAGGTTAAATTTGGATAACCCTGCTTTTAATTTTGATCTTCCGTCCTTTCAAACTTTTAAAATTAAGAGGTCATTTAAGCAAAGCCCTCATTTTCAATTTCAAATTCCTAGAAGATTGCATTATTCTTTCCAATTTCCCTAGTGCATGAGTTTTACTACTATTAGTATTACCTATAGTATCGTTGTTAGAAGAAGTTGTATAATTAAGGTTGCCCAAGGTTTAATTATCGAGAAAATGGAGCCTAATTTGGCTAGCTTTTTCAATGAGGATATTGCTACCTCTTCACATCCTTCAGATATTCTTGTTCATCCTCTTGATAATTCTCACAATGAGGAAGAATCACTAACTAGGGTATCCGTTGACCAATTGGCAAAGATGGACAATCAATTTGACAATCTTCAATAATGGATGAGTCAAGAATACCCAGAAAGTGAAGCTTTCCCATTGATTGGAGGATTAAAAAGAATGATTCAAAGTGATAAACATGGTGTTGATATCTTGCGTGGTATTGCTAATATTGTTTCTTCTAATATAATTCCTATGAAGAGTTGTGCCAAAAACCTAGGTTATACACAACCTCCTTGTCAAATTAATCATTTTATTCCTTTGACAACTTCCATGACTAGTGCTCCTGCCTTCACATCAAATGTCATGGATACCTCTACACAAAATGTCATACCGACAAATGTTAGTCATGGGGGAAATACCTCTTCTTTCATTCCTCCTACCATGAGTGTTCCCCTTGTTACCCAATCACATTCACCACTTATAAATGTTAGTCACAGGAGAAACTCCTTTAATCACAATTCCTTCATTCCTCCCATGAGTCTTCCATGTGCTACCCAATCTTCTCCATTACCCACTTATCATAGTGTTCCACCTCCTTATTCTCAACCTCCTCCTCCATTCAACAATGCTACTCCTCCCTCTTAATCCAACATGTCTAATTTCAATCCTTCTACTGAAGCTACAATTAATAGCCTTACCCAAATAGCATCTTCCTTACAACAACAATTAGCTTCTATGAATCAATCAAAGTATAATATGCCCACATTTGATGTCGTGATCCCATTATCTCATGACATTGTTAGAGTCATCCCTCCTAAACATGTAGAAGTCCCATAATTGGAACCTTATAATGGAAAAGGTGATCCTTTAACTCATGTTAAAACATTCCAAACTTTGTGTAGTGACTTTGCTCATGATCAAAGGTTGTTAGAAAAATTGTTTACTATAGCATTAAGGGATAGAGATTTGTAATGGTATTGTTCTTGCCTCCTTATTCTATTACTTCTTTTCAATAACTGTTGAATGCTTTTATTCAATAATTTCATAATAATATTGGTCCTAAAGTTACTTTGACTAATTTAATGTATTGTAAACAATGTGTTAAAGCAAAAGTCACTAATTTTATTGGTAGATATAAGCATTTGTATTCTCAAATTTCTTTTTCTGTGCCTAATCAAGACATTCAAAAGATTTTTATTGCTAATTTAAAAAAATACATTAGGGATAAACTTCTTTTAACTAAGTTTACTTCCTTTCTGCAATTGTGCGTAGTACTTCACAATTATCATCTAATTATGAGTCAGTTGGAACAATCATCTCCTTCCATGGCTCCGAGTGATAAGGGTGATGATACTCAACAACCATTTGTGAAGTTCAAACCAAACAATGAATTCATCAAATTCAATGACAACAACAACAATAGTCAATTCGTAGGTGCTACAGGTGTGCCTCCTTTGTCTAAATTCTTTAAAGGAGAAAAAGAGTTTACTCCTTTGAATGAATATTTGCATAGCATTATGTCTCAGTTAATACAAAAGAATGTCTTAAAAATTCCCAAAATCAAACCAATTGATCCTTCTAAAACAACTTCCCCTTACTTTGATGCTAAATATTTTTGTCAATATCATCGTCAGCCTGGTCATGATACTAAGAAGTGTTTTTTATTGAGAAGTAAGATTCAAGAATTGATTGATAACAATACTATATATGTGGCAAGTGTGAATGATAAAGGAAACAAATGTGTAGCTTCTCCTAATCATAACCTTCAAATTTTTATTGAACCTTTACTATCCCATTCCACTAATGTGATTGAGACTGATAATCTTGCTTTCTCTCCCAATGACGTGACCTTTGATTCCAATAATATGGTGAACCTTGTAGATCAACAATAACCTCCTAAGGATTTGTACATAACATTTTATCCTACTGAGACCATTAAGGTACTCGATGGCTCATTATACATAAGTGCAAAAATCAAAGGTATACCCGCTAGAGGAGTCCTTATTGATCCTTCTTGCATGGTTAATGTGATAAATGAAGAATTTCTTTATACTTTGAAATTGCATCAAATGATATATGATGATACCAATGTGATAGTTAAAGTTTTTTTATGGCTTCTCTTATCCTACTATTGGTTCAATAACACTTCCTATTGATTTTTGCACTAAATGCTTAAATGTTAAATTTGCAATCATTCCTACATCTGATCAATTTTGTGTGAAGTTGGAACATCCTTGGCTCTCTTCCATGAAAGCAATTGCTTCTATTGTTCACAAATGTTTGAAATTTTCTTATAATGATAAAATCACAACTGCTAATCATAGCCTATTTCAACCTACAATGAGGTGTGGAGATGTTTGTCTTGATTATTTTTGGTCCGAACAATTCAAGCCTCTTGAACCTAGAAGAGATGCTCTCTTCATATCATATCAAAACTGGAAAAATGAAATGATTTTATCCTTGAGTAAACCTAGAAATCTGACACTTAGCATTCCTCTTGATGATCATATACCCCTTCTTGAGGATAAGATTGTTCTTCCTCCTAAGTAAAGAAATAATCTTCTTCCCAAGGAGGCATCTATTCCTTCTCCTAAAGAGAAGAGTATCCTTTCACCCACGAAAAGAGATATCCCTCTTCCTAACAAAGAGCCTATTCCTTCTCCTATGGATGAGTCTCCTCTTCCTTTCAAAGGTAGAAAATCTCTTTCTCCTAAACAACAAACTATCCCTCCTAAGGTTAGATATATCCCTCCTCCTCATGATGGACCCGGTCTCCTTCCTACACCTCCCATTCCTCCTTTGTATGGTGTGGTTCCTCCTCCTTTATTTTATAGAGATAAACAATTGACCTCTACCATTGTCCAACCTAAAATACCTCAACCCATTTATCCTTCCCTAAAAAGAAGAGATGAAGCCTATACCTATTGAACTTAACCCTCCTCAACTTTCAGCCAAGACTAGATGAAACCATTGTGCGAAAGAAATCCAACGGAGACGTTGTCCTAGAGCTCGTGAATTTGCTTTCCAAACTATTTCTTCTCCTAAAACACCAACAATTGACATGATTCTATTCTCTCCTAAACAAAATGTTCAACCTAATTATCCAAGGCACAAAATGCTTAAAACAAATGATGGTTCAAGTTCTATTCCTATTAGAGCTCCTATTCTTATTAATCTTGATGAAGAAGTAGGTGAGAATGTTCTTAATAATGAAAATATTAATCCTAATATTTTTTATGATGAGTATGAATATGTTGATGTTGACAATGACTTATCTGCAAAATTTTTTAAAGCATTATCCTAGCTCCTAGTAACGAACAAAGTGACTTAGCATTAGAGTATGGTCCTTGTTTGGAACTTGTGATAGCTCCATCTATTATGCTCGATGTGGCTCCTCTTGCATGTTTTCCACCTTCCTAAAATAATGATAAGCAAGATCAGGTAGAGGATGACGTGCTTGATTAGCTTCATTAGCACTGTAGACTCTCTCTCTCTCTCTCCTCTCTTTCTTGTTTGTGACATCTATTTTTTCTTCCTATTCTTCTTTTTTTTTTCCTAGTGTTCTCTACTTGAGGATGATGCAAAGCATTGAGATCTCTTTTGGTCTCTCCCATGTTGACTCAAAAGACACATTTGTTCTCTTCTTCCATGGTGGTTTCCTCTCTTAGGGGGATGAGGACAATTCTATGCATATATATACATGAAATACATGAGTTATCATAAAAAGAATACTAACTCCAAAGTTAGGTAAACCACCTCGTGTTTTGTGCTTTGTGTTCATTACCCTTTGATTTATCCTCTCTTGGGGGCTAAATTATTGTGATAGCGTGCTTGTCTTCTTTGGGTGTATCCTACTTTAAATAAATTGCTCCTGGTAAGGCGTACGCAACCACTTTAACATGGGGGCATACACTCCTCTCATAATTCTCTCTTTCAATACTTGAAGTTACTTAGGGAACTTTGTCTTTGCTTTGTAATTTTTGGTATTCTTTTCATGACTCATAGTAAGAGAAACTTACTAGTTGTATTCATGGTTCTCTCTCTTTTATGGTCTTCCATTTTGCCTTGTCATTGAAGTCGTAAGATCCTAAAGTCCACTGGAGGCTTGGTGAATCTTACCTCCTTGATGTGGTAAAAGCCTTTCAATCTAAATTCCTTGTACTTTACCGACAGTATTTGCGTAAGCTCATACTCTCACTAAAGTGGGGGCTAAATGTAACGTCCTAAAATTGCGCCCCTCACAATTTTCAACTACATTTAGGTCTTTGCATTAGTTTTTATACCCCTCGGCCTGATCAGAGACCTGAATATGCTCATGTGCATGAAAACAAATTTGCAAATAAACCTTATGCTATGCCCACACCTTGATCCTGGCTTAAAATAGGGTAGGACTAGGGTGTGGCGCCCTAGGATCCCCTATTTGGGACCTCCCTTGATCCTCTCCCCTTGGACCTCAGTCAAATTTGAAGTGGGAATTACCTCCTATGTCTGCTCAAGTTGGAAAATCAGTCAGTTAGAACTATTGGCAAGTATATAAGAGGGATTTCTCCTCTCATTTGACAAATACACAATAACAAGAAATCCTATCGAATCTATTATCAAAAATTAAGCATTCAAGAGATCAAGCATTCAAGTATTCAAGAGCAATTGAGCATTTTCAGTCTTCCTTCAAGCTTTGGAGCAACAATAGAGATAAGATTTCAAGAATTGAAGAGGAGATCATCATTCTACTTCATGAAACCCTAATTCTATGTGAAGGCAAGAAAAACTTCACAAGGAGGTGTAAGCATTTCAATTTCATTCAATTCAACATCCCATCAAAGAGGAGGATTTCTACTTTCAGTCATTTCATTTACATTATTTCAACCACTTGGTTAATTCCAAAACTGGGGTTTGATCTGAAGACAAACCCCTATTCCCAACATATTTTCCTTTCTTTTTGTGTGCAGGAAATACTGTACTTTTGGAATTAAGCTTTATTCACAGAGACAGAAAAACCCCTTTCGACACGTGAAAAGTTTGGAGGACCGATAGGAGGGCGCTCCTATCTGAACACACGGTCCCTGCAAATTTTGTCATATTTCACAGAGCAGGTTCGAATTATCTCAAACTTCTTAGATTGAGGTGCACGGCTGAATCCCGAATTTATAGCTCACTGTTTTCACATACTTTGTCTTCATTTTCAGCACTTTGTCTTAATTCAATCAATCAACTTACAAAAGAGGGTCAATTGCATTCCAATCTACTTAGCATTCAATCCTTGCATTAGTTAGGATTGGATCTAGTAGATTCATCCCCCTCTTTTGAATGTAAAGTCTCTCCCAAGTGAAAATTGAACCTTAGTTAAGTTCCCATCTTTCTCTAAAGTGGCGAATTTGGCTAAGGTTCCCAATTTTCCACTTTACAAATAGTTTCCCTAATTCCATAATGATAAAGAAACTATGCAAACAACTTATCAGTTAAAAATCATTTCCCCATCCTCAAAAACAATCTTTCACAGACAATCTGTCTAGAAAACAAAAGCAAGGAAGGCAAGATCTCCAACCTATAATAATGAAGATTGACAAATGAAACTTGAGAAGATCAATCCAAATCACGAACCAACCAAGCTCCAAGCAAGAAATCCCCAAAATCGAAATCATAGAAAATTCATTTGATGGCAAACCTCACAACAATCTTAGAAACTCAATATATATTATATTATTCTAAAATAATAGAAACATGTCATCCAATCATAAAATTGCATAAAAATATATTTCATACCAACCTTCTCAAAAACCAAGGTAAAATATATAAAAAATTATTTAATTAACTTACACCAATATCTCTAACCAATGGTAAAAAGGGGTAGGTAAGGAATATAATATTTAACTAACCCAATAGATAAAAGGCAAATAATAATAATAAACAACCATAATAAATTAAACCATGGACACAATTAAATATTAAAGCCCAATAATAAAATAACCAAGGGTAATATAGATAAATGCTCGAAATTAATATTAAAGCTTCAACAATATAAATGGATAATAATTCCAAAAGACTTAATTAATAAAATAATTAAACAATAAATAATAAATATCTAATAAACACTTAAATCAATAAATAAATATTAATCAAAACCAATATAATAAATATTAATAAATCACCCAATAATTAATTAAATATCAAACTATACTTTAATTTAATTTATTTAAATTATATGAATCAATTATTAATTAATTAATTAAATAACCAAATACTCACAACACCACAAGGCAACCTAACATTGGGTCAACATCGCCACACAAGACTCTAACCGCTGACTCAAGACAAGACACATAAACTGACAAGGATGAAAACTTAAGCCTATAGTGTAGAATGGGATTTCATGTCACCTCTAATCAAATTGCCATTGGGATGAAGACACGCTCAGACCTGTGAAGACAAGTGGAGTTGATGTCTAGTACTTGCAAACTTGTCACCACCAATACACAAAACAACATATACAATGACATATATCATGAATAAAAAGACAAGTGAAGGGGAATCCCAATGTCATATCGTGCTCATGTGAATGAGTGGTATGACATCGTCCCTATCACAAACCCAGTAGAAAACTGTCACGATAACCAAGCACTATCATAATCATCATCATATCTCATATAATCATGAAATGGGGTTAGTACATAGTTATGATATCATCAAATCATCTTAAAATAGACTAAGCTATATCAATATAATCCTTTGATGTATAAAAAGGCAAGATGAATCAAGGAGGGGCACTACAGTTGGGATACTTATTTATTAAGTATACTACTTTGAATGAGTTTTCTTGCATAGTTCAATTATTAACTAGGAGGTCTAGGTGGGTCTTTAATACTTTTAACAACAATCATTGGTTTAGTTTGTGGCTAGAGATTTGGTGTTAGAAATTAGGATCTTAGGATACTAATCACTATAAACAACATATAAAATAAATAAGATGAGAATCTACAACCATAAAATTACACAATACACAAGATATACATGGGAAAAACCCTTTCGAGTAATAAAGCATCATTTTATTAAAACACTTACAAAATATAGGCTATCATAAATAGACTGAACCTAGGGATACTTCTCCTTACTTCCACATGTGAATTTACCTTTTGTGTATGGTGATATAACTCTCTATAAAATCTTTAGATTCATCTACTCTCAAATGAGACAAAACATTTGTAAATATAGGAGGAAGGGTGACAAAATTAGTCACACCTTTTCAATAATTCCCATTCATAAATAATTAATAATCTAATAGTTATTATATTTTAATTCTTTCAAATGGGATATGCTTAATAAAGCATATAATATATAAAGCTATATAAATTTATATTAGAACAATATATAAATGTTGCAAGGGTATGACCCATAATAACATTATGTTCTAACACTCCACCTTAATATTAATAGGAGGCATCACATGTCAATTTCCCTAAAATAAAAAATGAAGTACCCTAGTTATGTAGGTCTTCCTTGACAATGATAAATAGGGACACAGACATTTGCCACTATTTTCTTTGTAAATTATGTTGTAGCTACTCATAGTGTATGTGATGTATGTTAGAGCTAGTTAGGTCTTATAAAAAATTATATTGGAGTGTGGTCTCCTCAAGTTAGCCTCTCCCTAGTTTCATTACATAGTGCTCGTAGGTCTTAATAAAATGTGCATGTAAGAATTAATATAATGCTTTTACAAGTGAAACATTTACAAGGAGAATAATTTACAATATTCCCATAGGACTTAAAAAATGTGTCCATCGGACTTAAGAAAATATACCCATATGACTTAAAACAAATGACTTATTGATTCCTAGAGGTCTTATTTTATGCCTAGAAAGTACTTACATTTTGGATTTAACCTCTAGTTGGTGTCATTTTAACATGCACACTTCCCTTCAATGGCATCACTTAGGGCCAAAAATTGATATGGATTTGAAGCATTTAATGCCTAAAGGTCTTATACATATTAGGTATTACATATAGGATTTAGCCACTAGATGGTGTCATGTATGCTCCCCCTAAATGGAATCACCTAAAATATGATCACTACACAAAGGTTTTGATATGTGATGAATTGATATTCCAGTCTCTTTTTATATCATATAATATTTTTTCTTGAAGATAACTAGAGAGATCTTTTATGATGGAATACTTTCACTTGAGTCATGTGCCCATGATCTTCAATGTGCTTTACTCTCTTTCAAAGTGAGATTCTTTGGAAAGAGTATAATAACTTCAATTATCATATGGTAAGATGGTAGTTTTACATGTATCTAGTTGAAACTCTTCCATAAACCTTCAAGGTCATATTGAAACTTCAAGAGCTACTTTCATATTTCACCCTTTTGATTCAAAAAAACAAGAGAAGATAGTGTTTTATTAAAGTATTACACCATCCATGTAATATCGCCTAATCCATGTGTTTTGAAGGCATAATCTAAAAGAGAATCAACAATAGAGTCAGTAAAATAGTAATCAATTAAACTTGATTCTTGGTGCAAAGAAAAAACATAATGTTATGCATTTGTCATTTGCTAAAGATCATATACTATTCCTCTAAAAGTAGCAAGGAGATCAACATAAATTTCATGAGCATAAGCATGAATATTTAATTATCTTTTTTTTAAATAAAATTAGACATGCTACTACATATAGTAATGATCCATTAAAAACCTAAGCAACGAGTGAGATATCCTTTCCAAGTTTGCTCCCTGGACAGTTTATGAGGGCGATAACCACCAATGATTATATCAATATAAGGTATTTTATTATTCATAATAGTCCATAATTTAAAATGTGGATCAAATACAAAATAAAACAACAAATCTCTTTGATCTAAAGAAAATTCTAATTAGAAATATATCAATTTTGAATTTGCTTATGCATATTTGCTAGACTTTACATTCCATAGAGTAAATGTTTCATCCTCTATTCATGGATAAATAGATGATATCATGTTTATTATTTTGATAGTAAAGCAGTTTTTTATCAAATATACTACAATTAATAATATTCTCAAATTGATGCAATATAAGACATGTCCTTCATCAAATAACTCTAAAAATTAATTTGAGATGAATCATGTTGTTCCTTCCCTTTATTTCACCTAGTGTACTTATGGATCTTTTCTAATGCAAGTTAGAACACTAATATATATTATAGAAATCAATTTGGAAGGATAACTTGAAAATAGGTATTGAAAATAGATGTACCAAATGTAAATTTTCCCTCCTCCTTGATTAGTTTGGTTTTGTTTAATACATAAGTGAATGTTCGAATGCTACCTACCGAATAGGGGAAAAAATGACTTTCCAAGAAAGAGCCATGATAGGTCTTCAAATCCTCACCTACCTGTGTGATATAGGGTCCTTCACAAATACTAAATGACACTATTTTTATGTACTCACCATTTCCATACAACAATATTAGACCCATGGCTATCCAACCACCTAAAATGGACATCATACAAGAGATTTTTTTAAAAACTGATTCTCTTTTATATGATGTGCATTTTAGGTGGTTGGATAGACGACTCCCAATATAATTTCTTAAATAATAAAATCTAGTGTCGATATGATATTTTGTCGATAGTGAGAATTTGGAGCTTCAGGGCAATACTAAACATAAATGATGTCATAAACATCCAATGGTATAAGATTGAATGTAAATGAGAAAATCATTGCAATATGTAATTTTTCATGTTGAAATTTTGGCACATATTATTGTGATACACAAATATCTTAATGGGAAATTTATGTAATAGAATGTGAGGAGGCATGCCCATAATGATCCCATGAAGAAGTTGTACTACCATTTCATGACAAGTAATATTTGTTATAACAGAAGTTTAAAAATTTGGCAAAATATCTCTAGGAAACTAGCTAGATTTAAGCATCAAATTCTCTTAAATTAGCATGAATGAATACTAAACATGGATGAATATTAAATAGTAAAATACATGTATATCTAGGTTGTTTCCTATAGATTACATGTTTTTCCTAATGTTTTGTTATTTGTTAACACAAATTACTTTAGAAAATAGCTTGGCACTGTAAACAATTCTCTCAAAATGTGAATGGATAATTAATGAACATTTCAGTGGGCCATTTTACACATTTTATTCAAAAAATAAGCATAAAATTTTATTTGGATTTATTAAGTAGGCAAGGACAAAACTTGATTTTCTTATAAGGATGTGATGCGATATGAAACATTGCAATGTCGTGGTTTACAGACATAACCCATGATATGAAGAGGCATTGTCATTTAGAAATGGGACACTTGTTACTTTACAAAAGAGGGTTGTAGTCTATATTCAATCACTCAAATCTATAGAAAGAAAGTAGTATAGATATAAAGCTCATTTTTAGGTATTGAATGGAAGATAAATATATCCTTACTTGTTTTAAGAATCATTGCTTTCAATTAAGTTTGATCATAATAATATAGATAAATTTCATATCACATAAATATGAAAAATGAAGTCATAAAATAAATTATTAGTACTATCTAAATGACTTTGATGATTGAAAAACAATAAAAAGGTATATTAGATGCATTGTACATATTACCTTTCACGTATTTTTCTATGTTATTTTAAAAATCAAATTATAATCTATAACACTAAACAAATTATATTCATTAGGATAAATCAAACACATAAGATTTAATTCTAATAAAATAATTTCAAAACAAGTATAGTATTTTTATTTCATCTTTCCTCATGTTTGTGATTCAAAAGCAACGATATCTAGGGTGCTAACCCTTAAACATAATCATAGACTATCCATAATACTTCAACAACAAAAAACTAGACGAAGGTTCAATAGAAAATAACTAGAAACAAGTTTATCAAAAATTAAAAACGACGGGGCATACCCCAGATTAAGCTTAACATCAACAAAAAAGCTAGGAACTAAGGGGCCAAACTATGTGCTCTTGTCATGTTTATAACCTCTCCCATTCCTCATAGAGGAACTTGAAGAGTTCCTTGGTAGCTTGTCTATCATTCTCGTCCTCAACAGTTCTATTGCAGAGCAGGGAGAGTGTCAAAGTTGAACTGTGTAGTACCCAGATGCAGAACTTATTGATATTGACGTGTTGTGTGTCTCTCACATCCAACCTATTGTTGATAACCCGAATTTCCTCTTTCAGTTTTTGAATTTCTTCCTCCAGTCCTAGCCTATGTATGTAGGGGTTCTATAGCTCCCCTATCATGGAATCAGTGGGTTCAATGTTCCTGTCACCCTTAGGGTCCCCATCCTTGTCCTTCTTCTTTATCTTAATTATCTTTTCTTTACTAGTTCCTACTGGGGTGTCCACAACATTCTTCAAGGTTTTAGGGTTGGAGGCCAGACCTAACTCCAGACCCTCAATAATATTGTCCAGATTCATTTCATCTGAGATTCCAAGAGTTGTGAGGGATCATGCCCCATTAACAGGCCAAGGTCCACTAGACCAATGCAATCTGTGAGGCCCTACCCCGACTCATCCTAGCATTTCTGTTATTTTCATGTTGAGACCATTATGGATGCTTTATTTTATTGCATTATGGATTTTGAACTTATATGATTCCATGATTTGGATAACATTGATGTATATTGATGCTTCATTTTTATGCATTATGGATATGAAACTTTATATGATGCTAGAATAGAATTACTTTGAGATCATGTATGTCATTATTGGATTTGCAGGACTTTATTATGATGATAGAAATAGGATGCACATATTATGAATGGATCAAATTTTGAGGATTATGATAATTGCTTATGTGGATTAATTGGGATATATGAGATATTGATTTATTACTGTCAATTGTATGAGTGTTTGATGTGTATTCAAATTCATGTGTTTAATAATATATGTGGTTATTTGGAATTACTAATGTGTAAATTGAGATGCGCGGGAAAATTATCCATGTGACCATGGAAATATTATGGAGAACCAAACCTAGACCTATGTACGTTTGTAAAGCCAGGGGTTGTCTATTTGGAGAGACAACACCCCGTTTGTATCGTATTTTATTTGTGAAAGTAAATGTTGCATGTGTGTTGAATTGAATTTATTAACTTGTGTAAATCCAACAAGAGACAAATTCCATGTGTAATTTTGTAATGTATTTTATTGTGTCACTTGACACATGTGCTGATTAGTGTCATTGATTTTGACTTGTCTCTTGGAGGGAGTTTTTTTCTACCAAATCCCATTCCAAACATTTGATTGTGGTCCCAAATTTGCCTTGGGTAGGGATTCTTGGGAGTGGTCAACTCAGGTTTGACCTGTAGGTTAACTTTAGTTGGGTTTCTAAGGGGTCAAATGGACTCCTAGGGTTAGTTTTAGGGCTTTTCCAAAGGTCCAAAGGGTATACCTATGGGTTAGGGGTATTTTTAAGCATGTGACTACTCCCATGTGACTGTTTAGTCACCTCAAAAAGTGGTTTTTCCAAGGTGAGCGAAAATTCAACTTAGAAGGTTCCTCCTAGGATAGACAACCTTCCTTTTTGATGTTAGACTCTCTTCCCCATCCTCTTTTACCTTTTCTCTTTCCAGTTTTAGCAACATGTGAGGGATTGGGAAGACCAACCAATGGGAACTCTCACTCTATCCAAGGGGTTGGGAAGAGTGAGAGAGGTCTTCTTAGGCAAGGATTAGGGACTTAGTGAGTTAATCACCCACTCTCCATTGTTGGAGATTATGCAATTTTGAGAAGAATAGTTGTAGGATAGAATTTTGGCTAAGTGTTGGTGAAAAGATTGTGTGGATTTGGGCTGCTCATCCCCAACTAGATATAGCAAAACCTTTGGGCAGACTAAGGTTGGTTCTTACTCTCTTTTTGTTTATGTTGCATATGTATGTTTGAAGAAATATTTGTATGAAAGAGTTGTTTATTTGTATTTTACTTTGTGAAAGAATATGTGATTTTCCCCTTCATTTCTTTTATGCATTTTCTTGTATTGGGAGTATCCAAGGCCTTCTACTCTTGGGAGAGTAGGATGGTCTTGGGGTGGAAGAATTTTGACAGCCTTGGATGAGAGGCTCTCATTAAGAGAGTGATCTCAAGGGTGTTCTTTTGTGACCCTTGCTGCATAGCCTTGTTTATGCATTTGGGGGTCATAAGGAGAGATGATATGGCTTATATGCCTTTGGGGGGCATAAGGATGTGGGGATGGACTTGTGTTGTATTTGGTTGCCATGAGGTGGCTTGAGATGTTCCATGCTTGCAGTCTCCCCAATGGTATTTGGTCTACTTCCACTCTTGGAAAATCATCACAATTTGTGGTGAAGTGTAGCCTTGGTTGGGAAAATTGTTGTGGTGTGTTTACCCCTTGCTTGTTGTGTTTGCATGTGTGTAACCTATCTAGTGCTTGGTTCTCCAAGCTCGGGGGTGGCTTCTAGTAAGCCTAGGCTGGGAGGTGAGCACTCCATGGTCAAGCCTTATGTTTTTATTTGCAGGTTGCTTGGGAAGAAAAGGCTAAAGAAAGCTAGGAGTCGTTGGTTTTTATTTGACTTGTAGAAAAGCTTGGGGAAGGGAATATTGTATTTCATTTGTAGCAATGTAAAAAGGAAAGTTATATGTTGTATTTATTTCAAAAAAAAAATACAGGAAGTGCATTCATTTTTATTTCAAGTCCTCATTTAATGGAAATGAGAGACTAGATGGGTATCACACCCTTTTGTAATATTGACTACTTTGTATTCTATATGCTTTTAAAAGAAATGTATTTTCCTATTAAGTTATTTTTGCCAAAAAAAAAAAAAGGGGTGTTATTTAAGGATTAAGTTCCTATAGTTGTTGAAATAAAATATTTGCTGCATTCTTATTATTGGAAAAATAAAAGTCTATTCTTTCTACTATGCATAATGAAAATAGTGTAGATAATTAAATTAACATAACATGTGAGTTATTAAGCTGAGAATGATCTCTTAGTCATATTAGTTTAGCTCCAAAATGCATACATAGTTACCTTTACATAATATGAACTCTATGTTGTATCTAACTTGAAAAAAAAAAAAAAAGAGATGGTTTTTAAATGATATTTTAGTTTTATTAATGTTGTTGTAGTTTAGTTAGTTCTGTCATTTCCTCTTTTATTTACTGTAGAAATTAAATCTGAAAGTAATAGTCTACTTCTAAAATTAACACCTAGACTTAGTGAAAAGAAAGGAATACATTAGAGCTTGTTGTTAGGTGTTTAGTTAAAAGAAAAATATATATATATATATATTTACAGAATGCTCTAAACAATGAAAAAAAATAGTATTTCCCACTATGCTAGGTTTAATGTGCTAGGGAGATAATTAGTTTTGATTTGCATTGAAAGTAAATAATAACAGAATTTAAAGCATAAATATTAACATATTAGAAAAGGAAAATTTCATCTATTGCATGCTGTCATTGTTTTATCAGCTTTCTACATGGGTTAAAAGTTGTAATAAAAAAAAAATACAGCATGCTTAAGTGTGTTTATATGTGTGTGTGTGTGTGTGTGTGTGTGTGTGTGTGTGTGTGTGTGTGTGTGTGTGTGTGTGTGTTTGTATTTAAAAATAAATAATAAATAATAAATAATATTTAAAACCCCCCCCACTGAGGGTTCCGCGGAGCCGAGCTCCATGTCGATCCCCTCGGCGGGCTGAGCCCCACAGAGGCGCTGGCGGCGCCACTGCGGGACGTGACCCGCAAGGGCGGCCTTGGCTGCCACTATGAGCCGCACCCCGCAAGGATGCTGCGGGCCGCGCCCCGCATGGACACCTCGGCATCACTGCGGGCCGTGACCCGCAGTGGCGTCTTGGCGCCGCTGCGGGAGGCCCCGCCCTCCGCCCAAACTCCCCTCCAATGCGACCTGCAAAAATAGAAAAAAATGTCGCCACTGTTAAATGGAGCAGCCACCGGAAATGGCCCGCCTCCTCCTCCCTCTTCGGCCCTGCAACAAAATCATTAAGCTTGGCCTAACCCTAACCCGAAAATTCGAGTTAGGGCAGGATATGGCGTTAACAAAAAAAAGAATAATAAGATGATAAAAAAAAGGGAGTATAAGATTAGGGTTGCTACACCAAAAATATATATGCAACCCTAACCCAATTCGGGTTAGGGTTTGCATAGAGACCTTTTAGATTCCTTTTGAAAAGAAAAGAAAAGAAAAAAGGGGGGGGGCGGGGGGGGGGGGGGGGGGGGGGGAATACCCATTCGAATTTTGAATAGGGTTTTCCCCATCCCTTTAACTTAATAATATGTGTTAGTTGTTTTTTTTAAATAAAGAAACCCTATATCTATCTATCTATCTATGTATGTATGTATGTATGTATGTATAATATCTAATCTTAGGTTAATTAATTGGCGTTCATATTTCATATGTATGTATAAACATTTAAATATGATGCCTTAAATTTTAAACCCTGTTGGAGATTAACCTTTAGGGATTTATAATGACGTTTGTAAGTCATGATGGCCCTTTAATCAAGTTGTTAGGCACATTCTAATTAATGTTAATTTTGCATAATAGGAATTAAAAATCTAAGTGTTAGGACTCATTAATTTGTTTCCTAGCAATTAAAAGGCTATTGGAGATTAATTATATCTCTTGTCAATTTAATTTTGAGCCTTTGTTTAAATGAGTTAATTATTTATTAATTGAGGAGATAATAATAACTCATTTGGAGAAACAATATCCCGCTTTTAAATTTTAATATATTTTTCACCAAATTGATTTAGTTATTAGATTAGTCCAAAATATAGTTAAGACTAAACTTGTTATTGTGTTATTTTAGCAAGATTAGTTTTTATTAAGTTATGTGTTTTAAAAAAAAAATTATTCCATTTGTGCCCAAAAGTTTGGGCATGACACAATCCATGTTGGCAACAAGATTCTCATCTTTTTTAGGGTCATTATCAAATTTCCCTTTGTCACCCCCACCAGGATCCTCTTAAATAGCCATGTTAGTGCAAGCTTCAAGCTTAGTATCCACAAAGCCCTTGGAAGCCAACTTGCGAGATCTTTGTCTACCAATAGTTTTATCTATAGGGTCTTCCTCTTTCAACCCTTCAGAACTGGAATTATCTATGATAATTCTCTTTTGTTTCCCATTTATTCCTTTGCTTTTAGAGCCTAAAGATTTCTTGTCCAGCCTTAAGGAGGATGGGTGAGAAGGAGAGCTTAATTCAGTGATGGTGACAGAAGACAAAGGCAACACATGGGAGACAAAAGCCTCACTAGAGAGTTGGAAAAACCTAGAAGGTGCAAAACTAGAAGCAAATGTCATTAAAGGGTGGGATGCGGGTAGGGGAGGTTGAACCAGCATAATATTTTTGGGTGGGTAGAGGGATAGATGGTAGTCATACAACCTATAAATCAAACCCCAATGGAGGGCAATTAGGGGTTTGCCTTCATTTTGGGGGTAAAGGGCATCCTTGATAGAGCTCTCCATAGAATGGAGTAAATAAAAGGGTAAACATAGCAAATTATTAGTCCTAAAATGGTTTAGAAGAGACAGGTGATAATAGTAAAAAACCTTATGATGACCTTCCAGAGTAAATTATTTCATGATGAGAAGGCATACCTCATCCCAGGGGTACTTGAGTTCCTCCATGTCGAATCTGCCTTGGATTTTAACTGAAGTTTCCTTCCCTCTGAAAAAATATGTTCAAACCTTCATTGTTAGCAGTGTGGCTGCTATGTTTCCCTCTTCTTCCATCCAAGGAAAGGTCAGTAACATGTACAATGACTTCCTCCATCACCACAAAAGAGATTCAACCCACCACAACTTGTCTATTATTCCATGAAGTCACAAATTGTATGGAGAGTTGTTCATCATGCCCTTTAAGACATTCCATAAAATCCGCCACACCTCCCTCAATGCAGTAGTTCCATATCATAGCATCCTTCTTGAAATCCTCTAGATTATATTATTTATATTGAACCCTATCACCTCCCATCGTAGTCTCCTTAACACAGATAGCTAGAGTTTTTTCTTTAACTTTGAACATGGACACAGAAGTGATAAAGCAACACCTAGGAAAAATAAGATTTTCCTTGTCATAAAAGAATAATGTGTCAAGCAATCCTTCAATGAAATAATTATCGCCATGTTTTGCCAAACTAAGAGAAGTGTGCAAAGCATACCCCCTTCCTGCTGAAGGAATGTTAAAAGAAATAATAATTGCCATCTTGGAGTTAGAGCATGAAAAATCATCATTATCCAAGTTGTTTGTTGTCGAAAAATCTCCAACTTTCCCACTGGATGCACGATCATCCATACGACCCTTGCAGTTGATCAAACAAATAGATTGCATCATCATGAGGAGCAAAAGGTAATGCCAGAAATGAGTAAAAATTGGTCTGTGGCATGTGTGGAAGTTCACCTCAAATAGCCATTGGTGCTACTAGGTTGAAGGGTACACTTATTTAAATTTAAAATTTCCCTCCTCCACCACGCATTGGCAACATGATGGGAGTGAGGGAAGGACTTAGTGGATTTCATACCCATTAGGTATTGCATTATTAATCTCTCCTTCAATAAGGAGTCTTATGGAGGGAGGCAAGGAGTTGCAATTTCTCCAGCATCTCAGTCCATGGAGATTGAGACCAAGGGCCACCATGGCATCCACCCCACACCTTCTCTATAGGTATGGTTCAAAAGGAAGGAGTCAAAGGTAGATAAGAGTCTAGATGTGTCTCTAATTATACCATCAATGGACCAATTAACTCTATCTAGGCCTTTAACAACATCAATTATTAGCTTGGAGTCACCTTTAATGGCAATCTCCTTAACACCAATGGAAAGTGCAATGTGAAGGCCCCAAGTCAATGTCATAGCTTCAACTTGATTGCTAGAATACCCATTCAAGTTGCCTACATAAGCTGCAACCAAATCCATAGTAGAAGTTCTCAAGATTCCACCCCCATCAGCCAAACCCTTCTTGGCAGCACCATGGAAACCAAGCTTGGTGTAGCCCCAATCAGGAGGCTTCTATTTGGTGTGTAGTCTTCATATGTGCTTAGAATTATCAAAGGCAGCAAAGGATGTTGGAAGGTTCCAATTGTGTGCAATTTCATAATCAGCAATGGATGGTGGGTTAGTGGGCAATTTAACTGAAATAACTAAAAAATTCTCCAATAGCAGCTTGAGAAATCCTCGGAGATCAACACAGAAGAGGTTTCAATACCCCCAAAAAAATTGTTATTTCTTTCTTTCCAAATGCACTAGACAAGGTGTGGTGGTACCTGTTTCTAGAGTTGGCCGAGAAGGGGGTTGTGGGTTGAGCTACCCCATTCTTGCAAAAATTGTACTCATATTTCATTCATTGGCTAGTGGAGGTCAAATTTATGGCAAACCATTTCCCAAAGGGTTCTAGCAAAGTCACAATGTAGAAAAATATGTGAAGAGCTTTTAACATCTGATCTGCAAAGGACACATCTATTAGGAAATTGGAATCCTCTCTTGTGGAGGTTGTCTATCATTAGAATTTTATTGTGAAGTGTCACCCACCAAAAGAAATTGACTTTGGGGATAAGATGAGCGTTCCAAATATGCTTCCTCCAATCAAAGGGGCCATCAATCTGTAAGAGACACCAATAGGTAGATTTGACTGAAAACAACCCACTTGATTTCCATATCCAGATGAATTTATCTTCACTAAGGAAGAAGGGTAGTTTGGTCATTTTTAACATATCTAGTAATTCATGAGAAATAGGAAGAAGATGTGGTTGGTCCTCACAACAGGTAGCAATATCCTTCTAGGATTTGCCAGTAAAGAAGTCAAAGACTTGCACGCCAAAGTATTCCTTAGTGGAACAAAGGATCCTTCGCAGAGAAGGGAGAGGTTTACCAATAAGCCATCTCATGCCCTGACTAATAATGTCTCTACATTTGAGGATGCTATTCCATATTTTGGATCCCCTAGGGACACCCTCCACATCCAGGAACTTGTGGAAGTTATCATGGGCTAGGTATTTAGCATGCATTATGCATCCCCAATAAGTGTTATGAAAATCAATCATCCAAGCAATTTTGGCCAGGAGAGATTTGTTAAAGTGAGAGAATATTTTAATCCCCTATCCACCATAGGATTTAAGAACACAAACCTTATCCCATCCAATCAAAGCGAGTCTTTTCTTCGCCTCCATACCTATCCATAGGAAGGTCCTTTGGATACTTTCAAGTTTATCTGCCATCACTGCAAACAATTTTAAAGAGGGAGAGGAAGTAAACTGGGATCCCCTAAAGGGAAAAATCTAGAAGCTGGAGTTTTCTTATGCTTCTTAGAAGCCTTCCCTTCCACCCCACCATTTTCTTCTACATTCTCTCAAGAATAGAGACCCAAAAGGAGTTAGACACTTCCTTCATGGTGACGATTAATCCCAAGTAATTTATTGGGAGGGAAGCAATCTAACACCCTAGAATAGTCTTGATTTTGGTTTGGAGCCTTTCCACAGTGTGAAAAAAATAGATGTTGCTTTTTTCGTAGTTGATGTGTTGCCTGGATGCTTTAACATATGAATTGAGGAAAGATTTCCATCCCCTATCCTGAACCATAGATGCCACCCCAAAAAGAATGGTGTCGTCAATGAACTACTACATAACCATATGAGGTAATGTGGAAGTCGGTTTGATCCCCATGAGAGTTCCATTGTGGATAAGAGAAGTGAAATTTTTGCTCAGAACTTTAGCCAAAATGATAATCAAAATTATGGTTAGATTACTAAAAATAAGCATCATACATTACAAGATTGTGTACATGCACTTGAAACTCCTTGAAATGAAATCTAACCTTGTTGGTATGAATAAGGCTTAGATAATACAATATAACCATTGAAAAAGGTTTAAAATAAATTCCAATATTTCTCAAATGAATTTGCATATTTCACAACTCTTAAAAATATTGTTGTTAACTTAGTCCAAACATAATGATACAAATAATTAGGAAATAAGTTGTAGACACCTAAATTATCCTAACTTGCTTAAATAAATTTTTATTTATTTAGTTTGACCTTCTTCCTCTATTAATCAAATAAATACTTTTATTTATTTATTTAATTCGTTACCTTTTTTCTCTTTAATCCCAGCCCTCCAACTTGTTCATGTGGATCATAATCTAAATTTGTAGTTATGTGACAAGTGTCATATTCTACTTTATCTTTCTCTAATGTCCACATTAATGGAATCTAAAAGTCAACCCATTGTTTTATCATATTCATCCATTTCAAATTAACCTCTTAATCCTATTCATTCTTATATTTTATCTTTCCACCTATTAATCTCCTCCCTTAATCTTTTGCGTACCCTTCAATCCTATTGATCCTCTTTCATCTATGAGATCTTAGCCATTCATAATTTAACCTCTTAATCAAAATCCTTCGTTTTTATGGTGATCTCTATAATAGATTCTTATTCCCTCTCATTTGTACAGCAAGCAATCATTAAGAGTATCTACACTGCCAAAATCATCATAGACAACCACAATTCATTCTTCTTTGAGCTCTTGTGCAAGTGCATAAAGTTTGGGAGCAAACACCATTAATTCAAGATCATGGAGGATAGGAGACCAATGGAGATAAGCCTACAATGAATGTGAAGGTATAGTTATGTTTTATGTTTTAGTTACATGCATGGTAGATCTCTATTGAAGGTTTTGTTGAATTAATTTGTAAATATAGGGTTAGTGGTTGGATCATTTAAGATTTACAAATAGGTTTAATTCAACATACACATTTCGGCACACTTTGTGGGACTTATTTTCCTATTGAATCTATATTTTTACAATTTTTCCTAACCTTATTTTTTTTCAAAAATTATGAGAGTAACCTTGTGTAGCTAGGGTTGATGACACAAACCTAGAGTTTGCAAAGATTTCATCATATGTATCAAATGGTTGTGAATTTTTTTACAAAAAAATTACTACAAATTAAAGATGGTATAAGAAGCTTTTAGTCTAAATATTAGGTTTTAATTATCGGCTTTGAGCGATTTATAATTTTTTTAATGATTTTTCATAAATAATACTTTCTAGTCACAAATCAGCAAATTATTTCAAACTTCTTATATTTTATGAAAGGTCTTAGAATTATAGAGGATATCTATTCTTTGAATTTTTAATTTTGACAAAAAATAATTAGCAAAAAAATAGATCTTTAAAAATTAGGGTTTTTCCATAAATTTGCTCTCTAGGACATAAATTAAGGATTTTTTCTAAAATTCTTAAATTTTTTGAAAGCTATCAAAATTTTAACAAGGGTATCTTCTTTAATTTTTTATTTTTGGAGTCAAAATACAACAACAAAAAAAAAAAAATCTTGTGTAACTAGGTAAAAAAAATTTAAAAAATTTAAAATTGTAATCTTGTGATGAGCTTATATTTTATTGTATCATAACTTTACTTTATCATCTTGGAGAGGATGTTATTATGAGTTCTAATATCATAAGGAATCTATTTTTGCAATACATTTATTTACTTTGAACTATCATGTTTTCATGATTTCACACACTTGATTATAAGTTGAAAAGGCTAGCTTGGAGCTCATCATAATGGATCAAGAGATTTCGGCATAATTGGAAAGCATTAAATTTAGGTGCATTTATTCTAACACTTTCCTTTACATTTTAAAAGTGATCATAGTCTTTTTCATCTATCATAGAATCATTCCTTGCTTTAAATCAAATTGCTTGATGTTTTTTTCATCTATCATAGAATCATTCCTTGCTTTAATCAAATTGCTTGATGTTTTTTCCACATATTGAAAATGGGCTTAAAATTGATAATACACATTTAAATTCGAGATTAAAATGAACCCCTTATCTTTTAATCCCCAATATTTCATTATGTATGCCCTCCTTGTGTGTCCTAGCAGCAAACTTGAGTGCACCAAAATAAGGAATCTTGCATTTTCTTTTTAGGGGGGTTGCCTAGAGAAGTGATCACTCTAGAGGATGACCTCAACTATCGTGTTCTAGAAAAGTATAAATAGTGAGGGTGAATCAAAAGACACACCTCTTGGAAGTAGAATCTTATCATTCTTGGCTAAGCCTCTAAGAACTTTATTCCTTAGAGAAGTGAATATGGAGAGCGGGTTACCCTTTCCTTAGAGTTGTTTGACATTATTCTCTTTTATTTCATGGATTTAGGCCTAAATGTACTCATTTATATGTAGAGGATACCCTTAGTTGAGATTGTAAAGCCTATTGTTGAACCTTTTGGCCATCATTTCTTGTGTATGCAAGTATTGATAATTCCATTTGAGTGGGCTTCTTGGTGTGTCTTTTGTGTTTAAATGTTTAGATCACCTTCCCCAATTGAAACCAAAAGGGAACACATCATCCAAATTGAGCCATAGGATTTTTTCTTTTACATTTATTTATTATGTGTATTCATAAAACTCAAAAATACAAAAAAAAATCATAAAAATGAAAAAGCCATAAAAATTAAAAAAACCAAGAAAACTCAAAAACAACATAATCGGGTCTTATGTAGTTGAAACGAGCTCACAAAATCTACACACAAACACCATGGATTGGCATTACACATTTTGTAGGAAAGGCAAAGAATTTATCCCTCTAATTAAAAGAGAATATGAAATCATACCATCACAACCAACCTATCAATCATATCAATCCAACT
Source organism: Cryptomeria japonica (assembly GCF_030272615.1). Taxonomy (NCBI): domain Eukaryota; kingdom Viridiplantae; phylum Streptophyta; class Pinopsida; order Cupressales; family Cupressaceae; genus Cryptomeria; species Cryptomeria japonica. The sequence continues at coordinate 255,584,157 of NC_081412.1, forward strand.
TACACATGTCCCAAAATTTACACCAAAACTACATACCTCAACCACAACCACAACCAAACACCTTCTCCACAAACACATACAACCCAAACCCAAGAATAATTGATTGTTTTAAAAAAATGATCATGGAAGTTAAATAATCTAGGCCAAACCCCCAAGTCGCACATACAAATAACATCCCCCAAAACAATATTTTACCTAACCAAAAATCTACATGCACACCTAGCACTTCAAACAACCAAGTCAATACCCAAAGGACAATGTCAAAACCAACTAATTATTCATGTAGAAAGTTTACACCCTTGAGAGAGTTGATGGAATCAACATTACCTAAGGCTAGAGTATTTGAACCAAGAGTAAAATTTGCATGGTGGAATGAGTTTGAGTTTTGTGAATATCATCAAAACAAAGGACATAAAACTTTTAATTGCTCAAGATTGAAAAACCTCATTCAAGACATTATTGATCAAGATAACATTACTATTGAAGAAAATCTAAATAATTCACCAGTTAACAATGCATAAGAGATAAGAGTATAAACATGCAACAGTAAATACACAGATCCAGAACACCAGAATTTTTGCGTGGAAACCTGGAAAGGGAAAAATCACGGTGGGGCTGGAGCCCACAATATTCATATACTATGGCCAGGAGTACATAAATATTACATAGCTGGGGAATGCACTTGCATTCAGAATCACTGCTCAAATAAAGTTGCTCGGAGGTCTACAACCCTCAAGGAAGTCTCACTGACTTACAATTTGATTACAATAAGAAAGTACAATGAAATGAACTCTTAAACAACATTTGACTATGCAAAAATGAGTTTCGGTTAAGCTCAGAGTCACTGATTGTCTCTGCTCTGTTGAATACTCTATTTTTGTCTCAGTCAGCTACTAGTTGGTCTGAAAGTAGAATGCGCATGTAAAATTGCACTCAATCGCACCAAAATGGATCACCACATCTCTAACATACCAAAAATCAATTGCCAAGTCGTTCTTATATATCTGGTCATAACACAAAAGCAATCTCCTTCAAGGCGGCTTCAAGAGATATTACGTGTAGCTCAAAGTCGACTTCAATCTCGAACAAAACATAGCACCAGACCAAAATATTATAACCACACGCTTCCTAAAGGTCTTCCCAATCATCAAGATCACAATAGAAATCACCAAAAACACCGCAATCATCGAAAATCATTCCGGACCAACACGTTACTGAAATACCCTATTTTACCAGTTAATTGGCTACCAATTAACACCAACTTCTGGATAATATGAATCACGATGGTTGGATCGAATCACCATGAAGGGTTGCAAAGAGTTGCCATCAATGATAACCCTAAACAAACAATCAACCACTGGAAGTCACCTGAAATCACCATATGAGTGTCAATTGCCACCAATCTCCCCCTTTGGCATTGATGGCAACACCTATGAAAAATTGCTAACTGTTGAAACCTGTGAAACCTGTACACTGGAAGAAAGAGTAAAATAAATCTAAAGCTCCCCCTTAGATCAATAATCCAATAATTTGCACTACACCGGACTATACATTCTATACACAATTAGTCTGTACATTTTTCACCTTATCTCTCCCCCTTTGACAACAATGCCAAAGATGGGATGCTCCCCAAAACTGATATACTAATGATATATACTTTACAAATATTTGAATAGGTCAGCATAGGTAGTCATAAAAAATCCCAGGTGGGTATCCCACCCACTCTTCAGGTTATCCAAAATTGTAATAAATGCATTGAATACAGTGGTATGAATTTCTAACTCTCTCAAGTCTAATGGTACATGTCGAGCCATTTCCTTCATACAATCCGCCTTATTGCTCAGCACGGTATCTATCCAGACAGCAATCAGGTTTTGGAGTTCACCTACTTTCCTCAAAACTTTCTCCTTATCAGCTTGAAACCCAAAGATTTGATCATTCAAAGCTATAATTTGTCCTTTAATGCTCTTGGTTAGTGATACATTAGGATCAAAAGATTGTGAGATACTTGCAAGCTTGCCCTGGCAATCATTTATTTGTTTTTTAATATGAAAGGTGAATTTAGGCAAAATGAGACAAGATTTGTACAGTTTACCAGCTTCTGACAATGTGTCAGAAATGGTTTGCAGTCTCTTATTCAATGTCACCCTATCATCTTCAATCATTTTCAAGAATGTTTGTTTTCTCACTTCCTTAAATCTGTCCAAAACTTTCTATGTAGTCATTTTCTCCAAAGAGTCAAAATTGCTATTTACATTGTTAATCAATTGAATCAATTCATCGAAGGGGATGTTATTCGAATCTAGTTGTACATTTGTAGCCACCTTTTGCAAAAAATCAATGAACATCAAACTTAACTTTTTAACTTCAATTTCAGATTTCACCAAGTCTTGGCTGGCTTGAGCTTGGACTGTAGCAGCAAGCATAAGCTTCTCTATAGAAGATAACTTGCTGAGATCAACTGACCCATCAAGATTGATCTGGGGTGAAATCCATGTTACTGAAGGAGTGGCAATTGCCAGATCGGCTATGCCTTTGCCTCTATCCACCTTAGTTGTCTCAACTTCTCCTAACTCAACATCTTTCTGTTGAATCTCAAGGGCTGTAGTGTTTTCAGTCACCGGAGGATTGTCACTGGTCTCAGCATCAACTATGGTGTTACCTTGGTTTTTTGGTTGATCCTCAGACTGATTTTCAACCTTCTGACTTCTGGAATCACCTTGCTTGTCTTCCCGCTGAGATGATTTAAAGGCATCTTTATACAGAGGGTCATTCTGAATGATCTTCTTCCAAATTTCCTCTGTCTCTTTTCTCACCTCCTCAACATTGCCAATCATTAACCTGTTTATTTTGTTTTTGCTTCTGAATTCACTTTTATTGGCTTCTTCAAGCAATCTGTTAACTTCATCATGAGTTATATATGTACATCTATTTACAAGTTCTCTCTCCTTCATCTCTCTATCTATTTTACTTGCATTCATCCTTCTAGCATCTATAATACTATAGGTCCTCTGGAATGGACTTCTCTAACTCAATCAATGTCTTACTAAAATTGTGTAAATAGAATACTACGGCTTCCTCTACCTTTCTTTGATCACCATCATCAAATTGTCAAAATTTGCTTGAAGATTCTTCAAATTTTCATCCACTAATATCTCATCTATCAACTGGTCTCCTGACAGTGGAGGAATTATTGTATAATTACCTTCTATATTTCCAAATTCAAGGTCCTTTTCCAATAGACTTTTGACCTGTCTGCTTCTTTGGGGTCTTTCGAAGGGAGCAAGATCTAACTTGATCTTTTTGTTGGGCTGAGCTCCACCAAATTGAGGCTTTCTCACATGTCTAACAAACTCGCCTCTTTTATGTTCTCTTCCTTCCTCTTCCTCAGATTCTATTTTTGAGGCCACCGAAGATACAACAACATAAGTTCTTTTAGGTTTTTCTTTTTGTTTCAACACACCTTTTCCGGATGGGGTAGGCTTTGCAGGTTGTGCCACCATAACAGGAACAAACTTAGTTTCCTCCTTCTGAGCACATTTCTCTCTGGCCTTCTTCATCTCCTCCTTGGTGAGCCCATCTGAGCAGCTACTTCTTCTGTCATCTTTGTTAACTTTCTCTTCTGGGCAGGAGCAGGGAACTGCTAGTGCAAACTAAGGTCCTTTTCTTTAAATGCCCCAAATCTCCCTTCCTTGGGATAAACTGGTTGACTCAGAAGATGTTGTGCATAAGCTTCAAGTGTAACAGAGTCAAATTCATACCCCATGGGTATGATTCAAACAATTTGGGGCTACACTACTTCCATCGGGCATTGATCCTTATCCACCATGAAGCAAATGGTTTGCGCATACTTCTCAACCACCTCCTTAGGAATCCTTTCCTCTGTAGCGTCCTAAAATTGTGACACTTGCAATTTTGACTGCATTTGGGTCTTCACGATGGCGGCGCAACGTTGAACCTGAATGGAGACCCCGAAACCTGTTTACGACATCAAAAACTGCATATTTCTGCACCTTGGCTTGATCCTCCTTGCACCCTGCTGTCCCGAGAGGTGGGACCATGGCGCCCAGCGCCTTGGTCCTTTAGGACCATGGCGCCTAGAGCCCTGGTCCCTCAGGACCATGGCGCCCAGTGCCCTGGTCCCTGGCCCTATTTTGGGCCCGGTCTCTTGTTGGGCATCGGGCCTTTAAGTTTGCAATTCGAAAAATAATGTTCCCATGTCGGCCTAAGGTCGAAAAAATCAGTCTCTCAACCCTAATTGACAAGTATATAAACTACTTTTCCTCTCCTAGAAAAAGAGGAGAAAAAGAGGAAAAAAAGGAAAAACATATGTGTGCAAAAGGCGGAAGCGATATTCAAACATTCAAACATTCAAACATTCCTTCAAGCAATTGAGCATTCTAAGTCTCCACTCAAGGCTAAGTGTTGCATTCAAGACAAGGATTCAACCATTGAAGAGGAGATCACTTACAACATCCAAAATACAACATTCATTACACCTTCGCATGTAAGAATACAAACATTCTTACAACAAGGTATCAGTACTTGTTTACATTACAAACATTTACATTTACAGCATTCTCATTTCTTGGTTAATTCCAAAACCGGGGTTTGACCTAAAGGCAAACCCCTAATACCTAACCCCCCAATCTTCCTCTCTTTTCTGTGTGTAGGTTGCAGGTACGCGACTGTAATTGAAGATCTGGAATCCTTGTGCAGAGACGAACAGATCCCCCTTCATTTCGCGGATTTTTCGGAGGACCGTGTGCACTCCGGGCGCCATCGTCCCGTCAACTTTCGCTCAAATTTGCAGAACAGCATCGTCTCGAAATTTTACTGCTAATTCCAGGTCCGTAGCTTCATCCTGTATCCCTATCTCTGTTTATAAGCGAATCTTCCCTACTTTACATGCATTCCTAGTTCAATCATTCTATCTACATTCTTTACAAAAGAGGGTATCCTTGATGTCTTAACCCTTGAAACTCATTTAAAATCCAGTCTTGCATTGTGTGGGATTGGATCTTGTGGGTTTCAACCCCTCTTTTGAATGTAAAGTCTCTCCTAAGTGAAAACCGTCAACCCTAGGGACCTCCCTTCTCTCTCCTTGGAGTGGAGTGGGGGGAACAACTAGGGTTCAATTTTTCCACTTTACATCCTCATTCTTCATTGAGGCTTGGAAGGTTTTGAAGTATCCCCAGAGGGAAAATATCCTCATAGTAGCATCACCGATTCCCCATAGACCTTCCTTGATCTACATGGCCACTGGTCTATCATAGGCCCATTCGACCTTGCCATTTATATTGGGTATCTCTTGCAAGAAGTATAATGCTAGGCAAATAAGGAGTGTACCATATTAAAAAGTATTCTTTTTTTCCTGCTTTATCTTCTTTAGATTTCTTAATAAATCATTTAGAAGTTTCATGCACAGGTCATACCTCTTGTCTTCTTTAAGCATCTGATATGTGGATTAGATGGCGGTACTAGAGATAGAGTTGTATCGATTGGATTGGTAGACCTTGTATCCAACCACCATAGAAGCAAACTTCACATCATTCTCCAAAATATCATTTACAGTCATGGCTTTGTTGTCAAACTTTGATCTAGTAGTAGCTATGACAATGTCATTTGAAACCTTTCTCAGGCTAGGTACCTCACCGGTTTTAGCCAGACCAGTTACAACATGGATTGCCTGCTTGGTAATTTTGTGGGGTCTATAAAGCCATATGAATTCATCATGCACGCGGCTCAAGATTTAGCGGATCCACTTTGCTTCATCAAACAACAAGAAATGTACATACTAAGAGAAACCCTTATCATGCAGCTCCTTATATTCAGGTTTGAGATTTCCCAAACCATCGGCCAAATGCTTCTTGTAAAGGTCCAACATGTCGACATTCCCAAGTTCCTCAAGGTCACAATGAATGTAAGCCCTAATGTCATCATTGTGCAACACGCCATAGGGAACTGATGAGAATACACCTGTTGGATCATCCTCAACCAATTTAAATGGATGTTTCTTGAAGACTGGATGAGCCCTATCCTTGATCTCAACCACTAAAGGAGTCACTATACCAGAAACTAAAGCCATTTCAAATCCTAGGTTTTGCGAAAAACTAGAAATTTGAATAGATAGATACCTTGCTTCACAACCGGGTGCTATAATTCACTTGGAAGACGCTAAAATCTCTGTTAAGATCTCCAATTTGCTTGCTCTCTCTTTGCTCTTACTTGCTTGATTGCATTGTGACGAATGAAGTCTTGAAATGCACTTTTATCCTTCAAAAACCTAAATTTCACTGTAATAAATGCAACAACTAGTTATCGTGATCTTCATGAAATTTCATACTAGAGCACAAAATCCTTTAAAAAAATTTAGATATCATCTGCACATATGATTCACTCCTTCTGCAACCTTCCGAAATTGATTGCAGACCACCAAAGAGGGGGTTCTTAGAATCTATATGAAAAGCTCCCCCTAAGGCATAAAGCCCTAGTTACCAGTTGAAGATCATGCACTAGATTCGAGTGCAGACCTGTTGTTAGCTTTGGATTCATCCTTTCTTACCCACATCTTCTCATGCTTCTCCTTGATCTCTTCTACCTTCGCTTTTCCCTTCTCATCTGATTTGTTCTTGTCTACCGGAGCACTGTTCTTACTTCTACAGTACTTTACAATGTAATTGGTTTTGTTGCATGTTTGGCAAACAACATTATTCTTCATAGGTATGAAGTTCATCTGATCCTGTCTTGATCTACATTGTTTAGAAATATGTCCAAACATTCAACAACCATAGCATCTTTTGTTCTGAAAGTTATTCATTACTGCTCTACACACATTTGACTTGTGTCCAAAATTATTGCATATGAAACACTGATCGGTAAAGGTGAAACATTATTCATGTTGTTCATCATACCATTATTCATCCTACTTCTACACTGGCTCGCCATATGACCAAATTTGTTGCAAGTAAAATATCTACCATTAAATTTATGAGCATTAGGTTGTCTTACTGGAGGATTCTTGTTCTTCTTCTGATCAATTTTAGCATTGCCTTGTCCAAATCTGGAGGATTCACCTTTCTCAAATCCTAGACCTTGCATATCCTTTCCATGTCTCTAACTTTCCAACATCTCATCAAGCCTTGTTGAACTAGATTTGAATTTGTCTTTGTATTCATTGGCAGCAACAAGTTCATCCCTCAAGGTAGCAACCTGTCTTTTAAGTTCTTGACAATTATTCCTTGATTGAGTCAACTCAAGCTTCAACTGATCATTCTCATAGGTAAGCTTGAAGCATTCATCAACTCTTTCCTTCACTGATTGTGCTAGATTCTCTTCATTCTTCTTCTGGTCCTCGATTTCCTTAATCAGTCTCATCATAATGGAGTGCATCTTATTCTACAAAGCAACATTCTCTCTCTCAAGCTTGTTAACCTCATCAACTTTGTCCTATAATTCCATTATCTAATCTTCTTTCTCCTTCAACTTGTCCATTAATTCCTTCCTCTTTTCTCTATAGATACTTTCTTGATCCTTCAACTCACTAATGAATTCATCAACAACATTCAGGTTCTTCTTCAAGGTACAGACCTCACTTCTAGTTGCATCAAGATCCTTAAGTGCCACATTGAGTTGTCTCTGGAAACCAGAATCCATTGAATCAATCTCTGAGATCTTCCTCAAGTGGTTAAGCTTCCTCAGAGGAGCTTGTTAGATAGTTCAAATAACTGGAAGACAACTGAGAGGGGGGGAGGGGTGAATCAGTTGTCACATATTACCGAAACTATTAGCAATTTAAAACTTTAATACTAGAACCCAAAACATTAATACTGGGATAACAATTAAACCGATTAAGCACAAACAATAATCATAGAATAAAAACCATCTACATGACACCAAGATTTATACGTGGAAAACCCGATAAAGGGAAAACCCATGGTGGGAAGCCTACCCACAATCAAATAATACTTCTGCAGTAAGTATGTGAATTAAAATGGAGGGCCCTGCACCTGTAGGAAGGCCAACAACCTAGAGTGCACTGCTCATCACAAAAGGAGCCTCACTGACTACATAGAAATCCATACTACAATCCAAAGAAGTGTTGAATTGCAAAAGATAGCATCTCCTATGCTTGCGTACAGTTTCGGTTAAGCTCAATACCAGAGGACTGAATCCTCTTACATAAACACAATTCGATCTCCAATGATCAACCAAATCCTCTGCCTGAATGATATTATATTATACGCACATTACATTCCTTGATCATGACCTCTAACATAACCATGATGATCTATAATGAGATCTTACATCTATATATACAAACCCTTGACCATAAACAATTAGGTCGGCCACCAGATAATAAACCAATTACATAATTATAAACCATGTTGGCCTTAGACCAAACAAATAATATCCAACACATAAGACATCCTGGAAACACATCGAGAGGTCCAATCCACATGTTACATTAAAGTCAGTCCATAACCTAGATCATCGAGACCCGGTATAGGTCCACATGCTATAGTAATGATCTCCATCCGCCAAGTCTCAAACATGATCACCAACAACATCCTGAAACTCCACCAGAAGTTGCACCAACACCACTTATGCGATTCATCAAAGATCTTCATCAAAAGCTTTACCGGTGAAACCCTCGCTGAAACCATAAACTAAGCTTCAAAGCAAGCAGGATAGCATCAGATCACTAGACCAAAACCAACTGACTGAATATGAGCATGAGTATCATGAACAAGCCAATTCCATCACCAAACTATACCAAAGCCTATCGGATCATGCCGGATCCAAAACAACCAGAATCCACTCAACCTACCGGGACTAGAAGGCTGTCAGTAAAGCATCCAAATAGCTAGTGTTGGCATCAATGAAAAAACATCAATGCAACACATAATCAATTCCACCAAATGGCCAACAGAGCTAGGCTCTGATACCAATTGTTAGAATCAGAGATCACTAAGAGGGGGGGTGAATTAGTGATCTACGGAAGTTAAAACCACAAACTTATTCTTTATCCACCGGTTAACAATGCATAACAGATAAGAGCATAAACATGCAACAATAAATACACAAATCCACAAAACCAAAATTTTTACGTGGAAACCCGGAAAGGGAAAAACCATGGTGGGTCTGGAACCCACAATATTCATATACTATGGCCAGGAGTACATAAATATTACATAGATGGGGAATGCACTTGCATTCAGGCTCATTGCCTAGAGCTTACTACTCAAATAAAGTTGCCCGAAGGGATACAACCCTTAAGGAAGTCTCAGTGACTTACAATTTGATTACAATAAGAAAGTACAATGAAATGAACTCTTAAACGACATCTGACTATGCAAAAATGAGTTTTGGTCAAGCTTAGAATCATTGACTGTCTCTACTCTGTTGAATACTTTGTTTCTGTCTCAATCAGCTATCGGTTGGCCTAAAAGCAGAATGTGCACATGAAATTGCGCTCAATTGCACCAAAACGGATCACCACATCTCTAACATACCTAAAATCAATCTCCAAGTAATTCTTATACATCCGATCATAACACAAAAGCAATCTCCTTCAAGTCGGCTTCAAGAGATGTAACGTGTAGCTCAAAGTTGGCTTCAATCTCGAACAAAACATAGCACTAGACCAAAAGATTATAACCACACACTTCCTAAAGGTCTTCTCAATCACCAAGATCACAAAATCAATCACCAAAAACATCACGATCATTGGAAATCATTCCGGACCAACATGTTACCGAAATACCTTGTTTTACCAGTTAACTGGCTATCAGTTAACACCAAATTCTGGATAAGATGAATCACGATGACCGGATTGAATCACCATGAAGGGTTGTGAAGAGTTGCCATCAATGACAACCCTGAACAAACAATCAAGCACCAAAAGTCACTTGAAATCACCAAATGAGTGTCAATTGCCAACAATATCTACCTCCTATAAATAAATTAGCCCAATTGTAGCCTCCATTTATCCCATCATTCCTTCATCCCCTAAATATTTATAACAATAATTCCCACTGTCTCCATCAAACAATGATTCCAATGATGACACCATTCAACTTTACCCCCAAGAGCCATCTACAATAGAAATCCAAGCTACTCCAATTCTTGATACAAATACCTCCCATGATTAAAAAACTTTAGAATCAATTCCACCATATACTTCATCTCCAATTAAACCCACTCTAGAGAGTCCCATTCAAAATTCATCCCTATCATGCCAAAACATAGACTCCATCCAAGAATCCCCCATGCATATCCAAACTCATAACCCATGTCAAGAGGATAATCCAAAGTATGAAGAAACAAGTCCTAAAATGAATCAAGATCAATATCCCAAAGCTTTCCCATTTCATCAAATTGTTTACTAAGATCCCACCTCCCTAGAATCTCATGATAATCCCATCAAAGCTTTTCATTCCATCCAAGATGACCCCCTTCCATTTCAAGAGAAAAGTATCTTTCCAAGTCCCATTCATAATCCACTTCCTAAAATATATCATGATATCCCTTTTGTCCCTTCAAATTTTCTTATTCAAAATAAAGAGCAAAGCACCATTTCCATCCATCCAATGATCCTTCTCCATGTCAAGATAAAAGTATCCCTTCGTCTCCTTGTCATAATCCTCTATATCCTCCTCAAGACTCTATCATCCCTCCTAATCCTCCTCAAGATCCCATCACCCCTATCTAAGTTATTTATGAACCCCACACATATCAACTTGGTTCATCTAATTTCATCAAAACCGGTTTACTCCATGAACTTATCATACCTTCGATACCATATCATCATCAAAATGGACCCGCATCTTGTTTCCAAAGTAATAAGTATCTATTTGGTAAAAATATTTGTCAAAGCATGCATTATTAAGCAAAAGGTTTAGGCATCCATGAACAAGGTATATTAGAACCCCTTCATATAAAAGAGAATCCAAATCATCATGGCCTTGGCTACATATCTCACTCTCAAGACATTGGTGTAGCATCGTAAATTATAACCAATATAATTTACACCTCATGTTTGTGCTTCTACTTTAGCGTGTCTTATCCCCATCTCTTCTCTAGGGTTGATTTGACCCTATTCTCCAACTTTGATGTCACAAACACCCTTTGGTGGGTCCCATTATGGGATCCCCTCCCCCCTTTCTCTTTGTTTTGGTCTTATTTTTAGGACCAGGGCACGGGATGTCTTGTTCTAGACCAGGGTGCCCCAAAACACTCTGGTCCCTCTCAAACGAGCCCTAATTTGAAATGGGGCGGGTCCTATATCTCCCTAATGGCGTTTGATCCTCAAGGCTACACATGACCAATGGAGGTTGGCCTAATTGTTGATTTACCTAGGGAACCCTATATAAAGACATCCTATCGATTCATTTTGAGATCCATGAGTTACCACAAGTATTTTTCATCAAGCATTTTCAGATATTCAAGGCTACATATCCATCATGCAAGCATTGTGGAGCAAAGTTGCAATAATATGCATGCAATCATGTGTGTGTGATTAGGATTTTTCATGTCCATGTATTTGTCATGCTATTACATTCAACATTTGTGATTACATCCAAAGAGAATTACATCATCATCAACAATTGCAGATTTGAGGTATATCTCCTTAACATGTATTTCAGTATTTTCATTGTTTTCTTCAAGGTTAATTCCTAAACCGAGGTTTGACTTAGGTAAACTCCTATCCCCAAAATATTTCCCTTTCTTTTTATGTGCAATAAATATGTGCAAGAGCCATACTTGGGAATTTTGGCAATATCGATAGTGACAAACAGGTTCAGCTTTTGATGGTGGAAAATTTCGAGGACTAGGGCAGATCTGTGCTACCCGGTCCCAAAACATTAGGTTGAACTTTTCAGAACAAGTTCTAAATATCTTCTTTTTCCCAGATCTCAAATTGTGGCTCTGTGAGATATTTGTAGCAATTTGATTTCAACAGTAGAGTTCAATTAATCATGGTTTTTCCCTAATTTCACAACTACATTTCAAATTAAACTAAGAAAGAGGATAATCAACCCCGACCAGTGAATCCAATCAAAATCTCAGCCTCTTTCCTCACTTGTATTGAGCCTAGATCTATTGGGTTCACTCTTGTTTTAATAAATGTTGTGTTAATTGGTTTATTTAGTGGATTTACTTGATGAAACCCTAATTCCCAATTTTCACCACAGAACATTTTGGTGAACTCGATGTTTGTCATGCTTAGTTTTGATTTATTGTCTCAGATTTTATTTTTTATGATATTTAGCTTTTAAATCTGCACTCATAGATCATATTTCAATTAAAAACATAAATTTAGAGGTTCAAATCATAAAACCCTAATTTATTTTGTTAGATTTGACTTGTAGGTTGCATAATTTTTCACTTATATTTTTAGATCTAATTTAGACCCTCATAATGGAATTTACTAAATCTAATTTGTTTGCTTTTTCATATATGATTACATTACTTTTAGTTATATTTATCACAATCATGTGTTGGACAATGACTTCTTTCATTTTACATTTGTAGCGTCATAAATTGTACACCCTTGCTAGGGTGGTACAATTCTACGCTTAGTTTAGCACCCACCTTAGTGTGTTTGCATCTTGCATTGTAATTTCCCTTTAAGCATTTAATTAATTAATTTAATTAAATCTAAATTCACATTTCATTCCTTCATACATTATAAAGTTGGGCCCTTTACCCTAAGTGTGCCCCTTTTTATTTTATTCCTCCAATAAATCATTAAATCATAAACCCTAATTATGTCTTATTTCAACTTTTAAGGCCCAATTTTGCATATCAAAATATCTTGAAATCAGCTTGAACTTTGGGATTTGCTCTAATATCATCATATCTAACGGCCCTAAAAATTTGGTGAAAAGTTGGTCGAACCGGGTGCAAGTTGCACCTGGTCCCCAACATTTTTCCCAAAATTTTGGGAGCATAATTCTATGATAGTATAATGCTTAACCCAAGAAATTGGTGGGAAATTCAAATCCTAGGTCGGCCTAAAGATGAAATTAAGATCTAGGGTTTCATACATAAGAGCTCTCTTTCTTCATTTGAAGGCATCTACGAAAAGGAAGTTTTTGGCTAAGCAATCGCAAGGAGCCTTCTATGTAGTGAAAGAGAAGCTTATGTGGAGTCTTCAACAACATTCATCAAGCCTTGAAGACATTGAAGAATAATAGGAGATCACCGATTGGCGATTGGCTTGTGTCCCTCCCTTGAGGTTGGGTATGATTTCATGTTGTTTTTATGTCTTTGTATGAGCTTCTTTACACTCATTTTCACATTCACATTCATACTTTAGATCATTTAGCACATTTTATTTACATCATTCTCACTTACATTTACATGCATTTAGGGTTTACTCTCCAAAGCGTAGGGTAGCTCTAGTTTCTTTTCTTTCTCATTTTAGGGTCTTGCACACACACAAGATTCCTGTACACACTATTTTACTATACAAATCAGCTATTTGTTGAGGTGAAAATCACCAAAACATGGGTTTGACTAAGGCAAAACCCCATATAGCCACCCCAAAACCCTATTTTTTAGTTACAGGTGCAGGTGCAGGATCCGATTGTCGTTGCAATTTTTAGGTCCGACAGAGCACACAGGCACAATCTCGAAGATTAAATTTGAGCAAAAATCACTGGGATAGGGGCATGGTGCCTTGGTCATCCCAGTTTCAAGTGAAATTTGGCAGGGTGGAAGCTCAAGACATCAAATTTGCAGGTCTTCAATTGCAGCTTTCTCGCAGATAGAACATGACCAAAGCGTGGCACTCTTGTCCAAGTCAGTTTGACTTATTTTTCAACACCAGGTACACATTAAAATTCCTCCCCCTTCTATGTTTTCAATATCTCAGTTTCAGATCTATGCCAGAATACAGTTCTGGTTTAAGCTTTGTTTGTTCCAGTCTGAAACCCTAAACCCTTTACCAGAATAACCCTTACATAAATATCCTCACATGCATAATCTCTCTGATATATTTCTCATTATATTACATTCACATATCCATCACCATATCTATATCAAAATGACCTAATCCAACTGACCTATATATCCTATACAACTTATCATGCCTTATGTCGGCTTACAAAGATAATTACAATATCAAATTACATGTCAGCTAGATAACATAAATGCATGAATATCAAAAGCAATTGTTGATGCCGGATCCAAGGGATGTTGGCCTCCAATATCGATAACCATATTCTAAACCATGTCGGCCTGCATTATCAGTAACCAAAGAAATCCTTCTGTCCTACCGGTGCTGGTGTCAGTGTAGTGTCTGTAAAGTGCCTGTTGGTACACAACTGAACCAAAACATGAAGTTGAAACAAAATACCATGTTGCCATCAATGACAACATAGTGAAACCAACCAAATGAGTGTCAATTATGAACAATCTCCTCCTTTGGCATTGATGGTAACACTCATGTGAAAAATGGTCAAGGTTTCATCTGTCGGTTCCATCCTGCCTGCTCCCCTTGAGCTAAATATTCATTAGTGCAAAATACTCCATACTCCCATATCTCCATGTCTCCCCCTAATGTATACAACTCCTTCCATTCTTTTTTACATCTATATCACTCCCCCTTTGACATCAATGCCATCAAAAATTTCTAAAAAGAATGTCAAAGATCCAAAAAAAACTGTACAATGAATATCCCAAAATATCTTACCGGAGCTTAACAAATTTCAAAATTTTTGGATAAGCCTTCTCCAATAGCTCAAGATAGGTATCCCAACCAGTTTTGAAAGTACCAGAAATAGATACAAGTCCACCTAATATATGTGCAAATGACTCTTTCTTGCTTACCTCTGTCGATGTGGGCTTTCCAACCATATCCATACATTCTTTCTTATGTACACTGAGTGAACCCAATCGGGGACTCACCAAGCCTCTCAAACTTCTAGCTCTTCTTATAATTTTGTCTCTTTCCTTCTCAAGAACATAAATTTGGGCTTCCAAAATCAAAATTTGACCATCAATGGATGTAGTCAATGAAGTCAATCCATCAAAAAAATTAGCTATATTTGTAATTTTCTCCTGAAATTCTTTTATCTTCTTATCCACATTAACTGTAAGTATATATGTGTTACAACATACCCTATAAATATTTGTACACTACTTCAAAGAACTATCTATCAGTTTCAACTTTTCATCAATCTTCTTCTTCTCAGATTCAATCACCTGATCAAATGCAACTCTTTTAGCCTGAGTGAACCTCTCCAGTGCTTGTTGGTTTGAAATCTGCTGTAAGGATTGAAAATCCTTTGAAATGTGCTCAGTAATTATCTTAAGCTTTCTAGATGGGCTTGCTTCAATGTCAATCTTGCACTCTGGGACTAGTCTGTGTAAAATAGTGATTGACTGATCAATAATCCCTTTATCTGTAGATCACTCCTTCATTAATTTTTGTGCTACCATCATCATGAGTTCAATAGGACTCATCTCGGTTATGTTTATCTTTACAACTTGCGAGGTGTCAATTGACAACAATGATGGACCAACTACTGGTTCTCTGTTGGTTTCCCCTTTCATCTCCTCTGATGATTTGTCCTTTATAGCTTCCTCACTTGTAGCGGTGGCTTCGCCTTGGTGCAGTCTCTGTAACTATTGGTTCCTCTGTAGGAACTGTAACCTCAACTTGTACATTTGTATCCGGAGGACTGTTATCCTCAATATTAGTATCTTGTACATCATTAACTTTTTCACTCTTTGTATTAGCCGGTATCTCAACATCTGTCTATACATTTGTATCTACCGGGGGCTTGATTTCCACTATCTTAATGTTTTTCAAATCTGAGGGTGAAGTACCCATAATCCCCTTTCCTTTTCCTTCAATCGGGGTGTCTATAGTGTCTGTCTTTGATTCCGGTGAAGTAAAGAAACCTTTTTTCTCTCCAAAGAACTTAACCCATGCCTTTTGAGTCTCCTTTATTATCTTATTTACCCTTCCTAGCATCAGACTGGTTATTCTATGTTTGTTATTAAAGACTTTTCTATCTGCCACCTCAAGTGTCCTTTCCATTTCCTCTGGAGCAATAGTAACACAAACAAATAACAACTCTTGAATTTTAATACACTTGTCTTCTTGCATTGCTGACAGTCTTCTAGCATCTAACATATTATATAATTCTGTCGGTATTTGATTTTTAATTTCTATTAAGGATTTCTTATAAATATCCAAATATAATAATATTGCTTCCTCTACCTCTCTTTGTTCATCATACTCTAAGTGTTCATAATAAAATTGTACATTCTTTAGCATGTCATACTTAGTGATTTCATCTACTAACTCTGCACAAGTTTTTGGTGGAATGATAGTCACATTACCAAATTGAATTGCCATATTGATATCACTCTTCTTCTTCCTTCTTGTCGTATCGGATGGAGTTGAAGTGGTTACTTTTGGTGCTTGCTTCTGTGCTGATATTTTGAATGTAACCTTCCTAACCAATTGCTTTTTAGCCTCTACCTTTGTTTCCTTTGTTTTCTTCCTTACAACCCTCTTGAATGCCAAGGGTGTATCATCCTCAGATTAAGACTCTGTTGTAACAGGCTCAATGTGTACTTCTAGATTCTTCCTCTTCTTGCCTTTCTTCGAGACAACATCAATTAATGCTTTAATGTCCTGTGAGACCTTCTCAACAAATTTGCTAGCCTTTCCTTCCTGCTTCTCTCTCTTCTTCCGGTTGAGCTTTGTTTCAACCTCTTGTGATTTTTTTTTTGTAGTACCACAGGGCTTCTTTGCCTCATCAATAGGTGCATCAATCATCATTTTTTCATAAGCCTCAAGGATATGTGCATCCACTTCATAGCCCATTTCCTCAATCCAAATCTTTCGAGGCTTAACTGCTTCCATAAGTGTTTCATCCTTCTTCACCATGAAGCATATATCAGTTGAATATTTTTCTACAATATGCTTAGGAACCCTTTCCCTGGACTTCATAGATTTCTGGAACCCTTTAAAATATCCCCATACTTTATCATCTCTCTGACTGCCTAAAGTAGCAATTGATTATTTCAATTGTCTCCCTACCGGGATATCAAATGCCCATTGTCTCTTCCCAAAACCGAGTGTGTCATTCATGAAAAATAACATTAAGCAGATAATTAAGTTTCCATACCGGAAGGTTCCTTTCTTTTCTCCCTTAATCTTTCCTAGGTTTATTAACAATTCATCTAACATCCAACCGCATAGATCCAATTTCTCATTTTCTCTCATCATTTTGTATGCTGTAAAAATGCAAGAACTGGAAACAGAGTTCAGTCGGTTTGACTGAGTTACCTTATATCCGATGATCATGCTACCGAATCTAATGTCTATGTCAGTAATAGTGCTTATTCTCATAGATCTCCTATTAGATGTCGTGCTGGTGATTTTATTCACATAATCATTCGAAACCTTCTTGTTTGGATGTTGCCCAACCTATGACAAACCAATGATTGCCCTAATGAATTCCTTGGTGATCTTGTAAGGTCTATCCAACCATATAAACTCCCCATGTACTCTACTCAAAACATACCTAATTATCTCATCTTTAAATTCTGAGATGTCTAGAATGCCCGTAAACCCTAAGTCTTCAATGTGCTTGTATGCTGGTTTGATCTTTCTAGATTCTCCCATCAACTCGCTCATGTACATGCCCTTTATTTCAGATGTTCCCAAGTCCTTAATGTGACAATGTATGTATGCCCTAACATCTTCAACATAGACAAGTCCCTCCGGAACACGGGAAAATGCTCCAATCGAATCTTCCAGGGTAGCCACATCCGGATACCACTTGAAAATTGGCCTGGTGCGGTCCTTGACCTCTACTATAGTCGGATTTGCAACAAAGATAGGAATAAATTATGATCCTGCTTCCATGTTTAAAGATAAATACCTATTGATCACTTTTGGTGAAAACCCTTAACAAATTCTTCTAGTCACTGGTGAAATCACTCAAGAAGAAATCGGATTGCTCTGAAATTCCTTTGATCACTCTTAGTCACTCTTAATTACTCTAAAATCGCTCTGAATGCAAGGTGATCAATAATGAAGTGAATTCGACCTTTTAACCTTATGAGAAAAACCCTAATCTTCTATTGACATTAATGACTGCCAGTGAAAGATACTGGATCTCAAACAGAACATATCCATGCCATATAAGCATCTCCAATGTCTAGAACATCTTCGAGAACCTCTTCTCGGGGCATATGCAACATCTTCATGAATTTTTCCTACCCTTAAGGCATCTGTCTCAGTTACCAGATGAACCACCTATCGGTGCAAGAGCAACCTCCTCTGCTGAATAAGTAACCGGTGCATTTCCATCTGATGATTGTTCTTCTGTCTTCCTAACCCATCTCTGAGTATGATCTTGCCAGATTTCACTAACATTCTCTTTCCCTTTCTCATTCGATCCTCCATTACCAACTGGTGGATTTCTGCTTCTACACAATTTAGCAATATTTCCAACCTCATTACATGCATAACATGTAACATTGTTCCTTTGAATTTCTTTGCTAAAACTGGTGAAATTGCTTGACCTGCACTGATTAGACATATGTCCAAACTTTCCACATGCATAACATTTAACATTTATTCTGCAATCTTATGTCTTATGACCATACTTATTGCATTTAGAATATTTTTGATTTGCTCTGTTTCTACATTGTCTAGCCATGTGACCAAATCTATTGCAAACAAAACATCTACCATTAAATTGCCTTACCGGTGCCTTATGGTTTTGATCTTTATTAGCAGTATCGGAACTCTATCCTTGCTCAAATCCAAGTCCACTGGAATCTCCAATCTGCTTTTGTCTCTTCAACAACTCATCTAGTTGTGCTGAGCTAATCTTGATTTTTTCTTTTTACTCACTTGCAGTAGTTAGATCTTCTCTCAGAATTATTATTTGTCTCTCAAGATCTTGTTCATTACTATAGGATTGTACTAAATCAATTCTCAACATATCATTCTCATGAACCAACCTACCACATTCTTCAAATTTGTTCTTCAAGGATACAATAAGATTTTCTTCCTTTTTCTTTCGGTCCTCAATCTCTTTAGACATTCTCATAGTTATAGCTTGCATTTCATTTCTCATAACCATGTTCTCCCGACTCAATTTCTGACATTGTTCGTTAAGTACATCTTTCTCTTCATCATCCTGACTTTGCAAAAGTTCCTTTCTCCTAGCTTGAACTAATGATAACCTCTCTTGTAGGACAAGAATGAACTCCTTAGCATAAATCAATTCATCTTGTAGCTTTAAGTTCTTCAATCTTTCAACATCATAATCTTCAAGTGCCATCTCAAGTTGTTTGTCCAAACCCATGTCCATGGATTCTAGATTTAGGATCTTCCTCAAGCTGTTAAACTTCCTCCGAGGCACAATGCTCTAATACTAATTGTTATAATCCAATAACACTGAGAGGGGGGGGGGGGGGGGTGAATCAATGTTATACCAGATGAATTAATTTTAGCCTTATTAAAACATGCATACACCAACCGGTATACCGGTACATACAAAATTGAAAGAAGTAAAGCAACCAATAAGCCAATCACATAAATGAGAATCATAACGCACATAATTATACGTGGAAAACCTCAAAGAGAAAAAACCACGATGGGATTTGTGACCCACAATATCAATCCACTAGCCATATGAAGAGATATTACAAAATATAAGGGGCCTACACTTGCAAGAAGGCTTACAACCTAGAGCACACTACTCAATCACAAATGGAGCCTCACGGACTACATATAAATCCAAACTACAATCCAGAGAAGTGTTGAACTACTAAGATAGCATCTTCTATGTCAGAATACAGTTCCGGTTTAAGCTCTGTTTGTTCCAGTCTGAAACCCTAAACCCTTTACCAAAACCCTTACATAAATATCCTCACATACATAATCTCTCTGATATATTTCGCATTATATCACATTCACATATCCATCACCATATCTATATCAAAATGATCTAATCCAACTGACCTATATATCCTATACAACTTATCATGCCTTATGTCGACTTACAAAGATAATTACAATATCAAATTATATGTCAGCTAGATAACATAAATGCATGAATATCAAAAACAATTGTCAATGTCAGATCCAAGAGATGTCGACCTCCAATACGGATAACCATATTCTAAACCATGTCGGCCTGCATTGCCAGTAACCAAAGAAATCCTTCTCTCCTGTCAGTGTCGGTGTCGATGTAGTGTCTGTGAAGTGCCTGTTGGTACACAACTAAACCAAAACATGAAGCTGAAACAAAATACCATGTTGCCATCAATGACAACATAGTGAAACCAACCAATTGAGTGTCAATTGCCAACATATTCTAATTATTATATACACATTATCCCTTTAGGGTTTCCTTAGGTTTGTTAATATCCTTTTATAAGGATTGTATTGTACTTTTTCATGTGATTCCCTCTTTGAATGATAATCTTTTTCTTCAAAGCCATTATTGCTTTTTTGCCTCCATTCTTCTCTTGTGACAGGTATTTTGCTTGCAGGTGTTCTTGGGATCTCTGA
The DNA here is from genome assembly GCF_030272615.1 of Cryptomeria japonica. Lineage (NCBI taxonomy): Eukaryota > Viridiplantae > Streptophyta > Pinopsida > Cupressales > Cupressaceae > Cryptomeria > Cryptomeria japonica. The sequence goes on from NC_081412.1 coordinate 255,604,717, forward strand.
AGCTGTATTTTCTCAACTTCTTCAAACTATGTTCCTATGCCTAGTGTTTGGAAAACTCCCTCCTTTGTCTGCAAATACACTATCATGACATTATTGGACTGCAAATCTATCACAAGGTCTGATTCATACCCCTCTTTTTTTTGGGTTTCTCATGGCTTCATTTTCTATGCTAAGGGTCTTATTGATACACTCTCACAAAGAATTTTTGCAATGAGTCTCTTAAAATCTTTGTTTCATAATATTTTAGACTGTGAATGATCTTCTTACTGTAATAACCTCTTTTTGGTGTGTGTTATGGACTAAGTAAGCATATGACCATTCTCACCACTTCTCATTTACAATAAAATGAGCTACTAATGCTATTAACATAGCGACAATTCATATTTCATGACTATCAAAGGGATTGTGTCTTCATTACTTTGAATTGTTATAGCTCATACTTTTACCTTTCTCTTTGACTACTGTAGGGTTTGTGGACTACTACTTGGGACTACAACATTTCACGAAAAATATCAAACTTTGGTTTGAACTCATCACATACATGACCTTCCAATGTTGATATGACCTTCGTTCTTTGCAACAATGAAGCACCTTAATGATGATTGTTCTTATTTTAAACTGCAAATCTATCAAATGGGGTTGTCATTGTGATTTTCTCACTATTATCTTAAGATGTAATCCATATTGAAGCCATTAGACTTCTATATTTGGTGAAGGACTTCGATTTCATGATTTTTTTCTTCAATATGAAGATCTTCCTTTGTGTTGATACCTTTCAAGATTGTCATTCTTTCATGACAATGGCTTCCGTTTACTGTTTTGACTTCATATTAGCCTTATGCTTAGATGATTGCATCCATACCTTTGTGTCTTGGATCCTTCACAAACCGCTATAATCATCTTGTGTTACTGTGATCTTCTACAAATGCTTTCTTGTAGCATACTCTGAAGATGGTATATTACCCTAGAACTAGATAGATTATCTTCATGACTCCTCTTGGTAATGATTTTTTTCTTGATGTAGATTGTGTTCTTTTTTTTCTTCATTGTCCTAGCCGTTGGTAGAGTTTATGTCTTTCATCAATACCTTTTTTTGATATCCTCTTCAAGATATTTGTTGAATATCACTATCTTTAACCTTCAAGACTATCCTTTGTGTTTAATATTCTTTTATCCTAGTTCAAACAGTCTTTGAGATCTAAATTTGTAACTGTTAATAATCTCTTGTCATAAGTGTCTCTTTTTTTTCATTGCCTTGGAGCTCTTTCTCTTGTACCTCAAAGTAGTAGCCTTGATAAGAGTACTGTTATTGTAGCTTGTAATTCACTGATATTGGTGGTCTTTTGATTGTCAATGAACTCTTGACATTTACTGTCACACAATACTATGACTATGAGAATCATGGCTCTATTTACATCTTGACCTCTTTGTTTGCTAGGCTCTCTCCTACCAAAAATGATTGTATTTCTTTCTTGAATCTATTTCATACAATTATCTTTCACTGTTTTAACTCATTGAGTGATATCCTCATTGTCATCGATGTCAAGACTCTTTGTGGTAGGATGAAAGGTCGTTATTCTGATAAGGTTATCCTTTATTTGAAACCCTTGCTCCATAAGATAAAATTATCATATTAATTTCTTAAAAGAGATACCAAAGAGAGTTGAAGCTTAACAATTAAAACTCCATATCCTTCTTTGATTTCCCTTAAAAAAATCTGAAGTTTATTGCTTAAAAATACAAAGGGGATATGACAGTATTTAAACCTAACAACACACCACACCAACAATGTAAAGACATAAAATTACTTTATCCTATTGTAGAGTGAGGGTTTTGTTGAGATTGAAAACCCTACCTTCTCCCGTGAACTCTTGACCATCACTCCCTTCTTTTTGCTTTTTAACTGATCTTTGAAACTTGCTTGTTGCTCTTATTATGCATGTGTCTCCGTATATCTCTAAAAAAATATTTTTTAATGGCTTCCTTGGTAGTGTAACAAGCTATATAATCCTCTGCATGAAGTTGAAGGCTCCATTTCTATGTGTTGAACACAAATGGACCACTGAGAGGGGGGGTGAATCAGTAGTAATTAAAAACTTGAACTTTCTAAATGATATAAGCTTTAATAATAGAAGTCAATAAACTATGAGAAGAGATATTAAACACATTCACACAAGGAAAACACATAACACCATATATATGAGGAAACCCCGTGGTGGGGAAAACCTTGATGGGAAATACTGCTAGAGTCTACTGCTCTAATCCAGCCTCACAATGGAAATACTTTGGTTACAATGTTTATGGGAACCAACCCAAAGGAGCACCAAACCCTAGCTTTATGAGCACCAACTCAAAGAGCACCTACCCCTAATCTGAGCACCCACCCAGATGGCATACAATGAGTAAATGTTCAATATCAAATAAGCACCTTGTTACAAATGAAATTTGTAACTAACGATTTGTTATATGCACTTATGATTGACTTGACTCTTTTCTGTTCTCAATCGCTTTCCTCTTCTCTTTGATCTCTATTGTCAATCCCAGCTCTCTGATTTCTTTTTTTGAAAACTCATTTTTCTTTGTCCCAATTTATGCGGATAACCTTATGTGTTATTAGCCTCGACTCTGCACTCTCTGGCCTTTGGTCTTAGATATTCACTTGTATTCTCTTCTCTATCTCTCTCTGTTGTTTCTTTCAACTACCTCTTATCTCCTCTTCACCTTCTGATTATTCTGCATGCAATCTATTCTACGATGTAATGCCTGCACCGGCGTCGTGTTATGCACACCTGCAAAAATTGCTTCTCTACAAGCTTCTTTTTCTCCAATATTCTTTGTTTTGTAGACCTACATATCATGCACACCAAACACACCTTTTTTCACACCAAAGACTTCCTTAATTCACTAATTTTCTTCTTGATCAATTACGTATCCAAAAAATTTCCCTCCAAAAGAGAAATTTAAAAACATATAGTTCCAATAGAGAAAAATCTCGTCTCCTCATTTAAGATTTTCAGCCATCCACAATAAATGGCTCTTTCCTTCTTTGCTAACCAAACTCTACAATCTAATTTGACTTTACATATAATTTGTATTTTTAAAAAAATTATCTTTAGTTACAACTCTGCCCAACATTTATTCTCCTTCTTGTTTGCTATTCAGACTGCAAGATCACATTTGATACACATGTTTTTTTAGTTACATAAATCTGTCAACAAATAAATTTTCCACCTCACATTCACATGTCACTCAGCCACATGGCGGATGGTGGGACCCATCAACATAATCCCTTGCTCACAAAAAGTCCGCGTGTGGAAGAAATCCATGTTGGATTCACGAGCTGTGCTCAAAAGTTTCATAGATAGACTAACATGTGTGTTATATGCATCACGAAACAACAAACCTTCCCTCCTGCGGGCTGGCAGGATAACATGCCTTCAACCATTTTGATTATCCCGTTTCATTTTCTCTCAAGCCTTCTTACCCTTGCGGGCTAGTGGGATGCATCACTTTTCTTCATTTTATGTTGCCCTGCGGGATTATCTTTCATTAGTCTTATTGGCTGGGGGCTGAGCTTCATTCTTCACTTCCCCTTGTTACCCCACGTGGCCATTTAACTTTGGTCTTCGATGACAAGGGAATCCATTCAATTTGCATTCATGTTACCCCACAGGGTCATCATTCTTCTAATCTTTGCGATGCGAGATGGAGGGGACGCAAGATAGCGTGGTGCATTTCTTCATGTTTGTTACGCACAACCATTTCTCTCCACTCAAGCACGTTGTGGGATAGTGGGATAGCATAACCTATCATGTTATTGACTTCTTCCAGCATAGTTTAGCATTACCTCGCAGGGTCACTTTTCTTCCACCCTTCATGTTGTGAGATAGCGAGGGATGCATAACTATTGTGCTATTGACATCCCCTGTCGTAGTTTAGCAATAGCCTTTGGTCAATGCAGAGAGTTGAGCATAAGATAGCGATAGCGATAACTCCATGTGTTATGCACATATCATTGCAATAGTGTGCAACTAACATGACATGTTAGTATAACTGCAACCAAAATTTTTCTTAATTAGACCAGTTTTCCCAATGCATTTCAAACTCAATGGATTGTGTCTTTTTTGTCCAATTACACGTCCCAATAACACACTTCATTCTTTTCTTCTGTATCCCCTTATGTGAATAACACGGTGTGGCAACTAACACTGCTTGTAATTGTGTGTGACTAACATGATGTGTTATGTTATATTGCATCAACACTTTTTCTCTATGCCATCACTGGTTAAATCTGCTTGCCCCATGTCATCACAACTCTATGGCCTTGGTCCTCTATCCACCTACAAGTCTAGTAGTTGACGCCATTATCTTCTCTATCTTATTTGAGGCCATTGACTTCATGCAACCTCCATGCATATTCATTCAACTTACACAACTACAATCAAATCTACTTAGCTTTGTCAACCTGGGACAACACCATCTTTATCCTCCTTCATCAGGGGCATTCATCATCCTGCATCTCTGTCCACTGCATCTTCATCCATTGCATCATCTCAACTATTAACATTGATGACAATCTAATGCCAACAATCTCCCCCTTTGGCATTGATGTTAACCTCTCTCAATTTCTCCCCCTCTGACAACAATGGAAAAGGGTGGGGCAACCAACTATCAACTGTGCATATTCTCCCCCTTTGACCTTCTTCACTCAGCTAGAAACACAAGTCACTCCCCTTGTGATAAGCTGCAATGTACATGCAATCAAAAACACGATGTCTACATCAACAACATCTCATCTTCTTCCCCTTATGCAATAGCAATGCCTGCAAACATTTGTTGACCCTTTTGGAACACTGAGACCTGTAACTAGTTCAACTCTTCCTATTACTTCCTCACTTGTTGTACATACAATATTTATATTATTTTCTCGAGAAACAGTCTCCCCCTGAGATCCATAACCTCTATGCTCCATCTCCCTTGGAGCACACATCAGTTAAGGGATATGTAACTTTAAGCAACGAGCTCTCCCTAAACTAGGTACTCTACATTTTCCCTTCTTCGAGCATCTCTTTTTCTTATACTTCATGAGAATTCTTTTGTGCCTTTCATATCATGTATGGTTTCCTTTCTCTTATCTGCTACAAACATCCGATCAGATTTATTATTTTGATTCCACATCTACTGCAATCCTTCTTTTATACCTTAATCTGATTAACATACTTGTTGGCCTTTTCTTTGTTCTCTTCCATATGCTCTTCTACATAACACACCATGTTATTCATGTACTCTCACCTTCTCTTCTTTGTTCTTCTACTTTCTGTTTTTGGCTCTAGGTCGTCTCTTTTCTGCCTCCACTGTCCATGCACTGTTAGCTTCTCTTCTCTATGTTGTCTATTCTCATTTGAGCTACATCAGTCTGCACTTCTGAACTCTGTGGATTTTGCACTTTAGTCTCCTGTATCTCTTTCCCATGACATTTTATTTATTTAGATTCTCACATGCACACTTCACCCTGTGTAGTCAACCTTTCCTGCTCTGCATAATTTCTTCTTTCTTCTGAAATTCTTCTTCACGACCTTATTATTTTTCTGCAACAACCGCACTACTTGCAGCTATACATAACCTTATATATGTAGATATGCAACTACAAACAAATGCAATTTCATAATAAACTATACTATATGCCAACAATCTTTGTGTCATGGGATGGTGGGGATGTGGGATAGCGGGGTGCATTTCTTCTGTGTTTATTACCCCGTGTGACCATTTCTCTCCACTTAAGCATGTCGCGGGATAGCATAACCTATTGTGTTATTGACTTCCTCCATCACAGTTTAGCATTACCCCGCAAGGTCAATTTTCTTCCACCCTTCATATTGTAGGATAGCGGGGGACACATAACCGTCATGTTATTGATAGTTAGTATATCTGCAACCAAACTTTTTCTGAATAAGACTAGTTTGCCCAATGCATTTCCAACTCAATGGACTGTGCCTTCTTTGTCCCAATAACACACTTCATGCTTTCCTTTTGTATCCCCTTGTGTGACTAATACAGTGTGGCAACTAACACTACTTGTAACTGTGTGTGACTAACATGATGTGTTTTGATTAAGTAAAAGCAGGTATTTGAAAGGTACCCGAACCTTGTACAAGCTAGGAGAACATAGCAACGAGAAAGAAAAGTGCCTGGTCACTTCAAAAAGATAAAAGATCCCACCGGAAGGGATCATCTTACATAACATAACCTAAAAAACCAGTAACAGACAACAAAAGGAAAGTACAGAGACAACAAAAAGACAGGACCAAGGAACCCTACAGAAATAGAGACAAAGATCTAAATGCTTTTCATGATTTCCTCAACATGAACAACCATTTGTTTCATGTTGTTCGTCGAGGTCTTTAATTCCTCCAGCTCACGACCTTTGATGTCGCCCTTGTTCTTTGTGTTAGCTCTGGTCCTCATTTCACGACCCTTCTTGTCTGGCTGCTCTTTATCACCATCCTTCTCAACATTGTTCTCAAACCTGTTGATTAGGATGTTCATGTTATCCATCGAAGCTTTGAGGATCTAAAAATTTTGGTCTACAATCTTCTTAACATTGAGTTCCAGCCTGTCGATTCTGCTGCCCAAGTTGTTCATTTTATTTTCCATTTCCTTGGTATCTCTCATCTTATTGACCTTTTTTTCCCTTGCTATGATTTTACCCACCACACATTCAATAGCTTCCACATTGTGCTGAACAACAACCAATTCTTTAACATGTTCCGCCAGGGGCTTATCACCAACCGTAACTCTTGCTATAGCCTTCGTATCAGTCTTCAAACTATTGATATCCTTCACCATGGTAGTGATGGTCTCACAGAAAGCTTTTATGGTATCATTGTCACCAATATCACTTTTATCCCCTTTATCCTCCTTTTGGAGACTTGTGGTATTCAAAACCTCAATGTTGCCCATCACCGGGTTAACCTCCCCTTCTTTATCCTTACCCTCATCTTTCTTGTTTTCTTCAACATCCTCTTCAGAATCAACCAGAATATGGCCGATGTCTTTGTTGTTACCCTTTTTAGTGTTCTTCTTCTGAGTCTGCTTTCCAGTAGCTTTCCCTTTCTTTGTTTTAACAATTTTTTTCTCAAAGGATTCAGTTTCAGACTCCGACATGTTCGAATCCACCACAATCATTTTCCTCTTAGCCTTATTCCTCCCTTTTTTGCTAGTCTCTTCCAATTCTCCCTCAGTCTTCGATTCAAAGTTGAATCCGCTAGCTTCACTCTCTGTAGTCTCATATCTTGCATTTTTACCTTTGATAGGCTTTTCAATGCACTTCCCCTTAAGCATTTTATAAACCAGGACCATAAGCCCCTAATGGAGGGCATGGTCACTTTTAGGATCCTTCTAAACCTCCTTGATAGTGTGGTCCATAGAGCATGCAAGGTAATAAGGCAAGCTCACCTTTTCCCCATGGCAGAAATGGTTGAGAAAAAAAAAGTGATGCTCGTAGGCTTTGGTAAACCTACCGTCTAAAGTAATGTAGGCAATAGAAGCAAATCAAACAAACCTCCATGGCTTGCAAATCCTCTTTGGAGCATGGTAGGAGTTGTCAGTTTTAATCGTCTTTCTCCTCTCTTCATCCGTGACTGGAAACTTATCTGCTGCTTTATCTGATATGTTGCGATCCCTATAAAATTTCATTCCCTTAGTAGTCATCCCCATGGCCTCAGCAATGACCTCCTCATCAACATTCATCATCTGGGACCTGACCAAGATTTTACCATTTTTCCAGTTCTTGATGAAATAGCTGGTAATTGTGGGATCTTTCCCACTTAGCCGCTCCATGAAAACATTCAAACCCCCCTGCTGAAGGATATCCTAGACTTCATTGTTCTTTTTCTAGTCAGAGCAAGAGGTGGGTTCGAATCTTTTCTTGTTACCTCCCATTTTTTCAGCACTATCCTTGAAATTCCTTCTCTCAGCTTGATATCCTCTCCTCTGGTTTCTGTGGATGCCTTGTGAGAATGCCCAGAATCCATGCCAGATAATTATGATAAGACACCTATATAAATGCTCATTATCTTTGAAATAACCCTGCATCAAAAATGGCGGAAGAGGCATTAGAAATAATGATTAAAAGTACCATGTTGTCTAGCCTGGCTCCAGTCCAGATTAAGCAGGGATTTTATTTCACTTGCAATCTCACTTTCACCATGACTAGTAATGATGTCTTCCGATTGGCAATCCAGGTTGGCAGCCCAATCAGCACAAGAATTGGCCTCCCTATACACGTGTAAAAACACACATTTCAAATTCTTCACTGATTTTCCTAGTTGCTTTAATAGCATTACTAATTGACCATGAAGGCAGGAATTTCATATTTAAACAATTGATTATGTTCATCGAGTTTCCTTCACACCAAAATTTAGTGCATTTAGCTTCCTTAGCAAGGATCATCCCATGGTAAGCCGCCATCGCTTCAGCAACATGATTTGTCTGATTTCCTATGGGAATACTTTTTATGATTTTGCAAATTCCCCATTCATCCCTGAGTACCACTCCACATCCTACAACAACCGGATTACCCTTTGAGGCACCATCAAAATTAATTTTCATCCATCCTTTGGGCGGACTGATCCATATTACACCCTCTCTAGGGTTGATCTAAGAGTGTTCTCGACCCTTTAATCTCCACTTTTTGTAAATAACTTGATCATACTTATCTTGGGGATTATCAATGCCTCCTATGATATTCATATTTTCCACTATATTTATTTTTATCTTCTCAAACACAATTTTTGCTTTAGAAACCTTTTCTCTGAAAATCCTGTCATTTCTCTCTTTCAATATAACCCAACACATATGAGGTAGGGCGATTTTCCATAATAAAGTTGTGGTTTTATTCCTTGAAGGATGATGCCAAGAGTTGAAAACCTCCTGAATCGACTCAGGGAAACCCCAACTGATTTTGAAGTGGTCCAGACAGCTTCCCCAGACATCAGTAGAGAAAGGGCAATGAAAGAGCATGTGATTAATGGTCTCCTCCTTCTGCTTACATAGAATACAAACACTAGGCATACTAATACCTTTTTTCCTGATATTCTCAATTGTTAGAATTTTATCTTGTAGGGTAGTCCAGAAGAAAATGTTAATCTTAGGGGTGAGGCCTTTCACCCATGCCTTAGCCCAGCATGGGGTTTCCATGTTGGAGAATTGTTGATGATACAAAGAGGCCACAATGAAAGTACCACTAGCTGTGAGTTTCCAAATTAATTGGTCTTCCTCTTCAACCCTTACCACAAAGTTCATAACTTTGTTCAATTTGCTCAAGGATTGATCCACCTGAGATAAATCCTTCCATTGTCCATCTTCCCAGTAATCATCCACCTTAGATCCAAATCTTTCCCTGCATTAGTTCTGAAATCTGCTCCACTCAGGGTCTTCACTCAAAGGGGAATCCGGTAGCCAAGAATCATCCCAAAATTGGATAACATTCCCTTTCCCCATTTTCCATTTTGCACCTTTGACAATTAAGTTTCTAGTTCTAGAAACACTTTTCCAGATATTGGACCCAATTGGGATATTTTTCGCTTTAAGGAAGCTTTGAAGGGTCGGACATTGACTTTTATATTTTTTTGTCCCATATCAGTTTCCACTCTTCTTGATTTTTATACCCTCTCCAAATCTGCTTGGCCATAAGGAACTCATTTATGTCTCTTATTCTTCTAAAACCCAGTCCTCCCTTTCTTATAGGCTTGCAAACCTTCTCCCATGCAATCAAATTCATTCTCTTCTTCTCCTCAACCCCAGTCCATAAAAAAGTTCTCTGAATCTTTTCAATGGCCTCCGCATAATTGGCAAGAATTCTAAAGAGACTAATGGCATAGAGGGGGATCCTTTGTAGAGTAGATTTCAGCAGTTGAACCTTACCTTCTTGGCTAAGAAGAGTACCCTTCCAACCAACCAACTTCTTGTGGAATTTGTCCACCAAGGCTCCCCAAAAAGTATCAGGTGGATCATGGCATAAGGGTAGCCCCAAGTAAGAAGCACAAAGACTTCCAACTTGATAACCCAGGATATTACTAATTTTAATCCTCCTTCTCTCCGGGGTATTGATAAAATAAACAAAGCTTTTAGACCAATTATTGTCCAGTAGCAGCTCCATAGCTATCCAGAGTCTTCTTTAAACTTCTAGAATCCTTCACTGTAGCTTTCCCCATTATTATAGAATCATCAACAAACTGCGGATGGGAACATATTTGATCCGCAGAAGAAGGATTCAAACCACAAAACTCCCTTTTCTCAACCAACTTCCCAATACATCTCCCCAGACACTCTGCCATAATAATAAAGATAACCGGGGATAGAGGATCCCCTACCTGAGGCCTCTAGAAGCTTTAAAGAAAGGAGAAGGAGATCCAATCATTAAAACAGAGAAAGAGGCCAAAGAGACTAATTGCCTGATAAGACTAATACTTCTAGAGCTGAAGCCAAAAGCAGAGAGAACATCCATCATAAAATCCCAATCCACTCTATCGTAGGCTTTAGAGAGGTCTAGCTTCAGAAAAAAACCTTCTTTTTTAGAGAAAGATAAATAGTGGATATTTTCATGAACAGAGATGATCGAATCCAAGATTTGTCTACCTAGGACAAAACCACTTTGCTGAGGTGATATGATAGAGGGAAGCAACTTTAGGATTCTAGAAGTCAGAACCTTGGAAATTATCTTGTAAAGAGAGTTGCATAGACTTATAGGTCTAAAGAGATCAATGGTATCAACCCCCATCTTTTTGGGGATAAGAGCAATAAAGGTACCATTAACTTCTTTCAAAAAATTTCTAGCACCTTTCACAACTTTGGACACATCATCTCCAATAATATGCCAATACTTTTGAAAGAAAAACATGGGAAAACCATCCGGGCCCGGGGCCTTGTTACCTTCAAAGGAGTTGACAGCTATCAGAATTTCATCATGGGAAGGGATAGCAGCCAGGTGAGCATTCTGGTCATCCCTTAAAATGGTAGGTATACTGTCCAGGAGATTCCTTTGGGCTTGCATATCCAAATTCTGATCCTTAGCAAGTAAGTTGGAAAAAAAGTCCATAGCAGCCCTGCTCATGGGTTCATCTTCTTCAACACATCTGCCATTCACTTTAATCTGAGCTATCCTATTAATGGCCTTATGTCTTAGGGTGGACATATGGAAGTATTTAGTATTCCTGTCCCCTTCCTTCAACTAGACATTTCTTGATCTTTGTTTCCAGTAGGTTTCCTCTTTAGCTATAATATCATGGTATCTCATAAGAATAACATCCTCAGCATCTCTAGATGTATTAGTATGACCATTATTCTGTATCTCATCCTGGATATCCTTAAGCTCTAAGAGAATAGTGGCTTTCGAGGAAAAGATATTCCTAAAGCATTCCTTATTCCACTTCTTAACATTATCTTTAATAATCTTCAACTTTTTAACCACTATGTACATGACATTTCCTTCAATACTGACCTGCCACCAATCCTTAATCTTACTCTCCAGATCCGGGTGCCTAGTCCACATTCTTTCAAATCTGAAAGGGAAATGCCTCCTTCTATTCTTTGCTTCAGCCGTAAAGGTTATTGGATAATGGTCAGATCCCGCCCTTATATGAGAAGATAAAGAGCAATCATGAAGGTTAAACCAATCTAAGGATAGAAGAGCTCTATCAAGTCTAACCTGAATCAAATCCTCACCACTTCTTCTATTAGTCCAAGTGAATTTAACTCCTTGTAGCTCTAGGTCATGGATGGCATTATTGTTAATAAAGTCCATCAAGTCCAATCTACTGTCCAGATTAGCTTGACTCCCTCCCTTTTTCTCATTTTCCTTCAAGGGGGTGTTGAAGTCTCCCATAATAATCCAGCTGTCCTCAACAAACCTGCTTCTTAACCCACCCAGTAAGATATCTCCACAACTCACTTCTACTAGTCTCAGTGTTAGGAGCATATACATTAGTTAAGACCCAAGTAGTGCAATTTTTAAGATGCTTAAATATAATACAAGCCAAATTGTTATCTTGAATCAACACCTCACCTTCTATATTATTTTTGTTCCAGAAGGTAACAATTCCTCCCGAAGCACCTTCAGAACTCCCTCCACTGACTCCTCCATTTTTGAACATCTTCAAGCTTTCTACTTTATCTTTTTCCATCTTAGTTTCTTGAATCAAAAAAATATCAGGGTGTTTATCTCTAATCATATTTTTAACTAAATCATGTTTGTGAGGGCTATTCAGTCCTCGAATATTCCAAGAGATGATCTTCATGGATTTTTAGAAATACCTGCCTCAAAGATGGTTCTTTGAGTTCCATCTGCAATATTCCTACTTGTTTCCATTGATCTGTTTTTTGCATTTGAATGTCTTCCTAGAGAAGTATGTTGCGCCCCCACATCCCCAAGCCTGCTTCTGGTATTTCTAGTCAGCGTACTATTGATAAAGTTATTGTTATTCTTTTTTTTGTTCTTGTTATTTCTTTTGTCCTCTGCTACTTCTTCTTCCTCCTGCTTTGTTTCACTCTTCCCTAGTGCCTTTTTGATGTCTTCCTCATCTCCCCATTTTGGTACTTTTTCCTCCAAAAAGGTCAACTTTACTTTTGCTGGGGAAGCTAATGAGATTTCCGACAACCCTTGATCTAGAATGTTATCAGGTTGGGCCTCCTAGAACCAATCTGTTTCTTTGTCCAGATCCCGAGAATTCGATACAAGGTTGAAATTATCTCCTTCCTCTTTGTTATCTGTGGGTGTTTTATCTCCTTTACTCTCAAACTTATCTGAGACTAACTCTATCTTATCCTCTTCCGATTCCTCATTCTGTTTATTGACTTTTTCTCTGTGCTCTGGATCCTTATCGTTCTGCTCCATCTCCTGAGGATCTATTTTTTTGCTATCTACTTTCTTTAGATCATTTCCCATTTCACTGGTGAGTTCTTCCTCCGTCCTTCCAACCCGAGACTATTTCTCCTGATCTGGGTCATTGGACTCCAAGGCTTTTAGAGAACTATCAACTTTTTTCCAAACCTTAGCTTGGGGATAAGATTTACCCTTGTTATTTGGGCATTTTTTAGCCCAGTGTCCTACTTTTTTACAATGAAAGCAGGCAAAAGGGATTGATTCATAAACAATATTCTGCCTCCACTTCCCCAGTTTAGATTCTATCTCTATTTCCTCTGGCATGCTCGTATCAGGTCCAACTCCAACACAAACCCTAGCGTAAATAAGCCTTCTTTTGGATGCTGTGACCTGGTCAATAGCGATAAGCTCCCCAAAGGTATTGGCTATTCCTGCTAGCACATCTTCCTCCCAGAATTCCATTGGGAGCCCAGGGAGTTTAATCCAGACTGGAACTTGAACCAATTTTTTTTTTTCCTTTTCCCGCATTAGGGTACCACTTCTGGATGTACATGATGTATTTACCTATTGCCCATGAACCACTATAGAGAATGTTTCTTCTATCCTCATCACAGGAAAAAGAGAAGGATAGACAACCTTTGTTCATTGCAACCACATCAACCTGGCCTTTCAAGTTCCACTTTCTTTTGACAAATCCACGAACGATCTCTATATTCGGTCTAGTCCCAAAAAAGTTACCAATCAAAGTATTTTCCATTCTCTATGCCATCACTGGTTAAAAAAACCAAGTCAAAGGTGTGCTTTTAGGTTTGTAGTTTTGGGGAACCATTAAGGTGTCTTGGAGTTGTTGGGAGTGTGTTTGAGTGGTGTTGATGGTGTTTGGGTGCAAGTCGATGCTTGTTGGAGCCCATTGGTGACACCTAAGACTTAAGTAGAAGGTCTTGTTTGCCAAACCTAGTCTTATAACTTTAGGGAGGGTCTTGTATGAACCCAATCACCTCGTTGACCTCGCCTTAGGTGTTTGGAGGCCTTTCCCTACGTTCGGTTGATGTTTCTTGTGTCGATTCTTTTGCTTGTGCAATGTCGTTAGTCGACATGATGTTGTATCCTCGAGGTTTGAGCTTTAGTACTTGCTTGAGATGCATATGTTACACTTTATGGTTTCAAAGAAAATTATTCCATGCATTCTTATATCTAGTTTAGCTCATATCCTTGGGGGTTCCTTGGAGGGGCTTTACATCCCTATATTAAAAGGAATACCACTAACCTTTGAAGAAATTCTTGGAACAATTGACTCTACTTTTGTTGTTTGACTGACTATTGATATATGGATGCTCCTTTGCTTGAAGACTACCAATTTCAAAAGCATATACTTAGCTCAAAGTTGATGGATACAAAATAGACGAAAGAGTGCTTAAAGTTAAATAATTTTAGAAGGGATTATGGATGGTTGAGATTCGATGGTGAGATCAATAGTGGAGAATGCTTGAGAGGACTTCCCTAGGACCAAGGGGAGAATTGATGGTTAAGAGGGAGAATTGATGGTTAAGATGGGAACTTGACTAGGTAATGCATTCGATTGATTATGACTAAGTACACTTAGGGAAAATTTTCAAAGGCATCTACAAAAATAATGAATTTAAAATTTCAAACTTATAAAGAGAAAACACAATCACTCTTGAGGGCTAATAAAGAGAAAACAAGACCTTGATAAAATAGACTAACAATATTATGAATGAAAGATTTGGATTAATATAAGATAATAAGACATTCAAGATTAATGTAAACTATAATATTAAAATAATCAAATTAAATACTATACATCTATAACATTCAAATATGATAAATTAGAATAATAAAAAAAACAAAATACTAAAATAAAATAAAATAAAATTCACACACTTTCTAATTAAAACTTTATTCTACCATATCATTGAACAAACATTATCCATTAAAACTATCATTTATTCCATTAAAGTTTTCTATCTTTAATCTATTCTATATTCTTCTACACCTTTTATCGAAGAAAACATGAAATCTAGTCCATAAATTTGATTTAGCTGATGTGAAAGGTGGCCCGTACTTTTTTTAACACAGAAATTTTTATTCAAATCACCAAGCACCTCACACCTTAAAGACACAATTTATATTAAAAAATAGTATTTTAAAACCTTCACCAAAGACGAGAGCATTATTTAAATTATATATTATAAATAAACAAAAAAATTCTCAAGTTTCGAAAAAGTATAATCGACAGTAGTTTCCTAGCCGTTAAATCGGGACGCTCTAATTCAAACGTTCATATCGTGGACTCCAAACAACGCAGCAAACGGCAATGCAATTGTTTCTGAAGTCCGTGACCCGTACAAATACATTCTAGTGATCGTTTTTCCTGCACATATAGTTTTATAAAAGCAAGCGGTTCAGTGATTTTACTTGTGCGGATCTGTGGATGATTAATTATAATTTTCCACATCGCCAGTGAGATTTATTTCGTTGATTGGTTTTTCTGTTATCTGTGGGTATATTTTTCTTACTAAGCAAGATGAGTCTGAACAATAATGCGAATACGCCCGTAATGCCCAGTGCACAGGCCTCTTCTAAACAAACCCAAGCAATGGCCAAGCCCATCGATAGCCGCGCTGTGTCACGAAGGTTAGGGTTTTTTAATTTTCCACTTCGTTGCTGATATGCTTTAGATGTAGGGTTTCTGTTATTTTGGATAGTCTGGATTATGTTGTTTGAGTTGTGATTTGGGTAAAAGTTTGATTGGGTGTCTGTTCTTTCGGTTGATTTGGGTAAAATTTTAATTGGTTGTGTGGTCTTTCGAATGGTTTGGGAAAATAAATTAATTGGGTGTCTGGTCTTTCGTTTTGTTTCAATGAAAAACTTAAATGGGTGTCTGTTGTTTAGATTACTTTCAGATAAATAAAAACTTGCGTAATTTGGTTTGTTCCAGTAGAGCATATGATATGATTAGGTGTGAGCGAACAGAGGTTAATTCTGGGTGCGTAACTTACTTTTTGGCTCACTTGGGGTGGGTTTTATACTGCTATTGCGTTGGCTACTTATAAGTTTGTGAAGCACCTAATAGGAATTTAGTAGTTTGGACCAGGAAAGTTTATGGTGTGTATCATGATGCAAATTTTTTTTGCAGGGTGGGGTTTGATGATCTATTGCAGTAACAGTGAATTAGGGATAATGATAGGGTGAAAGTAATTGCAGGTGGGGGTTTTGATGAACTGTCTTTTTGTGTTTCTTTGACAGATTGCAGTCCGAGCTAATGGCGTTGATGGTACGCTATACCTTAATGCCTCTTTTATGCCCTTTTTGTATTAACTGTAAACGGAGTGAGCTTTGGAATTTATATTTTTACTGTGATGGTGTTGTTATTATTTCTTCTTTGGTTCAAGGCCAAGCATTTGTCTTGCTAATGTTTAAGGAACTCAAAAGGAGATGAATGTAATACATCGTTTGAATGGTTTATTCAATATGGTGAAAAGCCTTTACTCTTGAAAACGTGTACTTTGTGTTACGTGATGCATTGATTTTCATTTTATTAATTTAGGTGGCAGGGGCCTCTGAACCTAGAGAATGCTGCATGAAAACTTGAGATTTTGGTTTCGTGTCTATGGACTTTCTGGAAAATATACTTTTGATTACGGAAATTTATATGGCTCTTCTTAGGACTTAAGCTTTCTGCTTGCAATCATCGGAATTGTAGGATACTAATGATTGGAGTAAAACCTAATGAGATAATTATAGCCTGGCCCATTAAATGTTTCCAGATATGTAGACATTCAAATCATTTTCGTTTACAATCATTCTAGCTCTGTTTCAAGCCGTAAAATAAGAGAATGCACTTCATTGTTGATGATTGTTTCTTAAGATCGTGGGTTTTGAATGCTTAGCCAATATTACTCATAGGGCAGGGCGTTTACTGTTACAGTAGGAAGAGCTTACAGTGTTTTGGTTATTTTTTTCCAGCAAGTCTATTAAATTTTAATACAACTACATGAGCAAAGGCTCATGGTGTCCCATTTTTCACTTATTAGCTAGTGACCATCTTTGTTTAGTTGAGAAAATATGGAAATGATTGTCTAGTTGCTATGCAAGTAAAAACCCATTGCACATATTTTTTAAAATTTCAAGAGGCTTACTATTTTTCAACTTAGTTCCATTACATCTTTGCCTAACATTTTGAAAGTTATCTTTGTAGCCCTTCTCTATGTTATGATCATATGCAGCTGATTTTTTTGTAGATCTGGGGCAATATGTTTAACAGGAAGATCTATTTATTTCAACAAGGTGTAGAATGTCTTCCTGATTGTATAGCCTCTTCTGACAACTAAATGAGGGAATTGTTGAGCATGTCAAAATTCACAATTGATGTTGGTAAATTTTGTCCACCCTTTGCCTAAGGGATTAGCTGATTCTTTCTATATTTTATCAATTCATGGCTATATAATTATCCAATTTTGATCCATATCAAAGGATTTTTAGTGCGGTTGGATAGTTGGTTCTGAGGTTAGGAGTCGGTGTGCAAAATAGGTCAATTTAGGGGCTGTATATTTAATGACATGCCCTCAAAGTGGTGTAAAGTAAAAGGTGGTAGATTGAATGTGATGCATAGAAGTAAAGTAAAGGTGGTGCGTAGATGACACAAGAATTTGACTGGCATTTAACCATGTTAATTTGGGAGAAAAGAGAATGGTTTGATTATTGAAACAGGTCCTGTTTTGTGGAATGGTTTGATGATTGATCCATACAGTGAAGGACCTTAATTCTTGCATGCATGTACATGTCCTGGAATTATGGGATGCATTGATTTTATAAATTTAGGTGGCAAACATTACAAATCCTAGAGATGTACTGATGGAAACTTAATTGATTTTATTTTTGGTCCATGATATTATGAGAGCTTGGTAAAGCTTTTTTTGATCATGGAAATGCGGAAAACTCGTGCCTTAGGGTTTAATCCAGTCAGTAGTATTCTACTACTCCAATGATTTTAAAACATTCAAAGCATTTCCATTTTCCCTTATCTTAGTTCTGTAGCCCAAGGTTATGGAATTTTAGTATTAAACAAATATCTCCAACAGGAACAGGTGCTTTTCATCTTGGTAGGAAGGAAGAAGATATGGTTAATCATTTCTTTTCAGCAATTCTATCACATCTTAAAGTTGATATACCAGCCATGAGTAAAGCTCATAGTTTTACAGTTCTTACTGGTTAGGTGGTGACTGTCATCTTTCAGATGAGAAAATATTGAATTGTTAGTTCTAAACTTCTAAGCAAGTAAAAATCCAATGATTTGCATCTAATAACTGAAGAATGCATCTGTTCTTCTGTATGTGATCTGGGACAAAATATGTGTAGCATGAGAATCCAATTTATTTACGAAGATGTAAAAAATATTTTCTCCTCTTTGAATGCATTCCTGAATACTATTTTCGTTCTTTAGAATGAATTCCTGATTGTAGAGCCTTAACTTTTTGTACTGAGAAATAATTGAGTAAATTGTTGGATGTTGTAAAATACACAACTGACTTTGTTATATATATACAAAGTGCTATAGGGCTATATAGTATGCACAATGGTATTGATATATTTGAGTTACGCTTCTACCTAGAAAAGTCTTGCTTCTACTAGTATTGTTCAAGACTGCTTGCAGTATTACTTAGTCCACTGGGTGTTGTAAGATGCTTAGTGTCGATAGATTTGGAAAAGTTGGAAAAGTTGCTTCTACATGTATACACAGTAATGTGTTCATATTCACCTGGAAAGGCTACCGTAGGGACATGGACTGTGCCACCTTCACTGTACACCTTGACTATTTTCCTATAATAATAATATTATACCTCTATCTACTGGTGGATATTATACCTTGACTATTTATCTATAATAATAATATTATACCTGTATCTACTGGTGGATATTATGACCTTTGTCATTTGCATGAATACTCATCTGTTTCTATTGATGGTCTTATTTTTTATTAGCTTGGCAACTTGTGTGGCATTTTTTGTTTTGATATGTTTTACCTTGTTGGCCGCTTCTGGATATGTTATTTTCAGGACAATACTTCATATCAGCTGTATCAATAAGAGGTCTAGTCAAATTTTGTTAATTGTATGTAGTGTGTTTTATTTTAGTTGATTGAGTCAAAATTTGAACTAAATTGTTTGGTCTGCAGTTGTAATGTTGACTGCAATTTTATTTGTAGAGGTTAAAACTTTATCAATCATGCTGACCTTTGATTTGTGCTGACATGTCCAGATGAGTGGTGATCCTGGAATTTCAGCATTCCCAGAGGCAGATAACATGTTCTCCTGGGTTGGTACGATAAATGGTGGAAAAAATACTGTTTACGAGGGACTGGTATATAAACTTTCTTTGCGTTTCCCAACAGAGTATCCATTCAAGCCTCCTCAAGTGAAATTTGAGACAGATTGCTACCATCCAAATATTGACCAGCTTGGAAACATCTGCCTTGATATTCTTCAGGTGAGTCTAGTTTTTTGTTTTCCACTCCTTGCTTGTTATGATTTTTTTGTCATGAGCATTGCATTTATTGGACCTGGATGATGGTTGCAGGATAAATGGTCATCAGCATATGACGTTCGAACTGTGCTTTTGTCTATTCAGAGCCTTTTGGGAGGTAAAAATGAGCTTTTGCTTTCATTCTTTTTGTTTATGGATTTGTTGATCGTTCCTAAAAATTTATGCTGCCATTTGCTAGAAATTTATGCTGCCATTTGCTATGCAGAGCCAAATAATGACTCCCCGTTGAATAGTCAGGCAGCATTACTATGGAGCAATCAAGAAGGTAATATAGTTGTTATGATAGTAACAAATGGAGATATTCAAACTAATAATTGTGACTTCTGGAAGAGTCAATGTACTTTTGTTTCTTGCCTCATGGTTTTTATGGTTTCCTTGTCTATGTACAGAATTTAAGAAGAATGTGCTAAAGCATTATAAGGATGCTGGTGGTCAATAATTTCTGATTCCAGCATGATGCCATCAATTTAACAAATTATTCTTTTTGTATGATGCCATCAATTGTTTGAAGATGTTATCTGGGTCATTTTTTCATGGAACTTATAATAGCCTGGAAGCTGCAAATGGGAGCATATATGTGAAAAATTTCAGAGAATCTTATAAAGAAATCAAGCAAAATCTGTGAAAGATATGTTTGATCGCTTGACTTGTGAACATGTTTAAACAGATAGATGGAACTGCACACAAGATCAAACTGATTCGGTAGCAGGATCTCCCTCTGCATGGACAATGGTGGCATTATATAATATATATTCATAGGGTTTCATCTTTCTAGTAATATATGTTCATAGGAAATGTGGCACCATTGATAGATATTTAATATTGCTTTTTTTTGTTGGAAGCATTTTGAACATTTGATTATTGAATATAAAAGTCAAGCTTTTTTTGAGATGTTTTAGTGTGTATTTGTCCTTGAGAACAGTTGTTTGAAATATAAAGAAGCCTGAATCACATACTGGGTATTGCCTTTTTGCTGCAACATAAATAAATGTCTAGCCTTTTTTTGAGAGATTTTTATTGTTTCTTGAGATCAGTTGTCTGAAATATACAGAAGCCTGAAGTATGTCTTTTTGCTGCAAATGTTTAGCTAAAGAGTTTGATAAGGTGGCTTGTTCTTGTGTGACTTGTGAACATGTTAAACAGACATGACATTGCACAAAATAATTTTTGATCTGAGGTTCTGATTGGAACTACCTCCTACAATTTTTAGTAATGTCTATTCATGTTTGGAATTTTGTGGTGCCATTGATAGTATTTTTTTGTCGGCAGTAAATGTGTAGCTTTTCTGAGAATTTTAATATTGGGGTATCATTACACACTTTGGGCATCTTATGAGAGATTCAGTCTGGATGCTGCAAATGTGAACAATGTGACTTGATTGTTTTACTTGTGAACAATGTGTGGATTGATAGATTTTTAATAATTTATGATTTTTCAGTTGGGAGCATTTTGAACATATTATTCATAGCTTTTTTTTACAATATTTGATATTGGGGGTATGGATCCTTGGGATCTGTGGGTCTGATATCATTCATTGAATTATGGATCCTTGAGATCTGTGGGTCTGATACATAAAGAAGCCGGAATCACATACTGGCACTGTATATTGCCTTTATTGAGTGATTTATCATAGCTTGGATGCTCCAAAAGATTTCAGAGAATCATCAATCATGTAAAGAACGTGAAAATGTTTTTATGTAGCAAAATCATGTGTTGTCCAATTTAATTGCGTTACTGTGAACAAATCTATCAATCCAAATGTGAGCGTATATGGAAGTTTTTTCAGAGAAACATGTTGTGTATTTGAAAATGTGTATATGGAAAAAATTTCAGAGAAGCATGTAAAGAACGTGAAAATGTTTGTATGTAGCAAAATCATGTGGTGTTGTCCAGTTTAATTGATTTAATCGTGTTACTGTGAGCCATATGATTTAATTGATTGATAGAGATTTTTAATGATGATATGATTTTTCAATTGAAAGCATTTTGAACATATATCTTTTTTTGACAACTTTTGATATTGGGGTATGGATTCTCGTGAACTGTTGGTCTGATATATAAAGAAGCTTAATGTGGGTCTGATACATAAAAGAAACCGTAATCACATTCTAGGCATTTGATTGCCTTTTTTGAGAGATTTATCATTGCTTGAATGCTCCAAATGTGCAAAGAACGTGAAAGTAAGTGTAAATAGCAAAATCATGTGTTGTGGCTCTATTTAATTGCCTTACTGTGGCACACAAGATCAAGCTGAGTGGCATGATGGCCTTATATTTCACAGGGGTTTTATCGATGTCTATCGGTGTTGAAAATGTGTGGAGCCATTGATTAGTACTTTGAATATTCGATTATTGATTGTAAATGTCTAGCCTTTTTTGAGAGATTTTAATATTGGTGTATTGTTCTTTGAGACATGTGGTCTGAATTATAAAGAATTCTGAATGTGTGGCACACAAGATCAAGCTGAGTGGCATGGCCTTGTATGATATATTTCATAGGGGTTTTGTTTATGTCTATCGCTATTGAAAATGTGTGGAGCCATTGATTAGAACTTTGAACATTCGATTATTGATTGTAAATGTCTAGCCTTTTTTGAGAGATTTTAATATTGGTGCATTGTTCTTTGAGACGTGGTCTGAAATATAAAGAAGTCTGAGTGGCATGGCCTTGTATAATATATTTCATAGGGGTTTTGTTTATGTCTATCGGTATTGAAAATGTGTGGAGCCATTGATTAGAACTTTGAACATTCGATTATTGATTGTAAATGTCTAGCCTTTTTTGAGAGATTTTAATATTGGTGCATTGTTCTTTGAGACGTGGTCTGAAATATAAAGAAGTCTGAATCACACACTGGGTATGGATTTACTGAGTGTTTTTGGATTATCTTTGACATTAAAATGCTTTACAAGATCCAGATATTATTCATCTGGATTGAAGCCACAATTTATCAATAGCCTTAAGAGTTAGAGTGGGATTTTGGACATTGAAACTAATCAAGGAAATGTAGCTTGTTAAGCAGGATGTTTGTATTGCCTGAAGATTAAGAGGACACAAAAATCCTTTACGTAATTACCAAGGCGGAGGGTGCTCCTTGTCCAAATTAAAGAGTATCCAGCTGGTTTTAGAGCAGCACGAATAGCACGAATACCAATAGACGAAAAGAAAAATCCAAAACAAAAATAAGGTGGAGAGAAATCCAAATTAAAGAGAATCTAGCTGGCCTTTTCTCTATTTTAGCTAGCACGAATAGCAGAGGGTACTTCTGAGGGGCAGTGGATTTTACAATTCCACAATGCTTTTTAAAGATCAAATGCATTGTAGCACCATGATGGGTCAATCTGGCCAAGATTTTGCATGTATCCCTCTGTGATCCGATTTCTATGAAGTTCTAGCTGGTTTTAGAGCAGCAAAAGCATTTTCTCTATGTTTAGCCAGATTTACCGTCATGGTGCTAACATGTATTTCATCTTTAAAAATGTCAATTGTAAAATTCGCTGCCCTTGGAAGTATGATGGGTCAATCTGGCCAAGATTTTGCATGGATCCCTCTGTGATCCGATTTCTATGAAGTTCTAGCTGGTTTTAGAGCAGCAAAAGCATTTTCTCTATGTTTAGCCAGAATGAATAGCACATGATACTTCCGAGGGGCAGCGAATTTTACAATTGACATTTTTAAAGATGAAATACATGTTAGCACCATGACGGTAAATCTGGCCAAGATTTCCATAGAAACTGCTGTGATCAGATTTTTATCAAGTTCTAAATGTAAGCAAGCTTACAGAATTCCCAAGTTGTTTCTATCAAAGTTCTAGGTGGTTTTAGAGCAGCAAAAGCTTTTTTTCTATGTTTAGCAAGCACAAGATACTTCTGAGGGGCAGCAAATTTTAGTATTCTTTTACGGTTTTGAAGATGAAACGATGGTGTCAATCTGGCCAAGTTCTACCTATAAGCCCACAAGCTCACAGAATTGCCCAAGTTGTTTCTATCAAGTTCTGTGTAAGCCCATGCTTACAGAGTTGCCCCCACTTCACTTTTGTTTTGGATTTTTGATCCTCTTTCTTTTTGTTTGAAACTGTTCTCACCGGTCAACAAGCTCACAGAATTGCTCAAGTTGTTTCTATCAAGTTCTGTTTAAGCCCATGCTCAGAGTTTCCCCCATTTTACTTTTGTTTTGGATTTTTGATCCTCTTTCTTTTTGTTTGGAAGTGTTCTCACCGGTCAACGAGCTCACAGAATTGCCCAAGTTGTTTCTATTAAGTTCTAACTGTAAGCCCATGGGCTTACAGAGTTTCCCCCACTTTACTTTTGTTTTGGATTTTTGATCCTCTTTCTTTTTGCTTGAAACTGTTCTCACCGGTCAACAAGCTCACAGAATTGCTCAAGTTGTTTCTATTAAGTTCTAATTGTAAGCCCATGCTGAGATTTCCACCGACTTTAAGTTTTGGATTTTTAATCCTCTTTTCTTTTTGTTTGCACTGTTCTCACAGGTCAACAAGTTCTAGTATTTGCCCAAGTTGTGTCTATCAAGTTCTAACTGTTAAGTACATGCTTAAGAATTTTTTCCAATTTGCTGAAGTTTTGGATTTTTAATATACCTTTTGTTGTTTGAAATGGTTCTAACAAGTCAACAAACTGCACATTATTGTGCTTACAGAATTTCCCCCAGTTTATTTAAGTTGTGAATTTTTAATTCTCTTTCTTTTTGTTTGAACTGTTCTCATAGGTCAACAACCAGCACATCGTTCCTCAATACTGCAAATAAGCTTTTTCAGTGCCCGAGTTTTCTAATTGAGAAGGGGAGTTGTCAAAGAGTCCTTGAAGCCTTCAAGCTTTGTGTTATGCTTTGCCAGACATGTAGAATGTACCCAAAAGGCAACGAGCAATCAAAAAAAAAATTTCTTAGTTTGTAAGGGTAAAGACAACTTAATAAAATCAAATAAATGATTAAATGGGATTTGATAATAAGATAATATTGAATTTAATGAATTGAATTAAATGTGAGAATTTCTTATCGAGTTTATTATGATTGATCAACCAAGCATTAGAATTTGTAAATTGGTTGTGATTTGTTTTTGATCTTTTGCTGTCTAAATTTTGGTAAGGGTTGTAGTGTTCAGAAACCTTAGAAAATTTGTTGAATTGCGAATTGTAGAATTTGTTGAATTGCGAATTGTCAAATTTGTTGAATTGCGAATTGTAGAATTTGTTGAATTGCGAATTGTCGAATTTGTTGAATTTGTGAATTCTTAGGAGGTTTAATTCATTGCACGGCACAAATGAATTTAAATATCAATGAATTTAAATATCAATGAATTTAAATGAATTGAATAAAATATGAATGAAATTGATATAAATTTAAGTTTTTTTAATGATTGATCACACAAGTATTGGAATATGTAAACTGGTTGTGATTTGCTTTTGCTTAAGATTTGTGTTTGTAGAGTTGAATTGGCACGTGGACCTAACTTTATATATATTAGAAATGGATTGTTGGTATTTGCTTGCCTTGATCTTTTGTTGTCTAATTTTTTGTCAGAATTCTATTGTTTAGAAAACCTTTAGGAAATTTGTTGAATTGTGAATTCTCTTCATTAAGATCTCTTAAGAGGTTTGATTCAATGATTACAAAAAATGGAACTGGGATGTATGTTGATGCTCTTACAAATGCTAATGGTAAAATTCTCTTTAGCGATTCTTCAGTGTCCTTGATGTTTTTAAATGAATGGATGTCTTTAAATTCATTGAAAGAATAAATTAATTTAAATGTGATTGAATTTCAATTTAAAAGACAAATTAATTTAAAAGTGATTGAATTTAAATTTAAATGAATCAAATTAAGTGCTAGCAAATTTTTTATAAATGTAAGTTTTTTTATGATTTGAACAATTGAGCATTTATAATTTGTGTTTATTGAATTGGCACGTGGACCTAAATTTATATATTCTAGAAAATGAATTATTGGTATATGCTTACCTTGACCATTTGTTGTCTAAATTTTGGTAAGGATTGTAGTGTTTAGAAACCTTAGGAAATTTGTTGAATTGCAAATTCTCCTTGATTAGATCTCTTAGGAGGTTCAATTCATCGAACTGGGAACAATGATTGTAGGCAGTGGAACTAGAATGATATATGTTGGTGTGATGCCATGATGCTCTTATAAATGCTACATGATAAATTTTCTTTAATTATTCTTAGGTGTCCTTGATGTTTTCAATTGAATGAGTGGATTTAAATTCACTATAAGATACAAATCACCTCATATAGGTTGGCTCAATTGGCTTACAATGGTTAGTAGGTGGGAGGTAAGAATATTTATTTTGAATTTGAATTTTAAAAATTTAGGTTTCAAATATGTGATTGTATAAATGACTTGAGCTAAGTCTACACACAAAATTTGATCCAAGGTGATGAATGACAAATTTAGCGATTGTGATCATTTTTTGAGGATGGGCAATAGTGGGATTGGAAGGTGGTAATGTTATGAGTTGAATTAACACAATAACATGCCACTTGTAGACCAGTCACTGCATTAAGGACAGTAATCAAAGTAGGTCCAATGGGCATCTCAACTACCACTACCTTCAATATCTTAGCACGTAAAATGTGGTCACATGTATTCCTTGAACTAGTTTTTTGACGGTGTATGTTTAGGAAGTGCCTTGGCAAAGCATCCTAAGGATAAGTTTGATAAAGGGAAGGCTTGGAGGGCTTTAGAAGTCCTTGATCTAGCTCACAATGACTTAACAAGTCCCTTTATGTCCTTGTCTTTTAGCAAGGTTTGCTATTTTCTCACTTTCATTGATGACTATTCCAAATACATGTGTCTTCTTTCTCAACAAGAAGGTGAAGTCTTTGAAAAATCTCAAGAGTTTAAAGCTCAAGTTGAAAAATGATCTAGAAAGTACTTTAAGATTCTCTACATAGATAATGGTATAGAACATGTGAAGCATCACTTTGAGAAATTTGTACTCTTGAAGGAATCGATCTTTAACATTTTGTTGCTTATACAATTCAATAAAATAGTATAAAAAAGATTAAAAAATAGATCCCTAAAACAAACGATTACCTGCATGATCCATAGATAGTCTTGCACTATATTGGGTTGAACTATCAACTACACTAGTCACATCCAAAATAGGGTTCCCAATAAGGCATTGAAGGGCATCAATCCCTTTGAAGTTTAGTTTGGTGGGAAACCTATTACGTGGACTTTTAGAGTTTTTGGCTCACCAACTTGGACACATTCCTTGAGAGAAGTGTAGGGCTTTAAAACCTTAAAGTTAGCTCTACATCTTTAGTTGGATATCCAGGTGGTGTCAAAAGATGTCAAAATTTAGATTCTAAGACTCATGAGGTCTTTATTGAGCCTAGAATTTTGAGGAAAACTCTCCCAACTCATTCTCTTCTTTCTTTGTAGATCCAAAGGATAGTGACTTAGTGGATCTTCCTCCAGCTTCTACTTCTATTGTTCATCAAGAGGACTCACCTCCCCCTTCATTGAGTTCACATTTAGAGGTTGAGAATTCACCTCCTCCATCTCCTACTATGAATCACTAGGCTTGTTAGACAGTCGAGTCTACATGTGATCTCGTCAGAGATCCTTCAAATACTAGGAGCACTTAGCCATAAAAAGACATTCCACATTCCTACATTTTCATAGCCTTAAATCCATAATCATTTTACGAGGTTTCATGCATTCTTAAGTGGAATTCAACCATGAAGGAAGGGTACAATTCTTTGATTTAGAACAACACATGGGAGCTTGTTCCACTTCTCAAGGGAAGAAAATTGATCCAATGTAAAAACATTTATTGAACCAAATGTATAGTGGATGGATCCATTAAAAAATTTAAATATGGAGCCATCATGAATGCTTGAAACATGAAATTTGACCTCTCCTTCATTGCCTCGGTGATGCTTGATTGCTTGCTCACTTGAATATGCAAAAATGCAATTGAAAGATTGATAGAGGTTGATTGGAGAGATCAACAAGAGATCCTAAAATGAGGGGGTTAGGCTTGCTTTTATACCTAACTGCACAAAATATGTGTAAAATTTTAGGGTGGGTTGATTTCGGGAATGTTTTCCTGCCTCCAAGATGTGACCGTTGCGGGGTGCAAATTTGGGCCCCTTTTGGTAGGACCATGGCACCTAGGTCCTCCTAGTCCTGCCAATCAGGATCCAGATTTGAACAGGGTCTCACTTAAGTGCATAACATGTCAAATCTAGGTGGGTGTGAGCATAATCAAGAGAGTATCAAGGCATAGGAGGTCTGAACATGAAAGTGAGGCCAAGGTGTAGACAAAATTACGCAAGGATATAATTTACGATGCTATAACTATAAATAGTAACCTTATATATATTCAAGGTCGAGACACCATTTTCCTAACAAATTGAAATTTTAAAAGAAACAAAACTTTATGGGGTGATAAAACTGTTGAAAACTTGAGTTGACAAGTTATGTTGTCAATTAATGTCAACCTGTCTACGTGTTGTCAATTGATGTCATTGTGTTGTAGATGGTTTGAAAGTGAGTGTTATGATGTTGTTGTGTGGTCGGGTGGTGATGTTGAGGTGTTTTTAGAAGGATGGTGTAGTGGAAGTTTCAATATGCAAGAAGCAATATTTATGTGTAGGAAAGAGTATTTAATGTTCTAGTGGAAGAATGCTTTGCATTTCTATTGTTCATCAAGATTATGGATGTAATGTTTGTGATCTATGTATATTGTATTATTAGGTTTTCAGGTCCTTTGTTGCTTAGATAGTGCAGTTGGTTGTTGTTTCTGATAGTGAGCTGCTTGTTAGAACTAGTTGAGAGAATGCTTGACAATTTGCTATTATGTGGGTTCAAGTGTTGCGGCTTGGAGGGCATGCTTATTTGGTTTGTGCAGTATTCTAGTTTAATTTTCTAATGTTGATTTGATTGGAAAGTGAAGTTATGTTTTTTCGAGTTCAGGGCTGTCAGCTGGTTTGGTTTCTGGTTGTCTGAGGTGGTTTATCTTATCTGGATCATGTTCTTTTGGTCTGGATATACATTTGAGGTTGTGTTTGGATGTTGATGCTGGTATGGAACACATTGAGTATTTTGCATTGGAGGGTGTTTTTGGGCCAACTGGGTAATGTGCTTTATTGTTTATCTACACGCTTCAATTAATTTTGACTTTGGAGGATGTGCTAGCTTGTGCAGTTCATTGGAATCAACTTGGAAGGATGTGTTATGATGTGTTTGGGTCCCCTCTATCTCCTGTAGTGGACTGTAGTTGGTATTATTGTTCCGAGTGGCCTAATTTATGCAATATTGTATATTTTGTCTATGGCCGTGAGATGTTAATGAATTATCTTGTATATATGGATGTGCGGCTATATGAGTTGAGGTAAGGAATGTGTGTGAATTGATGTGAAGTGGATGTGAATAATATGCAAGTAGATTTGGTGCAAAAGTCAGTTTGTGAAGAGCTTTGATGATGATATCTTTTGTATGATAGTGTTTGATGTCAAATGTGTTTGCCATGATATTGGTCGCATGACACAGAGGATAATTTCATGATTAGGAGATATTGTTCATTTCAATTCATTGATTCTCTTCACCTATCAAAAGAAGGTGTGTTTCTTTCGACAGTTTATGCAATCAAATGTACCTTGCCCTAAGACAATGAGTCTCAGTATTACAATTCCTTTGTATCTTCCCCTAAGGTTGTGCACCTTAGCGTTGAAAGTCCTTTCAGGTGTTGTGAGCTCCTTGGCCTTGAGCTTAAAACATTGCAGTCAATTATTCATATTGTGAGTGTGTTTCTCACTGTAATTTTTCCCTTTTTAGGGTTTTCTACATAAATCTGGTGTTCATGTGTTCATATTGTACTTTCATGTTTCATAATTGCCATAATAATTTAATTGTGGTTTAATGTTCTCACCCCCCCTTCAATCTTGCATGATATGTTAAACAATTGGTATCGAAGCTTAGTTCTTCTTAGAGAATCTTAATCACTTGAGGAAGATCCAAAATAATGTAGAAAGTTAATTTCAATGCATTTAAGTTTGATGGCTAAAATTACTCCAACTTGAAGGAAAGTATGGATGTCATTTGGAATCTCTACTAACTGTAATATGGGAAATTATCTAGAGTAGATATATTGCTTCAACAAATGGTCCTCAAACTATGGTAGATGATTTGATGATGATAATAAGGAAAAGGACAATTAGAGATGAAGCAATAGAAATATGAGAATAGATGACAAAGATAGACCTAAGAAGAATTTTTGTTCAATGGAGATTTATTCATCTAAAGATGAAGATGATGATGATTCAAATTAAGAGTAATTGTTTTTAGCTATAGAGGAGAATAATAATGAAAAGTCTGATAATCCAGAAGGAGTGGGGAATAGTGAAAAACTAGTGAATGTGAAGATTGCACTGCATGCAAAAGTAGAGCCTAAAGCATGGATGATTGATCCTAGATGTTCAAATCATATGGAAAGAGATAAAGGAAATTTTATTGAGTTTGAGAAGTATGATGGTGGATCTGTAAAGTTTGTAGGTGAGGAAGCTGCACCTATTTGTGGTAAAGGTACTATTTCCATTGGTGGTAAGCATAAAATTGATAATGTTTATTATGTTAAGAGTTTGAGACATAATATTTTAAGTGTGAGTCAGATATATAGTAAGGTCTACAAGCTCATATTTCATGGGTTTGGATGTGAAATTAGAAAAGGAAGTTTCGGGAGATTAGTTGCAGAGGGTATAAGGAGTAATAGAAATGTCTACTATATGAAGGATAACAGAGGAAGAAGTTGTATGTTGGCATAGCAGTGAATGTTGGTTGTGGGACTGATTAAAATTGAGTCAAGTTTAGAGGCCCATTTCAAAGATTTTGCTCTGCAGATAGAGAGAAGGCACCTAATCTCATTTAGGTGGCCTAGATAGAGAGAGGGCAAAATGAAGCTAGTTGATTTTCAGAGGGTAAGGCTCGGGATTCATGTCCCACACCTTTCATTTGTCCTATTCAGTGATGTGCAACTTTCAAAATTCAGTTTGGAGAAGTTTACCAGGTACCCATTTCGAGGGGTGAGCTGAAAGTGCATTTTAGGCACAAATGCAGATTTTATGGAGTAGCCTACTTTGAGCGATTACATCTTTTTCCCTATTGATCGTCATGGAGAAATTCAAAATGGATTCAATTGTATGCATTAATGTGAGTCAGCCTGCAAAATTTCAAGTCTTGATGAATCCGTTTGCTCAGTTTTTGAAGTCAAATCCGTTTGCAGTTTGTGTGGGTTGACTAGTCCCTGTTTCGATAGCTAGTCGGAGCCCTGTTTGGCACAAGTGTAAAATTTGCCTCAGTAAGTGTCATGTTATAATGTTTGTTCCGGGTTATTACTGGTATAAATGATGAGCTACGTTTCAAATTTCAAGCCTCTGTCAATCCGTTTGATCGGTTTTCAAAAGGATTCATTTAGCTATCATTTTCAGTCTTCTGCACTTTCAGTGATATATCAGTTAATGTAGCCATTTTTGTGAGTGCATCATTTGCACCCAGTCAGACTTTTGGTCAAATTGAGAATCCAAAGATTTAATATGTACTTCAAGGTACCTATGTTTCAAATTTGAGGGCCTACGGAGGTCATTTGATATTTTTGAGAAAGGCGTCATGTGTTGCCAGGACATTGACTTCATCAGGTCCGCAGTGTCGACAAAGCCAGTTGGGCATTTTCGGAAATTAATATCTCTTCCCTCGGGACTCGTCTTGAGAAACCGTTTGGTAGAAGTCATCCTTGTATATCACAGTACACGCCTATCAATATTAGATCGAATGCATCTTGGCAAAATTGGTTTATTAAGAGATGATTTTGTTTCATTATGTGAGCATATAATTGAGAGGTTTTTTTTTTTTTTATGGTTTTTCTTTGGCTAGCAAATAAATTTTCAAAATTTCAATAGCAAGGTGTAATTCCATTATGCTCCTTGCATGGTTTTTGAAAGGGAGGTTTTTTAAAACTTCAACAAATTGCAGTTGGCTGATGTTTTGCCATTAATTCTCCTGCTGCATGAAGAAGGAATTAAGAGGCATTAGAAAATTTCAGCAAATACAAACATTTGTGTGCTCTCCCCTCCCACGTGGTATGTGAGGCAGTATAAAACTTAGACCAAATGTAGTGAGCAGCAAAT
The DNA here is from genome assembly GCF_030272615.1 of Cryptomeria japonica. Taxonomy (NCBI): domain Eukaryota; kingdom Viridiplantae; phylum Streptophyta; class Pinopsida; order Cupressales; family Cupressaceae; genus Cryptomeria; species Cryptomeria japonica. Next base: position 255,636,325 of record NC_081412.1, read on the forward strand.
GGAGAATATGGAGGATTTTAGAAACTTCAAACAAATGCAATGTGGCAGGTTTGAGCCCAAATTCCATGATATATGCAAAGTCCTTGCTGCTGGAGAGGGGCATTTTGTAATGCAAAGTTCTGAACAGCAGCAACATCCTCCATTACATGCTCTCCCTCTGGTTGCAGCAGCAACAATGGTTAAAACACAAGCAAATGCAATTGGCTGGTACAATGCCAATCTCCTCCCTTCACGTGGAAGTCAACAATGAAAAGGTGTATTAAAATAGAAAATATTTTCAATGCAAATGAAATTTGGTAGCCAAGCCAAACTTCCTCCTTGCATGATGGTTGAGGAGGCATTTAAATTTTTCAAACAAATACAATGATGGCAACCCCTGTGTGGAGAGTGAGGAGGGAGTGAATAAATTTAACAAATGCAATTTGCAAATTTGTCCTAGCCTGTGTGATATGTTAGCAGCCATAAAAAAAAACTTTTCTGTAAAATGCAAATGGTAGCCTCCTCCCTGCGTGGTGTGGAGAAAATTCCCCTTTGCAGTGGTATGGGTAAAGGCAAAAGAAATTTTAAAACTATGCAATGGAAGGTGCAAAGCCAGTCTCCTCCTGCTGTGCCTGGTAAATGAAAAATATAAGGAAAGCTTCAGCCAATGCACACTATTAGGTGTAAATCTGAAAACTCACGCCTTCTACCAGTCCTCCCTGTTCTTCACAGTGGTAATGGAGGGGGGAATTAATAAATCTTTTAGTAAAACATTATTGCCAGCCATGAAACACTCAGGCAAACTCCGAAGTGCAGCTACAGGCAAATCACATTATCCCACATTGGCTGGGAAGTGGTATTTTTTAATGTTTATAAGCAAAAACAAACAATAGTAATATGTCTAAGCCATAAAGGCTTTTGATGGATGGTGCCTATGGGCGCCCAAGGTGGGACCACGCATGAGCATAGATCCCAAGGCGACAGAGGAGGTGACTGAGTGGTGACTAGGTGGACCTCACGCAGGCACGCTTCCCAAGGCAGACATGTGGAATTTTGCAGAGAAAAGCAGATTAACCAGTGAGCATGTTCGATGGAGATCAACGGCTTGCGCTATTTCGCAAATTGAAGATGCACGAACGTTAGACCTTGCAAAGTTGCGAAAGCCAGGTGACAGGTGTGGTTAGCGTTCAACAAGCAGGTCCCATCCCGGTGGTGATGAGGTGGTGCATAGGTGGCAATGACGTGGCGTACACGTGGTGGCCATGTGACGGATGAGCAAGCGAACATGTGGCGGTGATGAGGTGTCATCCCAAGTGGCACCCAGTGGACCCCATCGACCAATCGGAGGCTGCCACATGGCAAAGCGTCAGGACCAAATGGAGGCAAAAATCAAAATTAAAATGAATAAATGATATAGTTTAAACTATATTAAATTTTGAAAAATTTAAATGATGGTGCACAAATGGGGATTAATTCGCCCAGGGTCTAAATTTTGGCCAAAATATAAAGCATTATATATCGCCGGAACTCTCGGAGTGAGGAATCCGATTATGAGGTTAATTTTGACAAATGTGGGATATTTTGGAAGCAGTTTCCACGGGAACGAAATTCAGTTAGAGAGGAGACACTTGGCAATTCAGTTACAGATTTGATTTGGTCCCCTCTCCTTCTTATTCCCAATTCCTCTTAGTTGTAAGGGTTCCAGAATTCTATGAGGAAGTGCTCCAGTTTTCGTGGCTTCCATTTTCTGAAATTCTTGACCCAAACCTGTAAAGTTCTATGGATCTATTCAGGGTATAGTGGCTACATTGCAGGGTGACAGATTGTTTTCTAGTTGCAGGTCTTACTTGTGTCAGGCATGAGTAAATTTCCCATGATATTGTCTCTGTGTATGCATTTAATTGTTATGAATTGAATCCTCAAGGAGGCTTATAATTTGTTATCTCAAGGAGATTGTATGATTGTTTGTAGGCATTCTTCAATGAAGAGTTTAAATTCTATAATCAGTCATAAACAATGGAATGTGTCCCAGATCTGATAATTTTATGAATGGATTGAGTAATGCATTAGTACAAGGTATTAATGCAGGGATATGTTGTAAGGAAAACCAATTTGCAACTGTGATTAACATTTTGTAGTTCTGTGTGTGTGACTCTGTTGCCCAATGAACAAGGCACTGGTCTTTGACAGATTTAGGAATGGTCTCAGATATACATTTTAAAAGATAAATCTATTTCCCTTTATGTTTAGGGGTTAATGTTCTATCCTTCCAAAGCTCTATTTCACCTATTATTTGTATAAGATCCAGCCCATTTGTACATGTTACCTAATTTGGTGAGCTTGTGGAATGGTTTGTTTACTCATTGTTGATGCAGTCTTATGTTTGTGATTGTTGTATTCAATGCATCAAAAGGGTGTCCCCCCCTAGGTCTAGCAGAACCTGAAGTGCAGGAGGATCATTAGGATCCTATGTTATGTTGTCCAAGCCTTGAGGTGTTTCATTGATTGAGATTGGCTATCTCATAGATAGATTTACAGGTGTCTTGGGTTATCACTTTTGGTGAACAACAGGACAAGAGAATGGGACACATCAATTTTAACAATATGGTGAATATCAGTTCTACTCATGTTGTGAGAGATTTGCTAAAGATTTTCAAACCCATTGATACCATGTACATGAAATGTTAGTTGGGAAAGCAAACAAAGAGGAGATTCAAGAACAAGGAGTATTCAACTTCAAAACCTCTGGGATAAAAGAATATTTTTGGGATACTCTACAAGGAGTAAGATGTACTAGTGTTACAAAAAGAAGCTGCATAAAATTATGGAGAGTGCAAATGTAAGAGTTAGTGAAGAATGTAACTAGAATGATACTATATCTAAATTTGAGGCAAAGATAGAAGTTGTTCGATGGCTGCAGAAGAGAAGGTTGCTTTGGAAGAAAAATAAGAGATAAGTGAAAAATAAAAATAACTTAAACATACACCTAAGACACCAACAAAGTATATGTGAAAGAATCATTCATAGGAACAAATCATTGGAGACAAGAATAAAAGAGTTCAGACAAGAAGACTTACAGAAACTAGTGAACATGCAAACTATTGTTTCTTATCTTAGGTGGAACCAAAAATCTATGTGGATGAAAGTTGGATAAAGGTAATGGAAGAGGAGTTGAATCCGATAAAGAAGAATCATGCATGAGAACTGGTACCTAGATCAGTGGATAAGAATGTGATAGAAACTAATTGGATGTTCCAAAACAAGCTAAACGAAGATAGGAAAGTCACATGTAATAAGGCAAGATTGGTATGTTAGGGTTATTCACAAGTTGAAGGTATAGGCTTTGAGGAGACATTTTCTCCGGTGACAATAATGGAGGATATAAGGATGTTTCTTGCATTTGCTGCATATAAGAACTTTAAGGTATATCAGATGGATATCAAATCTGCATTCTTGAATGGAGAACTTGAAGAAGTATACATTGAACAATTGGATGAGTTCAAGTTGTAAGAAGATCCGGTTTTAGTTTGTAGACTTAAGAAGGTATTTAAAGGAAACCAAGAAAGCTTCTAGAGCTTGGTATTCAAGGCTAGATAGGTATTTGTTGCAACAAAATTTCAAGAAAGGTACAACAAATAACAATCTTTATTTCAAAGTTATAAATTGTTGATTGTTGTTGTGTATGTTGATGATATCATATTTGGAGGATATGATGATGCATCTAAGAAGTTTGTAAAATAAATACAGGAGAATGAGATGTCCACGATAGGCGAGATGTCATTTTTTCTTGGTCTTCAAGTTACACAATCATAAAAAGGCATTTTCATTTCTCAGACCAATTATATTAAGAAGATGTTGATAGTATTTGGATTGGAGAATTCTAAAACACTTGCACCCCTATGGTTACTAGTTGTCAGTTAAGCAAGGATGATAGATCTCTGGATGTTGATCAGAAATAATATAGATCTATGATTGGAGGATTCTTGTATTTAACTACTTCAAAACTGGATATTATGCAAGTTATCTATTTGGTTACTAGATATCAAGCTAATCCTAAGTAATTTCATGATGAAGTAGTAAAAGGGATATTCATATATTTGAAAGGGACTTTAGATTATGGATTATGGTATAAGAAGGATGATGCTTTCACTTTGAAAGCATATACAAATACTAATTGGGCCAAATGTGCTGATGACATAAGAAGTACAAGTGGTGGTGCATTTTTCTTGGGAGACAGATTGGCCTTTTGGTTGAGTAAGAAACAATATTCAGTGTCATTATCTACTGCAAAGGTAGAATATATTGCAACAACATCTTGTTGTACTCAAGTTATGTGGATGAAACAAACTCTTAAGGATATCAAGGTAAATTATGATGAATCAATTTTTATTATGTGTTATAATAAAAGCGCAATTAATATTTCAAAGAATTTGGTAATGCATTCAAGGACTAAACACATTTCAATCCAACATCATTTCCTAAGAGATAAAGTTGCAGAGAACCTGAAGCCAGATTGGAGTATGTATCTACTAAGGACCAGACTGTAGATATCTTTACTAAGGCTTTAGCGAAGGAAAATTTTGAGTATCTCTGTCATAAGTTAGGGGTTATTGCCCCTCTTTTTAAAAAAAAGATGCATTCAGGTGGTACATCTATCCAGGGGGATATTTATAGTTCTTCTTTTAACTCCTGGATTGACACGGTTGCTACTCTTTGGGGGAGTAGTGTGGTGTTTGGTCATTGGAAATTAGTTGTAGATGTTGTGTTGCAGTAATCAAAAAGAGGGAGAGAATTCAATAAAGTGATTGTTTGTCTACTATTATTTGCCCTTTGTCCTTGATGCCAAAGGGGGAGAGAGATACAAAGATATTGAGAGAGACATAGTATGTGTTGTTTGTTGTTGGTGGTACAAGTGTTGCCATCAGTGACAAAGGGGTAGAATGTTTGAAACTAGAGTTGATGAGTTGTGTTGTCATTGATGTCAACCTGTTTGGTGTTGTCATTGATGTCAACCTGTCTAGTGTTGTCATTGATGCCACTATGTGTTGTAGATAGTCTGGAAGTGAGTGTTAAGATTTTGTGTGGTTTGGTGGTGATGTTGAAGTGTTTCTGGAAGGATGGTGTAGTGAAAGTTTCAATATGCAAGAGACAATATTCATGTGTGGGAAAGAGTTTGATGTCCTAGCAAAAGAATGCTTTTCATTCCTTCAGTTTGTGAAGATTATGGCTTGCAATTTTGGATATAATGTTTGTGATTTGTGTATATTGTACTATCAAGTTTTCAGGTCCTCTATTGCTCAAATGGTGGAGTTGGTTGTTGCTATTTCTAGCAGTGAGTAATTTGTCAGAACTAGTCTAAGGAATTCTTGACAATTCTCTGATATGTGGGTTCAAGTGTTGCAGCTTGGATGACATGTTTATTTGGTTTGTGTAGTGCTCTAGTCCAATTTTTTGGCGTTGATTTGATTGGCAAGTGAAGTTATGTTGTTTTTAAGTATAATGATGTTAGCTGGTTTGGTTTCCAGTTGTTTGAGGTGGTGTATTTTATTTGGATCACGTTCTTTTGGTTCAAATATATATTGGAGGTTGTGTTTGGATGTTGATATGGGTGTCACTGTTAATTTCACATAGTGCTTAATATTGTCATTGATATCAAAGTGCGTTGATGGTTGAAGAAGGGCGTAGGCCTTGATACTTAGTCATTTCATGACACCTAGGGTTTTCATACTCGTAGGATTTTATAAAAGTTTCATCCTACATTTGGTCCACAAAGAATGCTTGGCAGTTTATATTGGTAGGTGCACATTTGATGTACTATGAGTAAAAGATCATCTGTTTTTGTCACTTGAGTTCGATAAAGTTTGAATCCCACACGCTCGCTAGTGTGTTGAGACAACGATAAAGTGTTTAGCGGGATGGTTGGGTGCCCCACACCCCCCGTAGGAGAAAAGTCAAGGAATTGAGTAGGAACCCCACGCTCCTATAGGAATGGTGAGTCTATAGTTGATGACCTCGCATGCCTACGTGGGAGAGCAATGTGGGCTCAATTAGTGTTATGTTGTCAGTTTCCATTTTGCCACATGGCCCTGGTTGAAGATGATTTTTCATCCATGAGGTGTATGAACTCGACAAATGACTAAAGAGATAATGGGGAGAATTTTAACCCCGCGTCCCTGCACCATTTATGATGTCATCTAAGAATGATTCGTGGGCTAGCAGGGAAGGTAATATGTTATCTATTAGTCATCAAAAGTTGTAAACCTCGTGGCCTTGCAGTGGTAAAGATGCCAAGATTCGTGTTGACTTGCAAGCTCATGGGGGAAACAAGGTTATGAAGGAGAAAAAGGGTGTTGCGGTGTGAGGAATTGCATGCAAATCGATACTTGATGATCAAACATTGACCAAAGACAATTATTTTTATATATGATTAGGCAATCCAACAACTCAAATTTAGAATATAAAAAGATCAATGACCAAAATGTGGAAGATGAAACGGTTAAAAATATAAAAAGTTTGTTGCATTTTAATCATGCAATGATATGTTCTGATTTGTCATTGACCTAAGCATGCATTTTGGTCTGCTCATGAAGTTTGCAAGCAATCTTCTTTATTTCCGTATCATTACAAATTTGTTGATTCCCATAACTCATCACAACCTGACCAATTGCAATAATACTTTTCCATAAACCATCATAGTCTGTCCAACTGCATTTGACAAATATTTGTCCATGTTCGATTGTGCAAGTTCCCATACAAAATTATATTCACGCCAAATCTTTTTTATTTTTAACCGTTTCATCTTTTTGTAGATCCGCATTGAGTATTTTGAATTGGAGGATGTTTTTGGGTCGACTGGGTAGCATTCTTTATTGTTTATCTACATGCTTCAATTAATGCCAACTTTGGAGGTGCCAATGTGTATGGTTTGTTGGAATCGAATTGGAAGGATGTGTTGTGATGTGTTTGGGACCCCTCTATCTCTTGGAGTGGACCACATTTGGTATTATTGGTTTGGGTAGCCTAATTTATGTAATATCAAGTATATTCTGCATGTGGCTGACCTAGTTGAGAATGTTTATGAATTATCTTGCATATATAGATGTGTAGTTGTATGAGTTGAAGTATGAAATGCGTGTGGATTGATGTGAAGTGGATGTGAATAATGTGCAAGCAGATTTGGTGCAACAGTTAGTTTGTAAAGAGCTTTGATGCTGATATCTTCTGTATGACATTGTTTTGAGACAATGATTGATTTTAGGTGTGTTTGCCATGATATTGGTCACTTGACATAGAGGTTGAAGGATAATTTCATGATTAGGAGATCTTGTTCATTTCAATTCATTGATTCTTTGCACCTACCGAAAGGAGGTGTGTTCCTTTTGGTAGTTTGTGCGATCATTTGTACCTTGCCTTGAGATAGTGATTCTTGGTGTTGCAAGTCCTTTGTATCTTTCCCTAAGGTTATGCGCCCTAGCATTGCAAGTCCTTTCAGGTGTCGTGAACTCCTTGGCCTTGAGTCTAAAAAATTGTAATCAGTTATTCATATTGTGAGTGTGATTCTCACAACGACTTTTCCCTGTTTAGGGCTTTCCACACAAATTTGGTGTTCATGTGTTCATTGTGCTTTGTTCTTTCATGTTTCATAATTGCAATAATAATTTAATTGTGCTTTCAAGTTTGATAGAACAAAAGTAAAACATTTTACATTCCAATTTGATTCACTCCACCCCCCCTCTCAGTCCCATGGTGTGTTCAACAAGAACCACCATGAAAGTTGGCATAGGTTTCTCTCTTTTCATTTTTTCTTATGGTTTTGACACTATAGTGATTATTGATTTATAAATAACTACTTCTAAGATAACCTTAGAGCATAATCTAGAAGAATTAGATGTGTTGCAAAAGAGGTTGAATTATTTATTTTTGATTAAAAAAGCAGCGTTAAGAAGGGCGCCGACCCTTTACAAAGCCAAAGGCTATCAAATTTAAATAGACCAAGCAGGGGTGCAAACCCCAAAAGGACAAAGTCGGACAGGCCAAACCAACCTATCAAACCATCAACAACCCAACCCAAATCAAGAGGGGGGAGAAAAACCCAAAACTTGACAAAGGGGGGCTTAGGAAAGGGGGTTAGATTTTCCTTTCCACCTATGACAAACAACCATCCAGAAAACACTATCATTAGAAACTTTCAAAGAAGAATCAAGCAGGGAAGACCCTGCAGAGTCACTGCCAGACTACTATTGCAGAGCGGCAACAGGCTGTTGCAGCGGAGCAACAACAAGAGAAGAATCACCAAGAGCAGAGTGAAGGTTAGTAGCAGGAGCAACGGGTGTAGGAACCAAGGGAGTGGAAGGGTCCGCAACAATAGTAACATCAACTAGGGCTTCATCAACAATAAGGGGCACCTCATCTTGAGATGAATCAATCGAAACAGAATCTAAAGCATTAATCGTCAAGTGGTCTTCTGTAGCATCCTTCCACCAAGTAGCAACACCTTTGCAATGAGAGAGAGAACAATTAGAAGCCAGGTGACCCATTGAGAAGCACCTTCGACATCGAAACATGAGGCCCTCATAATCCAGTGGTTGTGTCCAAGGCCCCCCAACCATAAGAACCACATCCCTAGGGAGGGCTAGAGATATGTCAACATCAATTAATAGGCGAGAAAAGGTAGAATGACCCATGGATAACGTGACATCATCAAACTTCAAGAAGCTACCAATGGAGTTACCGATGGCCTCAAAACAAGAAGGTTCCCAGAAATGGAGGGGGGGATTGGGGAGGCGGACCCAAACCGAACGAACAGAGAGAGATTCCATAAGGGGGTTGAAGGAAGGAGTCCAGGGCTTAATAGAGAGGGAGTGATCCCTCCAAGTCCATAGCTTACCCAAAATCAAATCATGATCATGAGTAGAGGTAAAGGAGGCAACAAAAAACCCCTTAGCACAAGGGAAAAGTTCAATGCCATAAAAAACATGGGGCTTCCAAGAATCACTCACCCAGCGATGAAGGTTCGGGAGGGAAGGCCAAAACCCAGTAAATCTGCAGACCAGAGCATTGTGTTGATAGAAGTCAACATTCTCCATAACCTCACGACCACATACCACAACAGGAGAGGTCTTGGCACAAGGAAGAGGATGAATCCCCTTAGAAGGCTGGGCAATAGATTTAGCCACACGGGCAAAGCTACGCTTTCCAGCAAAGGGCCTAGGTAGAGTATCTTCACCTTGAGCATTGCCAGCAACAACAACAAGGGCATCCAAATCCAAAACTGGGTCAAAGACACCAGCCGTGGGTGACCCAACACGAAACCCTAGCGTAGAGGGCATGGGTGAAGACAGAAGAGAGCCTCCATCAACAACCAAACACTGCACAGGAGGAGGGAGAACAAAGCTGTGATGGCCGAAGGCACCGACAGGAGGAAGGCTCGACAAGTATGAGGACCCAGTCAAAGCCCCACCAAGAAGAGACCACCCAGGCGCAGGGGCAACCAGAGCAAAGGAAGGAGCCGAAAGAGCCACAAGAGTATCAACATGAGGGGAGGCAGGAGGCACTGACGGGAGCCAAGGCTAGTCGCTAGGAGCAGCGGAAACCCAACTGTTGGAGAGAGCGGGAGCGGGAGTGACCATTTCAAAAATTCAACTCAGGTTGAATTATTTGTTGGTCCTATATGATATTTGAATTACGATTTTACAAAGGCTAGAAAAATCTAGAGAGAGAATTGAGATTTTTTTAATGAAAAGAGGTCTTAAAAAATTAATTTAAGCTAGGTGATATCATCCTATTATGAGACAAAGAAAGAGAGGACCACAAAAATAACAAAATTTTGATTCTCTATGGTTAGGTTGTTATAAGAGTGCCTTTATTATTAGAATAAATATTTTTTCCTTGTAAAGTTTAGAAATAAACTGGCTATCACATATCGAATGGTGTGAAAATGAAGCCAAGAAAAATGGGAAGAAAAACTAGTATTAGGAATCAACCAAATACCCAATAGTGTATGCCAAATTAATATATTGCATTAATCAAGTTGTGAGTATATATAGAATTTGAGACATAACTACCTCTCTAACCAACTCCCCACCTAAACAAGATTATCCCACACAAGGTAAAGTAAAAATCATACAATAAGGTGAAATGATATTCTTACACAAGCACCCCCCTGAAGAACATCTTAGGTAGTGATAAGAGATTGTGTCTCAAAAACAAGGCTCGATAAGGTATCCAAGTACAATGCAACTCATAAGGAAGATGATAAAACCCTATGGGAAAAGGGTCCCCCTTAAAAGAAGATAAAAAAATGATCTCTAAATGATGAGAAGGATAAAAACCCATGTGAGGAAAACTTCCTCTCCACAAGAGAAGAAGAGAGACCATGCAACCCCCTCAATGTAGAATCTTTTGTAGTGATGGTAGAAGTTGGACAATTAATGTTGAAGATGGTCCAAGCTTGTCAAATAACATTCCTCTCCTTAGGAAGAAATAGAGCCATGTAAGTATTTAAGTTTTCTTCCCATTCTTGAAAAGAATATGAGGGAAGAAAACTCAACAACAATCTTTCCAATTGTAGCTCAAATGTCTCCATCCCAATACCAAAGTGGGACAAATGATAACGTCGAGAAGGAACAAGAGGGTCTAAAGATGCCCTCATAACATCAAAAGAAGATGATATAACTCCATTTGAGTTATCATCAAAGAGAATATGAATATCTTCGATGGTGTCCTTCAAGTCAACAAGATAGGACTCACAAAAGAAATCGATAATGTCTATCAAGTACTCATTCCAATTAGTTGTATCTAGAGGATGATGAATATACTATTGCACTGAACCACTAGAATCTCTTGAAAAAGTGACACCAAAATTTTTAGATACAAAAAGTAGATGGAGAATCAATGTACACCAACCAAATAAACTGATCATCCCATGAGGATGTGCCCATACAAGATGAGGCAACATAAGCTTCAATACCATCCAAGGAAATATCACTATTAGATGAAGATCTAAGGTCTCCATACAAGTATTTGACGATGGTCCAAGTAGTGGAAGGGCACCTAGTATGCTTTATGTGAAGTAGAAAATCCTTAAAAATTGTAAGACATATTAGTACATAAACCTTATCATTTTCAAGTTTGATTATGCATTTGTAGGAGAATATATCTTGCTTAAGGTTGTAATTCTTTATCCCTTGTTTTCAAGACAAATATTTTTCTAAAGTTATTTTGACATCTAAAGGATGAAAATGAAATTCAAAGACATCACGAACCCCCCAAAATGGAAATTTATCTCAATTCATGATCACAAGATACTTGAATAACCCCCCAAGAATGATACTGAAAAAATAGAAGGAAGTGCAAAAGTATACAAGACAAAACACAAATGACCCCCCTTGATTTAGTAGTAGAGAACCCCCCCCCCTTCTAAATTGTGAGACTTTGCGTAGGAAAGTCTAGTTAGTAAAAGAAAAGATAATTTATTATTTTAGAATGAAATATTGTCTAATGGCTCAAGCATAAAAAAATTAACCACTTAAAAAATTCCACTCAATTTTGAGTTATCAATCTAAAGTTACATCAATTTTATTTTTTTCTTGATTTGCCAACATTCACAAATATTTTTTTACAAAAAAATTGCTTTGGAGAAATTACATAAATTTAAGAGAAAATTTTTGGTTAGAAAGAACTAGGAGATAAAAAGCGTATATGAGCTAGGCCTTAACACCTTTAGAGCCCTAGTGTAATTGTTAATCTCAATAATTTCAACTTATTGAGGGTGAATAGTGTGCCTTATTGTTGGAAATAATTTGACACCTACTTGCCTATCAAAATTTCTATTCTAAAGCTTGCAATATATTGAAGCCTACAAATTCAAATGTCAAGCTTTGTTGAAGCACCTTCCTACAAATTTAAATGCCAAATGAATCACAAAGTACTAAAATGCCACAAATAAAACCATGCAAAACACAAAATATCTAAAATGTAACAAATCAAAATGCAAATTTAAAAATTCACAACAAAAATCAAACTTTTCAAATTTAAAGCAAAAGCCCAATGCCTTTGCAAATCTAAATAAATATTTAGACACCTTTGTACAAAGTTTTAAATTTCTTTGCAAATAGATTTGAACCATAATTAGAAGAAGTAACCAAAATGCATTTACAAATAAATTTGAACTACCAACATAAATGATCACAATACCTTTCAAATAGATTTGAATAAGAAACAATAATGAAAATAAACTAAAATATGAATGTAGAAAAGTTTGATTAGCTTTGGATAAATTTTTTACAAAAGATCAGTTTGATTTGAGCATGTATTTGCAAAGCACATCACGAATTTCAAGGTCAAGAGAATTTGAGCTAGTGAATGCAATCCACACAATTCACAAACCAAAGTTAAATTTACTAAACCAAAGCATACACTAGAACTTTAGAATCAACTTCCTTTGTGATTCAAAATATCTAACAAACTTTCATGATGCCATAAAACACCTCCATGAAGACACATGCAGAGCTTCCATGACAGTAATGTAGACCCCCACAAAACCGCAAATAGAAAAAGACACACACAAACATTGAAAATTAAAATTTACAAATTCAAATCAATAGTCTAACGTACCATGTGAAAATGAAGCCAATGTTTTTTGGAAGGAAAATCAGTATTACGAATCAACCAAATGCTCAAGAATATAGGTCAAATTGATATATTGCATTAATCAAGTAATGAGTATAAAAATGATTAGAAAGATAACTTACCTCTCTAATCAACTCACCACCTAAGCAAAAGCAAGATTAACCTACATAGAATAAAATAGAACTCATAAATAAAGATGAAACAAGAATTTTACACCAAAGAAATAGGAAGCTCATCTTAAACCTTTCTTCAATTAGATTTTGAAGTTTCTTTCTTCCCAGTTTTGTCTTTAAATTATTTATTCTTTTGTTTGTATTTCTTTAATTCTTTTTAGATTTAAATAAATTGCCAAATTATATATATTCTCAAACAACAAATTAAAAAATAAAAAATAATATTTAAAGAAATTCCAATTTAAAAAATTCAATTTGATGTGGATTTTTTTGGGAGAGTTTAATACATTTTTTCATTTGAAAACTGAGAGATAGCCATGATTGAACATTGCCCAAAAATCCCTACGAACTGCAATGCACTCAGAGTGGTTAAGAAGATGTTAATATAGAGAGATGAATATTTTCGTGGAACTTCAGAAAACGAAGGCCAAGTTGAAAAGTAATGTAGTGTCAAGTGGGAATGGAATTTGTTCTCGAAGTGCAGGTTCAATCTATTTTGAGTCGATTTCCAAACGTTGAGAGGAGCGTGCCCTAACGGCACTCAAAGTGCAGATTCAATCCATTTGTTTTTATGAATAACTGTCCAGATTCAATTAAGAACGTGACCTAACGGCACTCAAATTACATCGGAATGGCCGTTGGAAAAGCCAAATGACCGTTGGAAAAGCAGGATTTCACTTCTTTTAAATGGGAGGTTTACTAGAGAAACAGGGCAGATTGTATTGTTCATTCATTTATTTTTCTGTTTTCTTTTTGATTTTGTTTTTTCGGCGTGGCCATGCCTCAACTTAGATGTTTTCATTTGCGTTTGAATTGCAGTTTTTTATTTATTTTGAGTATCTGCTTTTTTCCTGTGGATTGTCATTTTTTAATGGGCATGGAGGTAGGCAGCAGCAAGAACTCTACGTTCTGGAGTGGCTGATTGGAGATATGGCCAGAAAATGGTGAGTACATCTTATACTCTGCTCTCTTTTTTTCTTTCATTTTGAGGAATTTATATGTTTTAAGTAGTTCATTTACAAGAGAATTTGGTGTATATTATATTTTTAGATTTCTCCATCCATTCAGTTGAAGGGCATAAACATCTCTGCTCTCCATCCTCTTTGGATTTCTCCACAGGATTTGAAATTGTTAGGGTAGGGTACTATCAGGAAAAATACATAAATATACGTATATAAAGTTATGAGTTAAGCAATTAGAAAATTTATGCATTCAAATTTAAACACGTATGTATTCTGTACCAAATAGGATTCATGTATCATGTTTTAAATAGAGTATAGGTATTTCTACTCGCATTGTACATTGTATTTAGTTCTGAGCAAAATCAATGTGAAGTATTAACTCTGCATTTTCCAATAGAGTTGAGAATAAATTGCAAACTGTAAAATGATATATCATAGATAAGCTTGCTCTTTCAATTAGAGAATGCAATAATCATATTTGTCACTTAATTTTTTCTTTTTAAAAAGGGTTTCAAGTTCTGTTCCATTCTAGCATATACAATGCCCAAACTTACATATTTTTCGTATTGGCATCCTGAAATAAATACATCTATAGGTGAAAGCAGTTATCCCCTTATTGTGAATACTTGGTTGCAGTAAATGTAATTCTTGAACTCTTGAATATCATGCAATGCTACTATATAAACTATCAAATTTCCAATATGCATAGGGTTTCACAATCCCGTAAGATTGTGAAACCCTGTGCATATTATTATTGGCAGAATAGCTGTGGAAGATTTGTCAGGAGCATAGCTGTGGAAAATCTGTCAGGAGCCCTTTTCGGAAGATTTGTCAGGATTAGTAATTTAATGTTTCAGTTTTTTCTGCACCATCTGCAAACTTTTTTTTGTTTCCTTGTTAGTTTGCTTTCTGAGAAAAGGGTTTAGAAATTACAAAAATGCTTGTTAAAACTTCAGGCTAAAGTTACCTTTCAGAATAACAGCATTGACATTTTAGGGCAAATTTTTGTGCTTCTGAGAGTAGTATTTATAATATATTACCAGATTCGATGTTGTTCACTAATCTATGTGAAATTTTACTTCTAAAATTTCAGCTAAGATGGGTACTTGAGTAATCGAAAAACGAATTCTATTGGACTCAAATGTATACTCATGTCTCGTGTTCTGACTGTGTAGTCTCCCTGGCCATCTTTATCAAGGCTACAGTTGCCTATGTTTTAAGCGGAGTGATAGGAAACCATTGTTTCATGATCATCTAGTGACTAAGCCAAGTTGAATTCAACGTTCTTGATGTGGACCTCAATCAATTCTGCCAATTGTGCACTTGTTTTGTTGAAGGTGTCAGTGATTTTCACGGTGCATTTCCTCAAGTACTTGTTTTCTTTGTGCTTCATCATCCTCCATTTCTTTAATTGGATATTATGAATTCTTGCTCGTCTACTTCATGCGTACGGGCTTCCTCTGTTTCTGGTTCAGTCCAAGTTGTATCTCCCTTGATCTCCATTTGATCCTCAGTCTTCCTTGTTTGTGTCTTTCTGACTTGTTCATGTTCTATTTCTGCAATGACGACACTAGGTTTTGTGTGGCAAGTATTTTGGTTCAGCATTTTGCCTCTTGCTGAGGCTATTGTGCAGAGGCTTGGCTACCTTGCCATCCTATTTGATGGATGCATTGGATGCATGATCATACTCTTCCCCTTTTGTTAATGAGAACTATTTTGGTTTGGGTTGAGATTCTTGTGCCATCTTTTGCTGATTTTGGGTGTTCAGCAAAAGAAGATTAGCTGGTTTCTTCATTAGCACCTGTATGCAAGGAATTCTGTGGACACAATTGTGGTCAGAATGCTTAGTTTGAGACTGTTACATAGCATATAAACTTTATTGTATAGATTCTTTTTTTAATATGTTCCATGACCATGTTGTGGCAAAAGGGAAATGGATAATAAATTGGGTTCCTGTAAACAAATTTGCCCTGCCATCAAATTTACACTGCAAATATACTTGTATTAATATTATAATATATTTGATGGATGCATTGGATGCATGATCATACTCTTCCCCTTTTGTTAATGAGGACTGTTTTGGTTTGGGTTGAGATTCTTGTGCCATCTTTTGCTGATTTTGGGTGTTCAGCAAAAGAAGAATAGCTGGTTTCCTCATTAGCACCTGTATGCAAGGAATTCTGTGGACATAATTGTGGCCAGAATGCTTAGTTTGAGACTGTTACATAGCATATAAACTTTATTGTATAGATTCTTTTTTTAATATGTTCCATGACAATGTTGTGGCAAAAGGGAAATGGATGATAAATTGGGTTCCTGTAAACAAATTTGCCCTGCCATCAAATTTACACTGCAAATATACTTGTATTAATATTATAATATATTTCCTCTATTTCCTCTGTTCTCTAAGATGGACATTCTTACCCCAACACCGGTACAGCAACTTATGTTTCCTATCACTTGGGAGAGCTTTCTCTTCCATTCTCATCAGTCACAATTGTGAGATTTCTATAGACTTGAAATGAGAATGCAAAGGTAGAGGCAGTTATCTTACATTGTAGTATATTGTTCCATTCTAGCATATACAATGTCCAAACTTACATCCTTAAATAAATACATCTATAGGTGAAAGCTGTTATCCCCTTACTGTGAATACTTGGTTGCTGTAAATGTAATTTTCTTGAGCTTTTGAATATCATGCAATGCCACTATATAAAATTTGTATCCGAGCTAATGGTTGATCTTGACAGCTTGTGTTACATGTTAAATGTGGGAGGGGACAAATATACATATTACCCTATGTTTTTTATAGTATTTTGAATGCAAATATTGGAAAATAAAAATGCAAGGAATGATAACTATAGTGTGTATTTTGCAAGTAGTTAGTGTATTGTTCTTCAAAATTGAAGAAATAATATAAATGGATAAATAAACAAAAAAGGGATTATTCAGCCAAATCACCTGTAACTGTAGATGGAGTCATTCAGAAGAGGGAGGTTTTTCAGCTTGAGAATAGGATTTATTAAGGAGAATTCCCCAACAGTAAGCGTAATTGCCCTATGTTTTTTACAGTATTCTGAATGCAAATACTGGAAAATAGAAATGC
This sequence comes from Cryptomeria japonica, assembly GCF_030272615.1. NCBI lineage: Eukaryota > Viridiplantae > Streptophyta > Pinopsida > Cupressales > Cupressaceae > Cryptomeria > Cryptomeria japonica. The sequence goes on from NC_081412.1 coordinate 255,653,175, forward strand.
AAGGAATGATAACTATAGTGTGTATTTTGCAAGTAGTTAGTGTATTGTTCTTCAAAATTGAAGAAATAATATAAGTGGATAACTAACAAATAAGGGATTATTCAGCCAAGTCACCTGTAACTGTAGATGGAGTCATTCAGAAGAGGGAGGTTTTCAGCTTGAGAATAGTATTTATTAAGGAGAATTCCCCAACAGTAAGCGTAACTCCCAATGATTTATCTTAGTATGTTCTTTTGACTTCATGTTGGTCCGCTATTTTTGCATGTGGGTACGACTTTGTAGAATACCCATGTATTTTTCCTTATAGGATGCCTATTTATTTATGTATTTATGCTACTATGAAATTTCCAATATGCACAGGGTTTCACAATCCTATTATACGGTTAGCCCGTAAGCTTATTTTTGGCAGAATAGCTGTGGAAGATTTGTCAGGATCCCTTTTCGGCAGATGTTTTGGCAGTAATTCTTATTAATTCTATATAGGATTAGTCTGCACCTTATAGTTACAGTTGGGTTTCCTCGTTAGCACCCAAAATGGATGATATATTTGGGTCCCTGTAAACAAATTTCACCGATATAAAAAGTTTCCCTGCCATCAAATTTACACTGCAAATACATTACATGTAATAATATTATAATATGTTTCCTCTGTTTTTCTAAGATAAACACGCTTACTCAAAAGCCAATACAGAGCAACTTCTGTTTTACTATCACTTGGGAGAGCTTTCTCTTCCCTTCTCATCAGTCACAATTGTGAGATTTCTACAGAATTGAAATGAGAATGCAAAGGTATAGGCAAATATACTCTACCTTTACTTCAGATGTAACAGAACAAGCCTCTCTACCTTAATCTGGTTCTGCATTATTGGTAAAAAGAGTATTTACTAGGCGATCTTCTAGCAGTGATGGGACGGTACCACCCCTTTCTTCCTTTAATGTGATTAGTCTCCAATTGCAGATTTTTGGTGGCATCTTCTCAACCGCCGGCTCTGAATGAATACTCACGTGCTAATTGAGTATTATTTGATCATTAAGTTTTTTCTTGCGCTTAAGACTCCTACTGCTAATTGAGTATTCTTTGTTTAGATTATTGGATATGGTTGGAGTGGAGACTCACAATTGAAGTTTTTCAAATACTTAACCTCACTGGCAGATATGGGTGCTAAAAAAAAAGGTGGTACATAGTGGAGGTGGACTATATTTTGTTGAGCAGCAAGGATCACACTGAAATAATCAACGCAATATTGCTTTGGTGCATAAGTTGGGACGACATCACAGGGATGTAAGTTTTTTAGGAAAATGAAAGTAAAGATGCTTATAAAGCATCCTCTGCAACTTTGCTTGTGCCATGAGGCGAGACCATTGTGGTCATCAATCTAAATTTCCAGGGACCGAGTCACCTAGGTTTTGATTTCTAGGCCTAAAATTTAAACTTAACCATAAAGGATTCAAATACACTGAAAATAATACTGGGAGTTCATTTTGTCAAAAAATAAAATAAAATAGTGTAGTTTTATGCTAATAAAATCTGTAATAAGAAAGCGGAACAATCCACTTTTATTGAAAAAAAATAAAATAAAAAAAATCTGTAATAAGAATAGTAATCCTCCAAGTTTTACATACTTAAATTTATTCTACATTTGATCCAGTTGCTTACTGATTGGAAAATATGGTTGTAGCTCAATCCAAAATTGAACGATTGTTGCACCCGAAGATCCCAGCAGTTGGAAAGGAAAATTTGTGTGTTTATTGTTCCAGCATCTGCAACAATTTACTTTGACTGGGAAGGGCACTTGCCATGTCCCAACACCAAATAATTTAAAAATGGTCGCTGTTAGTTAAACCAAAACATATTGAGGGATAATACTACGAAGTAAAAAATGTATAGAGGAACAAATGCCCAACATACGGGTGCATGAGAAATTAAATTGCAGATGGTTTAAAAATAGCAATAATGATGATTACAGTATCTTTTTTTTTCTGTATTGATAGTTAGAATGACCCAACAAAGTAAACCCTTTGGGAATTCGTTAGATCTTTTTAAAAAAAAATTAGCAAATTTTAAAGAAATGCAGGAAAAAAATCAATTCAACCTAGCCATGTATCTCCAGGCACAACTGAAAGCGAGCAGAGGTAGTCATTGAGTTGGCTTACTTAAAAATGATGAATGACATGCTACTACTCAGGTCGACTTGGAACATAGAAACATAGCCTTAAATTTATTTATTTATTTCTTTGTTATTTAATTGTATTTTGCCCGTTAATTTATTATTATTATTATTTGCTACTACCTCAGGTCGACTTGGAACATAGAAACATAGCCTTAAATTTATTTATTCATTTCTTTTTTATTTAATTGTATTTTGCCAATTAATTTTTTATTATTATTACTTTTTATAGGGAGCAAACCAATCATGAACTTAGTAATTCTTGCTATCATTAATGTATGTCTGAATATATTTCACCATAACTACCAGGTTTATAAGTCTCTTGCACTTTAGATTTAACTGAATTTATGCTCCACTGTTTGCATGAATTTATATATGAAATTGTAGTACTTAGAGTTCTGTGCTTCCAAATCCTCTTTCCAAAATCTTCTGCAGCGAAGATATTTGGAATTTTCAACAATTTGCTGGGATTTTTGGGAAGTAGATCACCTGAACAAATGCAGCATCACCATACGCGGAACAAATATTCTTCAATAGATGATCCGGAAAGATGGTTCAGAGGTATTTGCATTTTAAATACTGAAATTTCCAAACAGTATCTTTGGATTTATAGACAACCCCACATTTTAGGGTTTTCAAGTTTCAACTAGCCAAAGCTCTTTCATACATTTTAATAGGATCCAAATGACTTTAATGTTTATCTAAGATCAATTTGAACTTTTAGCAGTCATTAATGGATAGAATAGTAGATAGTACTGTTAATAATTTAATTCATAGCTTTACAAGCAAAGATCTAAAATGCAGGAGGATAGAAATAAATGTGTAGATAATGATTGTCTGTTTGAGGATGGCTCTTTTCAGGTAGACCTCAAATGACTATTTAAACTAAAAGCATGAAATTTGACATCCTCTACATAGTATCTAGCAATCAATTAGTTTAACACTCAAAGCATTATATATCAACTATTTAATATTTTTTCTCTGAGCAGGGCAGAGCCAGAGGTGATTGATTCTGTTTGAGAGCAATAGGACCATTTTAACAGTATTAGAATAAAGACGATTACAATAGATTTAACAGCTACAAAAATAGAAGTCCGGACAACTACAGCAGCAACAAACAGGCAAGATCACTCGAGACGATACCATAGAAAATTATCCAGAAACTTAGTTATTATTGGTATTCCCAAGGTTATTCTTACCTCGCTTAAGTAATATTTTGAATAAACCTGGACTGGGCAAAGAGTAAGAATATCTCAATAGTTATGTTTTTAAATACTTCATTGTCATTGTGATCCTCCATGGCTTTTTCATTTCTGCATAGAAGAATTGTGAACATATTTTGCATTCTGCATTAAAAAGGGCGTGGGGCATGCTTTGTGACAATTGAAACAGAGAAGTGTTATTTGTTCATTATATTTTGTCAAATTATTTTAGAGAATAATTTGTCTAGACTATCATTTTGTATAATTGTATATCAGAATTACAAAAGATTTATTATCTTATTTTTTGAGATTTTGGTGTATGTATAAGGTTTTGGTACATTGGACAAGTATTTGTGTATTTTCATTAAATTCATTTATTGAATCTTCTTATGCCAGTTTTATTTTAATAATAAAATATCTGATTATTGTATATTACATTGGTAGGGAAATTGATTTAAATTTCAACCAGCATTGATGTTGAGTGTCACTTGTAGCGTCTAGAAATGTTTGGAGGCTTGAATGGGTAGAGCTGCTGAAGCCAAATAATGAATGTAATATATAATGTTGAGTGTCACTTGTAGCGTCTAGAAATGTTTGGAGGCTTGAATGGGTAGAGCTGCTGAAGCCAAATAATGAATGTAATATATAAAATTCCAGTAAAAAATGTTAGGAATCTTGAATGGACTGCTGAATGCAACATAAAATGATATGTTGTATTTTTGAATCAGTTGCTGAAATCAGTATTTGTAAATTGATATGTAAACAAAATTGTTGTTTAATGCCAATTTTTTATCTGGAAGGGGTTGAATTGCTCCCCTTCCCAAGGCTGTGAGGAATGGTTATTGGCTATAACCGTTCTTTTCAGTCTAGTGTCTCGTGTTATTTTTTATATTATTTTTTATTGCATAAAATTCAACATTTTTTGAAATTTTTTATTTCATCACATTTTAATGATATGACATTTTCAGTGTAGTTTATTTATTTAAGTATTACAATATATCCTTCAATTATAATGTTCTGTAGTAGCATTGTAAGAATTGTATTGTAATTGTGTTTGAACATTGTTTTACTTATTTGTCTATTGAAGCATGGTTTCAAAGTTTGGCATTAATTTATATTTGATCCATTTTGATATTCGCTGTGCATGTTTAAATTTTGACACTTTGATTGCATTTATTGTTAATATGAAGCGTGTATTTGAGTCTTGGCATACACTAATTGTTTGTTTAGAGTGACTTTCAAACTTTTTTGTTTATTATGTATGGTTCACTTTGGCGTCCACTACTTGTCAAGCGTGTGTTTGATTTACTTATTGTTTATTGAAGCATGTGTTTGAACATTCAACAAAATTTATGTGAAGCGTGTTTTAACTTTTCACATTCACATTGTGTGTGTTTATTGTGTTTATTTCATTTGTGATTGAACTAATTTTTTGTTATCTCTTTTTAAACTAGTTTACTAACTTAAACATTCACTTATGTGTGAAGTGTGCATTTGAACAAACTACGTGTAGAGAGAACTAACTTTGCAAGAAGTTTCTTGATTAAAATGAACAAACTTTGTGTGAAATATGTTTTAACTTTGACAACCGCTTTATTTTGGTACTTTGGCATGTATTTTCACTTTCACTTTGTGTGAAATATGTTTTAACTTTGACAACCGCTTTATTTTTGTACTTTGGCATGTGTCACTTTCACTTTGTGTGAAGAGTGTACTAAGTTTGACATTCACTTATGTTGCATGTTTAGTGTGTTTTAACTTTGTCATTCACTATGTGTGTGTGTGTGTGTGTGTGTGTGCGCACGCACACATTAATATGTTTGAAGTTAGGTGTTTGCTTTGTGTGTGGCTGAGAAAACTTTTTGTGAAACATGTTTGCAACTATTTTGTGCAACTACTTTGAAATGTGCAATTGTGTTTGAACTTTCAATTTCACTTTGTATGAAGAATGTACTAACTTTACTTTGGCATTCACAATGTGTATGTTTGTACTTTAACATGTTTAAACTCAAGTGTTTACTTTGTACGTGGTTGAATTAACTTTTTGTTAAACATGTTTACAACCACCTTATTTATATTTATACTTTGTAATGTGCATGTGTGTTATAACTTTCACTCACTTTACATGAAGAATATATTAACTTTGAGATTCACTGATGTTGCATGTGTGTTATAACATGTTTGAAACTAAGTGTTTACTTAATGTATGGTTAAAGTAACTTTTTTTGAAACATGTTTAAATTAGGCATGTGATGATTTTTGTGTATTTATTTTTTGGTATGTTTGAGCAAACTCCATGTGTGAAGTAAACTAGCTTTGTGTATGTTTAAACTTTAGTAAGTTATTTAGTATATGTGTGCAGTGTGTATTTGAACAAGCTATGTGTGAAATGAACATTGTTTAAAATGTTTTTTAATTTTGGTAACCTTTTTATTTGTATTTGTACTTTGGCACGTGGGAGTATCTTTTGCACGTTTGAACTTTGGTATAGTATGAAGTTTGTTTAAACTTTAGCATTCACTTTGTGTGTGTTTGACATATTTAAGCTTAATTTTAGTTTGTGTATGTCTCATGTTTGAAGGTCTTTGAACTTTAGCATTTACTTGTTTGTTTTTTACCTTGCCATGTTTAAACTGAAGTGTAAAGTTTGTGTGTGGTTTAAACACTTTTTTGTGAAATATGTTTAAATTTTATATGGTTGAACAAACTCCACGTGTTTAAACAAATTTGCATGTTTATTTCGTGTGTGGTAGAGTTCATTTTTCTTTTGTGTAAATGTGTTTTGAAAGTTAATTTGAATATTCAATTTGCGTTGTGTGTATTTTAACTAAACTTGGCATTCACTTTGTGTGGTGTGCCTTTAAACTTTGTCATATTCAAATAAACTCCATGTGCATATGTGTTTGGTTGTACATTGTGTGAAGTATGTTTGAAATTCACTTTGTTTTTGATGTGTATGTTAGAATTTTGACATCCAATTTTTCTATCATATTTTGTGAAGTTTATGAGCAAATTTAATTTACACTTTGTATGGAATGTATGTATGAACAAACTTCAATGAAGTTCACTTTATTTTAATGCATGCATACGTGCATGTGTGATTGATTGCATTCATTGAATGTGTGTTTACATGTGAAATTTTGAATGTTAAGAAGTGTGGTTTGCGTTTGAACTAAATTTGACATTCACTTTGCGTGATGCATTTGTTTTAACTTTGTTATGTTTGAATAGAATATATGTGTTGTATGTTTGCACTTTTGGATAGTTTATATATTTGATATTTGTTATATGTGTTGTTGTACATCTTGGCATCTCCAAACTAGTGTTTATTTTGTATGTGGTTATGCTTTGTGTGAATTATATTTAGCATTGATGTGTATTTTAACATCAACATTCAATTTGTGTGTATATATGCATCTGTGTTTGAATGAACTTTAGCATGGACACACATATTTAGCATTGATGTGTATTTTAACATCAACGTTCAATTTGTTTGTATATATGCATTTGTGTTTGAATGAACTTTAGCATGGACACACTTCATGTGTGTATGTTCAAATAGACTTTGAAATTCAATTTATGTGGAAAGTATGTATGTGTTTAATTCACTTTAACTGTGTGTGTGCATGTGTCTGAGTGCACACATAATCACTTTTATGTTTTTAAACTAGTTTTGCATTCACTTTTGCGTGAGTTGTGTTAAAAAAATTGGTATTTCCCTTGTGTGGGGGTGTGCATTCAATCAAAATTTAGCCTTTCTTTTGTGGTGTGTGTGTTCAAATAAATTTAAGGGTTGGTAGTTTTCAAAGTAGGATATAACACCATTAAAAACATGCGAGTTTTATCAATCTACATCAACATGCTTGACCTTTTTCTTTAAAACTACATATTCTTTGGCATACAAACATAATTTTTTTTAGTTTTATCCTATTTCCTTCTTGTAATAATCAAATTACATATTTTAAATTGAATTTATGGTATAAATCATTATTTTCATATTCTGAAGAATTTGAATAGTTATTTTAATGTCTTAAATCATTTTTAAATTATGTTAGATTGATATAGAGTTCAATATCTTGTCAAAAAAATAATTAAAAACTTAAAAAATTGAAGGAGCATGAACCCAAGAATGTGAAGAAAAAAGAATAAATAATATAATTCATGAAAATAAAAAAATCAACGACACACATGAAGATGTTCTCTATCTTTGTCAATTCAATTAAATCATGAAACATCTATTCAAGATATGGAAGGGAATAATTTTAGAGAATCAAAGGCAATGAATGGAAAAATTTCATGCAATTAATGAAACCCTCAAGTTAAATTGTATGCCATCTTTTATTATCTCAATTTAATACTAAATGAATCCTCAAACTTTAATTATGAATTGATATTGTAGCTTTAAATATACCAATTGATAATACCAAATTTTATAATGAGCTAAATTTGTGTAATGTAGAAAGTTTACTATTATGAATACCTCCTAGAATAAATAAGGACCCAAAATTTTTGCACATCTTTTTTAAAACATCATTCCATTACAATCAAGTTGACAAGTGAGTAAGTGGATATCTAGTGACAACAATTGGAAGTGATTTTCAACAATATAATATTTCACCATTCATGTATACATGTCATCCACATGATACAATATAAATTACAATGTAATGACCAATGGAGGATTAATTGTTAATAATACTTGAAACATATCTTGAGTTTTATGTAAGGTCATGTAGATTGGAAACAAACGAGTTTAATACCAAAGAATGTGAAGATCAATCTCTATCTAGTAAAACAATCAAAGGATGAGATACAAGGGTTGGACAACTACAACATGAAAATTTGAAACTTATACACAAATCTGAAAACTAAGTTTCCTTAATGTGAAGAACTATGATCAGATCCTTCTTATTGATGCCAAAATAACCTACATAACATGTTTAATAAACCTATCTTATGTGAACTTATAATGTCAATAAATAAAAAATATCACCCCCATAAGATGGCAAGAATGAAACACAAATCAACAATATAAGATCACCACATAACATAGGACTTACGCGGAGAAACCCTTGTAGGAAAAACCTCCACCAAGAAGAAAGCCAAGTATGCATTATTAATAGCAAATGTGTTTACAATTCAATCACTTCCATTCTCCTTTTTGCCTCCAACATAGCAACACTTATGCACCTATGTGCAACCTCCTTATGTCTCCTAGTGGTCCTTGTTCTTGTAGAGAAACTCTCCATTCAACCATTTCACATAATTATACATCCAAAAGACCAAATTTATAGAATCGCAAGAGCTGCAAAACCATCAATAAAGATGTCCAAAGAAGGCTCTTCATTAATTATCTTATTCTAGGTGTTCACATGTGGGGAAAATAATATTAAATAATTGTGATCACAACCCACCTTTATCGTTGCTAGTGGAACCCATTGTTGGTATTTTGGTATGGTTTTGTCATTGATGTCAACACCTACTAAAACACTAGCACTTTGGAGATCCAGTAGCATTCATTGGCAAGATATAATGATCATCGACACTTGGAATGGCATGGAAAACACTTGGTAATGTCGAAGACATCGTCTAGACATCTTGTCCTGGAGTTTTGTTCATTGGTATATTCATAGTTGCATATTTGCTGTTACTGGCAAATAGGTCTAGGGTTACACCGATAGATTTATCTTTTCCAGATCAACATGGCACGCTATGGAGATGATTAATTATTGTTGTGAATGCATCAAGCCGACATGTTCAATCGGTTATTGCATCGGATATTATATTGTTTGTAAAATGTTTTTATTGTAATATCTTGTAGAGCCGACCTACTAAAATTGGTCTTAGGTTATGGTATAAATGTAAGATCTTATTTGTAAGATCAAATGTGGAATGCGAAAAAGGATTGTGTGAAGGTATATGCGAGATTAAGCAGAGCTATACATGTAGACATCATCTGAAGATTGAAGGAGGGTTTTTGTGGAAGCATATCAACATTACACCGGTACTGAATCCAGCATATGAAGATGCTATTTTGTGCAGTACATTCTTATTGGATTTAACCATCCAACTGTAGTCAGTGTGACTCCCATTTTGTGATTGAGCAGTGAGCTCTAAGCTGTTGGCCTTTCTGCATGTGCAGACCCCATTTATGTACACTTACTATCTGCAGTAGTATCATCTGATTGTGGGTAAGGTTTCCCATTGTGGTTTTCCCTTTACAGGGTTTCCACGTACAAATATTGGTGTTATGTGTTGTGGATGACTTTGTGTTTATGTTTCATGCATTAATCTTTACCGGTATAGCAATTAACTGTTACAACTATCTACCGGCATACTTAACTGGTTTACCGGTATTAAGCATTAAGTTGGTTAAGTTGTTTTTGGTTTAAATTTATTTGACAACTGATTCACCCCCCCTCTCAGTTGTCTCTGTGACCTAACAATTGGTATCAGAGCTTAGTCCTCTTTTGCAGAAGTTTAATAGCTTGAGGAGATTCAATGTCTACTAATTATTTCAGGAAGGATAGTCCTAAACTTGATGGAACCAACTATGGCATATGGAAGATCAGAATGGAGACACATCTAAATTGCATTGGAAAAGACATCTGGGAAGTTACAAAGAATGGTTATATTGTTGCTGTACCAGGTCAGCCCAGTCCAGCTAACTTGACAAAAGATGAGGAAAATGATTGCAAAGCAAGAGAAGCACTTTTGAGCGCATTATCAGATCAACAAATCATGGGACTATCAGATATGTCTACTGCTAAAGCTATTTGGGATTATTTGGAAACACTGAATGAAGGAGATTCCACTGTCAAAATTGCAAAACTTGAAAGCTTCCGAGTCAGGTATGAACATTTGAAAATGGAAGAAGATGAAAGGATTTATGCTTTTATGGAAAGCGTAAATGAAATTGTTTTGGGTATTAAATGTTGTGGAGGAACCTTAAGTGAGGATGAATTTATTTTAAAAGTTTAAAGAGGATTGCCACCAGCATATAAAATGAAAGTCACTGCTATAAATGAGTTAAGAACAATGCCTAATACATCAGTTACTAGGGATACATTGATTGGGAAACTTTCAGCTTTTGAAATTGAAGAATTTGGTCCTGTTGCTACTATAAAGACAAATTTGGCCTTTAAAGCATCAACATCATCTGCTCCATCATTTGACAAATCTGATTGGAAAGCCTTTTATGCAAGAGAACTTGAAGAAAGTAGGAAAGAAAATGAAGAACTTGAAGAACTTGAAGCACTATTTGCAAGGAAAATGCCTAAAGGACCAGTTGGAAGTAAGTATGAAGGTAAAGCACCCTTTAAATGTTTTAACTGCAATAAGATTGGTCATATGGCTTCAAGATGCCTTGATAGACATGCTAGACTAAGAGAAGAAGCTAGAAGAACATACAAGCCTAACCCTGAATATCAGAGATACAGATTTAAGAAGAATAAAGACAAATTTTGTTACATTGCTGATGAAGGTGTGACTGATGATTCTGATGAGGATCCGACAGACAATGGATGGGTTTTTGTTGCTATAATAGAAGATCAACCGGCACCTACTGCTCAACCGGTAGTACAGGCCCTGACAACTAAAGTTTAAGTAAAGGATGAATGGATCATTGATTCAGGATGCTCACATCATATGACAAGAGACAAAGGTAAATTCTTGAACTTTCAAGAATACAATAGAGGCTTAGTGAGATTTGGAGATGACAAAGCTTGTTCAATCAAAGGTAAGGGTTCAATATCTCTTGATGGTAAGCATAACACTGACAATGTCTACTATGTTGAAGGATTAAAGCATAATCTTTTGAGTGTTGGTCAATTAGTTGAGAAAGAATTTCAGTTACAATTAAAAAATGGAAAATGTAAAATCATGAACAGAACTGGTTTGGAAATTGCAACCGGTAATCAGACTAGAGGTAATATCTTTCATTTGAATAACAATGAAAAGACATGCTTAATTGCACATATAGATGGAAATTGGTTATGGCATAAGAGACTCTATCATGTAAACTTTGATTGCATGGTAAAGATCAGTACTACTAAGGCAGTTAGAGATTTACCTAAAATTGTCAAACCTCATTTTACAGTATGTAAGGAATGTCAATTTGGAAAACAAGTTAGAGCTAGTTTCAAAAGTATTCCAGAAAAATCAAATAATGCTCTTGATTTGATTCACACTAATTTATGTGGTCCAGCTAGAACTAAAAGCTTACAAGGTGATAGATATTTCATGCTAATCATTGATGACTATTCTAGAATGTGTTGGGTTACTTTTCTCAAAGAAAAATCAGAAGCATTTGGAAAGTTCAAATTATTCAAAGCATTGGTTGAAAATGAAACCAGCAAGAAAATTGAATGTTTAAGATCAGATCAAGGAGGTGAATTTACATCTAAGGAATTTAATATATTTTGTGAAGTGAATGGAATCAGAAGATAGCTATCAGCACCTCGGACACCACAATAGAATGGAGTTGTTGAAAGGAAAAACATAACTATCTTGGATGCAGCAAGAAGTATGTTATCAGAAGCAAATCTACCACATGTATATTGGAGAGAAGCATTCAGCACATCGGTCTATACATTTAACAAAGTTCACATCAAAGTTGAAACCGGTAAGACCCCTCATGAACTATGGTTTGGTAATACTCCTACTCTTAAGTATTTCAGAATTTTTGGAAGTAAATGTTATATCAGAAGAGATGAGTATATTGACAAATTTGATCCTAGAAGTGATGAAGGAATATTTCTTGGTTATTCATCTAAGAGCAAAGCATATAGATGTTTTAACAAGAGATTGCAGAAAATTGTTGAGAGTGCAAATGTAAAGATTGATGAACAATTCAGAGGAACTTCAAGGTATATAGACTCTGAACCGGCAACATAAATTTTGACAAATAAACGTACTCTAAATCCACCGGTACAGAATGAAGATCCAGTTACCCTGGTATCATCTGAGGATTCCACAGTAATTGAGGAACAACAACAAACTAAGACACCCCGGTATGTAAGACTGAATCATTCTGAAGATCAGATAATTGGAAACAAGTTTAAAGGAGTTATGACAAGAGGAAGATTGACAAATGAAGAGGTATGTCTTATTTCTCAAATTGAACCATCATCTGTTAATGAGGCATGTGAAGATAAATTTTGGATTAAAGCTATGGAAGAAGAATTAGAACAAATTGAGAAAAACAACATTTGGACATTAGTTCCCCGGCCTAAAGATAAAAATGTAATTGGAACCAAATGGGTATTTAGAAACAAACTTAATGAAGATGGTAAGGTTGTCAGAAATAAAGCAAGACTAGTGTGTAAGGGATATTCTCAGAAGAAGGAGTTGATTATAATGAAACCTTTGCACCGGTAGCTAGAATTGAGGTAGTCGGATTATTTTTGGCTTTTGCAGCACACAAGAACTACAAAGTTTATCAAATGGATATTAAATGTGCATTTTTGAATGGAGATCTTGAAGAGGAAGTATACATTGAACAACCTGATGGATTTTCTTTGACAGATAACAATGATATGGTTTGCAGGTTAAGAAAAGCTCTGTATGGACTAAAACAAGCTCTAAGAGCTTGGTATGCAAGATTGGATAAGTATCTTTTAAAGATTGGATTTACTAAAGGAAATGCAGACAACAATTTATATTATAAAGTAACTAATGATGACATCTTGATTATAGAAGTATTTGTTGATGATATAATCTTTGGAGGAGAAGATAGATTATGTAGGGAATTTTCTATTAAAATGCAGCAAGAATTTGAAATGTCTATGATTGGAGAAATAAAATTCTTTTTAAGATTGCAGATTTCACAGACTGATAAAGGTACATTCTTGAGTCAATCCAAATACTTAAAAGAGTTACTAAAGAAATTTGGGATGGAGAACTCTAAACCGGTAAGCACACCTATGACAACAAATGACAAATTATTACAAAAAGATGAATCTACACCTATTAATCCAACTAGATACAGATCTATGATAGGAGGTTTACTGTATTTGACACAAACCAGACCTGATATTATGAATGCAGTATGTATTGTTTCAAGATTTCAAAGTAATCATAGAGAAAATCATGAATCAACAGTAAAAAGGATTTTTCGGCACCTACAAGGCACTAAAAATCTTGGATTATGGTATCCTAGAGATGAAAACTTTGAAATATGTACATATACAGATGCAAATTGGGCAGGAGATGTGGATGATAGAAAAAGCACCACCCGCGGAGCATTCTTTCTTGGAAACAGAGTAGTTTTTTGGTTGAGTAAGAAACAAAGTTGTACATCTTTATCAATAGCAGAATCCAAATATGTTGCAGCAGCAACTAACTATACACAGGTACTATGGCTTAAGCAAATGTTGAAAGACATAAAGGTAAAATGCAAGGAACCTATTACTATCTATTGTGATAACACTGCAGTAATTGATATATCTAAGAATTTGGTATTACATTTTAAAACCAAACATGTTTCTATCAAACTGAATTTTCTAAGGGAAAAAGTTGAAGCAAAGGAAATAAAACTGGTTTATGTGAATACTAAAGAGCAGATTGTAGATATTTTCACTAAACCTTTGCCTAAGGAGACTTTTGAATATCTCAGAGATCAGCTTGGAGTCATACCACCACTGGTAGAGACTTAGACAGTTGATGATTGTCATCAACTGACAGAATTAACAGAGAAATCTTTTATTCCGGTCTTTGATGAGGAAGCTACTTCTCAGAGGGAGTAGTTGGTATATTGAATTGATTGGTATTTTGTATATGAACTTGGTTTTATTGTAACTTTGGCATTTGATGTCAAAGGGGGAGATATATATATATGGAAAAACACATTATCTTTATTATCTTTTGGGGAGAGATTGGTATGAAAAACTTTGGAAAACACATGTTGCTCCCAGGGGGAGAGATTGTTGTTTAGGAGAGATTATTACTTTTTGGTTATAATCTTTTTGGAGATTGTTGGTTTTTGGTACTTGGCATTTTTGTTTTGGCACTTTGATGGTTTTTCCATCTTGTGTTGCCATCAATGCCAAAGGGGGAGATTGTTGGTATTTTGGTATGGTTTTGTCATTGATGTCAACACCTACTAAAACACTAGCACTTTGGAGATCCAACAACATTCACCGGCAAGATATAATGATCACCGACACTTGGAATGGCATGGAAAACACTTGGTAATGTCGAAGACATCGTCTGTACATCTTGTCCTGGAGTTTTGTTCATTGGTATATTCATAGTTGCATATTTGCTGTTATCGGCAAATAGGTCTAGGGTTACACCGACATGTTTATCTTTTCCAGATCAACATGGCACACTATGGAGATGATTAATTATTGTTGTAAATGCATCAAGACGACATGTTCAATTGGTTATTGCATTGGATATTATATTGTTTGTAAAATATTTTTATTGTAATATCTTGTAGAGCCGACCTACTAAAATTGGTCTTAGGTTATGGTATAAATGTAAGATCTTATTTGTAAGATCAAATGTGGAATGCGAAAAAGGATTGTGTGAAGGTATATGCGAGAGTAAGCAGAGCTATACATGCAGACATCATCTGAAGATTGAAGGAGGGTTTTTGTGGAAGCATATCAGCATTACACCGGTACTGAATCCAGCATATGAAGATGCTATTTTGGGCAGTACATTCTTATTGGATTTAACCATCCAACTGTAGTCAATGTGACTCCCATTTTGTGATTGAGCAGTGAGCTCTAGGTTGTTGGCCTTTTTGCATGTGCAGACCCCATTTATGTACACTTACTATCTACAGTAGTATCATCTGATTGTGGGCAAGGTTTCCCACCGTGGTTTTTCCCCTTACAGGGTTTCCACGTACAAATATTGGTGTTATGTGTTGTGGATGACTTTGTGTTTATGTTTCATGTATTAATCTTTACCGGTATAGCAATTAACTGTTATAATTGTCCACCGACATACTTAATTGGTTTACCGGTATTAAGCATTAAGTTGGTTAAGTTGTTTTTGGTTTAAATTTATTTGACAACTGATTAACCCCCCCCCCCCCCCCCCCCTTTCAGTTGTCTTCGGGACCTAACACCCATCACCCCTTTAAATATATTACAAACATTAGTGATAATTAAATATTACACTTTGTTTTATCAATACACCCTAAGTGCCTTAGGACACTTTCCAAGGATGTTGGAACCATGCAATAGGATTTACAAGGTAGATGACACCTTAATATTAACATTCTCCCACTTGACATCATACATTGTAAATACACCCATAGGAATTTCAAACAAGGGAAAATAATCCCTTAGCCATATATGCACCATCTATGTAAAGACACTTCAAAAGAAACCATGATAACAACCATCAAGCAAAAAACCTTTGACATCTTCCAACATGCCACATATGGAAGAAAAAGGAATATACCAATGTGAACCATATCAACTATCATTGAAACTTGCACCAATCTTTACTTGAACACAAGCATTAGATTTAAATGATAACAAAGGCTCTAAGTAACTGCCTTACTTCAAAAGAAGCCATGATAATAAACCATCAAGCAAAAAAACCTTTGACATCTTCCAACATGCCACATATGGAAGAAAAAGGAACATACCAATGTGAACCATATCAACTATCATTGAAACTTGCACCAATCTCTACTTGAACACAAGCATTAGATTTAAATGATAACAAAGGCTCTAAGTAACTTAATGCCATTGGGAATAGACATCACAAGAAATTGCAATTCATTCCAATGTCTCAACCTTGCATTTATAAGAGGTTACTATTTATAGTAATTTTTCATTTCAGCACAAAATGGTGCGAAATTCTTCCTGAAGCTTCTGGTTGGCTAGATGAGCATGTCGGTAATTTTTTTCGTCGCAAGATCGTAGTTAGTTTTGAAGATATTAAAGTTTTCATTTTTAGAGGGTGTGATGAAAGGTTTAAAATTAATTTTGAGGACTTCAGAGACCTCGAAATGCCCTGAAAAGTGGGCTTAAATGGCGTAGTGGTTTTTGAGGTGATTGAGCACTTTGCGAGCTTTTTCGACACTTCAAACGGTTCGTCAACCAAACATACGGTTTTTAAGTTATGGCCTCCGAAAGTTTGGACTCCTGAAATAGGAAATATAAATTATTGTGTTGATACTCCCTTTGCTCTTGCAAGGTGTTCAACAAATGGGAGAATGTTGGGAAAATGGTGTCTCGACCTTGCATCTACATGAGGTTACTATTTATAGTAAGTTTTCATTGTAAGAAAGTTAAGTAGCAAAACAACTTCCTACACTAACCTTGAGAGGAGGGTAATGCAAAGTTTTTTACAGATCATTATAGCAGTTACAAAAACTTTACAGAAATAAGCAAAATATCATCCATACCACAATTCAACAACATAGTAATTTACATGGGGAAAACCTTTTTTGGAGAAAAACCCCACACTCTAAAAGCAACTCAATATATTATTCAACAATCAATAATAGATTACAATATAATTGCAGAGCAAGCTCTTCACAGGAGTACCACTAATTAGAGACTTAGAGGTAACTCAATAGCCATAAGACTCTTACACACAACCTCTATCTCACGCACTTCATATATAACAGATGTAATACAAGAAACCATCAAATGGTATTACAAAACTATGGGCTAAAACCACTCAATAAAGTAGAGCCGATCTTATCTCCATTCTAGATGCCCTATGACATGTCAAAACACATATCAACACGTGTTCCTCCCTTTTACAACTCATTTATGTGTTTGATGCAATTTATATTTTTTATTTCAGGAGTCCAAACTTCTGGAGGCCATAAATTGTGAACTGTGTCCAATTGACGAACCATTGGAAGTGTCGAAAAGCTTGCGAAGTGCTCTATCACCTCGTAACTCGCTACATCATTTACGCCCACTTTTCAGGGCATTTCAGAGCCTCTAAAGTCCTCAAAACTATTTTTAAACCTTTCATCGCACCCTCTAAAAATATAAACTTTTAAATATTTAACACTAGCTATGATCTTGTGACAAAAATTTACCGGCATGCTCATTTAGCCAACCTGAAGCTTCGGGGACAATTTTGTACGATTTTGTGATGAAATGAAAACTTACTATAAATAGTAACCTCATGTAAATGCAAGGTTGAGACACCATTTTCCCAACATTCTCCCACTTGTCGAACACCTTGCAAGAGCAAATGGAGTATCAACACAATAATTTAATTGCTAAGGGCCATGAGGCCCATAGACTCCGAACACCATCTGAACTTCTTTGTGCTCACAATCTTAGTTAAAGAATCTGCAACATTCATCAAAGTCTCTAATTTAATTAGTTTTACCCTTCCATCTTCAACCATATCTTTGACAAAATGATACCGAACATTAATGTTCTTGGTCTGGGCATGAAATGTCGGGTTCTTAGCTAGGCAGTTCGCACTCTAACTGTCACAATAAACTATCATTGTACCTTGTTTTGTTCCAATATCTGAACACAATCTCTTAAGCCAAATGACTTCTTTAGAAGCATGAGTAGTTGCCATATACTCTGCTTCTGTAGTGGACAAAGCAACCATAGCCTAGCACTTATCCAACTAATTGCATTGCCAAATAAAGTAAACACATAAGCACTAGTGGATCTTCTGCTGTCAATGTTACCTTCCCAGTTTGAATCCACATAACTGTGAATATCAAGGGAAATTACGTCTCCAACCAAATTACCATGATAACACAAAAAAGACTCTGAGGTACCCTTTAAATATTTGAAAACTCTTTTGATTGCATCCCAATGAACTCTACCAGGATTAGACATATATCTGGAAAAAACTCCGACTGTTTGGGAAATGTTTGGTCTAGTACAGACCATAGCATACATCAAAATTCCAATTGCACTTTGGTAAGACACTCTGATCATGTCTTCCATCTCTGATGGAGATGTAGGAAAATTTAAAATAGATAATTTCCTTCCAACTGTGAAGGGAACACATAATGGTCTACAATCCTGCATGTTGAACCTTCATAAAATTGAATTCACATACTTATTTTGGCCTAGCCATAGCTTTGTGTTCACTCTATCTCTTCTAATTTCCATCCCAAGAATGTGTTTCTCTGCACCAATATCTTTCATTTCAAATTTAGCAGCAAGCTAAGACTTTAGTTCTGAAATCATACCTTTCCCTTTACCAATGAATAACATATTATCAATATATAATGCAATGTACATGAAATGATCACCATCAGATTTATAATAAACACAATGATCTTATTTAGAATGCTCAAATCTCAAGCTCAACACATGTATCAAATTTATGGTACCACATCCTAGGACTCTATTTGAGGCCATACAAAGATTTCTTCAATTTACAGACCAAATTACTTTTACCTTTCATCACATAGTGCTTTGGTTGTGTCATATAGATATCCTCCTCCAAATGACCATGAAGGAATGCAATTTTTACACCCATTTTCTCAACCTCTAAATCATAAGCAACAACCATAGAAAACAAAAATCTAATGGATGTCATTTTTGCAATAGGAGAAAATATCTCACCATAATCAACACCCTCAACCTGAGAGTAGCCTTTTACAACCAACCCTTCTTTATACTTCTCAAAGCTTCCATTTGAACCAATATTTTTTTTGAACACCCATTTGCAACCAACTTCCATCCTTCAGGAAATGGTAAAAGATCCCACATATCATTCTTTTTCAAAGCTACCATTTCTTCTTCCGTAGCAATCTTCCAAGATTCTGCATCATTCATACCTAATGCCTCTTCTACAGAATTAAGTTCATCCACATTAGTATTCGAAGAAAAAATGCATCTCCAATCATCAAGTGAATACCTTTCAAATGGTTGTCTATGTCTTGCAGACATTCAAACAAGATGAGTTGGAGGTTCTTCCTCCTCTTCTAATGATTTAGAGCTATAGGAGCTCTCTTCAACTTCTTGCTTATCAAGTGGTCTCAATTCAACTCTTTCAGGCGTAGAAGCAAATTGAATCACATCTTCCTGTTTAGTCTGTTCTGGCTGCAATGTAACAGGAGGAGACTTAATTTCTCTAAAAATAACACTTCTACTATGAATTACCTTTTGTGCAACAAGGTCCCAAATCTTGTATCCTTCCACACCATAACTGTAACCGATGAAAATACATTTCACACCCTTGTTCTCCAACTTTGTTCACTTCTCCTTTAACACATGTGCATATGCCTTGCAACCAAAAACTTTAAGATGTCTCAATGAAGGCTTGTGACCTAACCATGCTTCCTGTAGTGTCATAAAATTGCGTCCCTTGCAATTTTTGACCTCATTTGGGTCTTTGTGTTGGCGGATGAATCCGTAAGCCCGATTGGAGACTCGAGACATGCTCAAACATAAAAAACTTGCATTTTCTACTACCCCGCATTGCCTATTGTCACTGCCTGTCCTAAATTAGGGCAGGACAGGGGCATGGCACCCCTGTCCTAGCCCTATTTTGGGCCTCCTTTGATCAAACTTTGCATTGGGCTTGTCAATTGTGAGAGGGAAAGAGTTTTCCTATGTCGGTCTAAGATGGAAAATCATCCCCCCTCTTTCCATATGGATTGGATCTAGTGAATTCAACCCCCCTCTTTTAAATGTAACGTGCGTGAGAAGTTGAAGGGAATACTTTGTGAAACTTTCACCCCTCTTTTGAGGGGAGTAAATATTTCCACTTGATCTCCCCTCATCACTTTTCACCACATTACACTTCCATAGGTGTTTTATCAACAAGAGCTGATGTAGCAGACCTATTAATTAGGTAGCAAGCAGTGCCTACAACTTCAACCCAAAAAAATTGTTCTAGACTAGCACCACTCAACATACTCCTAGTCTTCTCCATCAATGTCCTGTTCATTATTTCTGCAACTCCATTCTGCTATGGAGAATATGGAGTTGTCTTTTGTCTATTAATGCCATAATCTCTACATAATCTATCCAAATTATTAGACCAAATTCACCGCCATTATCAGTCCTCAAACATTTAATTTTCTTTCTAGTTTGTAACTCAACCATTGCTTTAAATTCTTTAAAAAGACTGAAAACTTTAGATTTACTCTTTAAAAAAAAATACCCATGTCCTACTAAAATCATCAATAAATGAAACATAATATGTGGATTTTCCAATCGAAGGAACATCTACATGACTGAAGACATCAGAATGAATAAGATCCAAAACACCACAAGATTTATGAGAACTCGAGTAAAACTTAACACGGTTTTGTTTTCCATAAATACAATGCTCACAGAAATCAAACTCAAGATTACAATCATTCAAACCTTCAAAAAGGTTTTTATTTTTCAAGGCCCTCAGACCCTTTTCTCCAATGTGGCCAAGTCTTTGGTGCCATAGCATAGTCTTCTTTGCAGGTAACTTTTCTTCAAAAGAAAGAGCATCCTTTGTTACCCAAAAGCTATGTCCATATACTGAAGGTGAAACCCTCAAATATTTCAACGAAGTATCCACAGATTTACTTTTTACAGAAGTGCTATTGCACTCAACAGTGTATGCCTCTAGCTTATATAAAGTGCTGAACCTGACACCTATAGAAATCACCATAGCACCCTTAATCATCTTACATCCTGCATCAGAAAAGACTACTTGCACACCCGCATCTATTAGTTTTTTCACAGATAATAAATTTCATTTTAATCCAGGGATATGAAACACACCGCCAATCCTTTTTTATTCTACCATCAGGAAACCTAATCCTAAGTTTATCTCGACCAACAATGTCTAAATGTGAATCATCACTCAAGTACACCTTGACTCCATTAAATTCTTCATATTCAGAAAACTAATCTTTATTGGAAGTCATATGAAAAGATGCATCCGAGTCAACTAACCATTCATCATTACCTGCATGAGTACCCAAAGTTGCAATGAGTGCATCACCATATTCCTTCTCGGACTCAGAATCAGAAGAAAACTTCTTCTTTTCTTCTTTGCATTCCTTACAGATGTGACCTGAATTACCACAATTCCAACAAATGACTTTGGACTTTCTAGGAGATTTCAATCTCCCTTTCGATTTGGACTTGTTGCGCTTCTCATTCTTCTTGCCTTTTTCCTTAGGTCTTCCATGGATAGTTAGAGCTTCCTTCGAACTGATGGATACCTTTCTTCACATCTCTTCACCAAGTAGGGTACCCACCACATCTTCAGACTTCAAAACAACATAATTACTACCAATAGCCATAACAAGAGAATCCCATGAATCAGGAAAAGAACAAAGCAAGATCTGACATTTATCCTCTTCGTTCATCTTAACACCAACAGATGCCAATTGATCCACGAACATATTAAATTCTTCCACGTGGTCTGCAATTCGTCCACCCTCTTCCATCTTCAAGAAATACAATTTCTTCCTAAAAAAAAATTGATTTAATAAAGATTTGACTTGATACATCTCACCAATCTTAGTCCATAACTTCTTTGCAAAGTTCTCTTCATGGACATTGATTAGAACAAAGTCTACCAGACACAATCTAATTAGACCCTTGGTTTTACGGTCCATAACATCATATTGAGTAGCCCTAGTAGGATCTAAGGGTCTTGAGACATTCAGATCAACAACATCCCACATATCTTGATCTATTAGCAGATCTTCCATCTTCAACTTCCACATCTCAAAATTACTTCCATTAAATTTCTCCACCTCTATTCTCCCTAACGTACTTGCCATCTGAAAATTCTTGCAACAAGATCAAAAAGTATATTCTACACAAGCTCCCACTCAAATATGGATTAGTTCAAAAAAATTAACAATCCACAATTGAAACTAAAGGTGATCAGGCTTTGATACCACTTGTAAGGAAGTTAAGTAGCGGAACAATTTTGTACACTAACTTTGAGAGGAGGGTAATGCAAATTTTTTTACAGATTGTTATAGCAGTTATGAAAACTTAACATAAATAAACAAAATATCATGCATACCACAACTCAACAACACAATGATTTACATGGGGAAAACCCTTTCGTGAGAAAAAACCCACACTCCAAAAGTAGCTCAATATATTTTTCAACAATCAATAACAGATTACAATATACTTGCAGAGAAATATCTTCACAAGAGTACCACTAATCAAAGACTCAGAGGTAACTCAATAGCCACAAGACTCTTACACACAACCTCTATCTCACACACCTCATATATAGGAGATGCAATACAAGAAACCGCCAAATGGTATTACAAAACCATGGGCTAAAACCACCCAACAAAGTAAAGCCAACCTTATCTCCATTCTAGATGCCCTATTGCATGTCAAAATACACATCAACATGTGTTCCTCTCTTTTACAATTCATTTATGTGTCTGATGCAATTTATATTTCCTATTTTAGGAGTCCAAACTTTCAGAGGCCATAACTTGTGAACCGTGTGTCCGATTGACGAACCGTTTGAAGTGCCAAAAAGATCGTGAAGTGCTCTATCACCTTGTAAATTGCCACATCACTCAAACCCACTTTTCAAGGCATTTTGGAGCCTCTAAAGTCCACAAAATTAATTTTAAACCTTTCATCACACCCTCCAAAAGCAAAAACTTTAATATTTTTAAAACTAGCTATGATCTTGCAACCAAAATTTACCGACATGCTCATCTAGCCAACCGGAAGCTTTGGGGAGAATTTCGCACTATTTCGTGTTGAAATGAAAACTTACTATACATAGTAACCTTGTGTAAATGTAAGGTTGAGACACCATTTTCCCAACAGTAATTGCCTTACTTATGCCACTGGTAATAAAAATCACAAAAAATTGCAATTCATTCCAAACTAACCATACCTCAAACCAGGGTATATCAACATTAATAAAACTTCAGGCCATCAACATATCAGCTCTAAATTTGTAATCAAGTATCTATATATCCTTCTTCCTATCTGAATGCAACATGCCAATGCAAAAGTGACCATATAATGCCAACTAACAAGTCCACATCAACATTAAAACAATCTTGTGGATATAGACAATCCATATCAGAGACATCCCACTACAAGAGAATTGGTAGCTAATCCATAACCTACATAAATCGAAGATCCAAATCCAATGAAACATACAAAATCATCATCACATCAATAATCATCAAACCAAGATATCATAGAGGATAACCATACATATATCCAAAAACCTCCATTGCATGAGTAATGTCAAATCTTAAAATAGATCAAACCATATCAAGTCTATCTATAGTACTTCACATAGAGGATGTGGCTAATTCCTCTATCACATGGTGTCGATGAAACAAGGAAATCCTTGCAACAAAATATGTTGAAATACCTCTCTCATCACCAATCTCCATAGCTCTCTCAAGTTCTTTACACTCAACCATGCGAATACAAATGTCTAGGAAGAAGAAGAAGAAGAAGAACAAAGAGAGAACTTGCAAATCAAACCATATCCTTGTTCCACACTAACATGTACCAAGTTGTGGAATGTAATATCTCCTTAACCATTACCAAAATAAAAGGATATCAACATCTAATATTCAAATCAAATGAAACATGATAACAATATATTTAAACCTTGCAAATAGAAGGTAGATCAAACAAATAAATCATTCCCACAATATAGGGAATATGCCTGAAGCCACAAGACATTTCCTTTATCTAACCAAATAATTCCTCAGAAATAGATCCATAGATCAAGACCAACAACAATGAAAACAACAAAAACACATTAAACTATGCATCATATTATCAACAAGTCCTTATTACTATTATATTCATGACTAGCTCACACGAGAAAACAGGATACAAATTAAAGAGTGCATTTGATAACTAGGCGGACAATACCTCTCAAATCGGTCAATTGTCAAGTAGACCAAGAGTGGGAAACAAGATTGTCATGAGGACACAACACCAAGTGATCAAATCTTACAATAAATTACAATATTCTCTTCAAGTCCATAATTGATTCAAATCCATAACTAGGTGGAGGCTCCTTGGCCTTTCTATCGAAATCCTCATCAAAGAGTAGCCACCTCAACACATGATCTCAAATATTATGAGATCTCATAGCCTCACCCAAGTCGCTATTGTCTTCATGAGCATCCACCAATCAATCCATGCTATCTTCAAATGTAACACTGCAAAATCATGAAACTCCAAACAAATGATTAATACTCAAAACTAAAGAGAAACCAACAAACCATTGCCCAAAGTTTCAACAATAAGATCAGAAACATGTCATGACATCATGATCTAACACCTTCTTAAAAAATCATATGCTCCAAAGAACATATCATAAACCGAAACCTGACAAAAGACTCAAAATTACTCTATGGTAAACCAAGATGTCACAATTTCCTTGAAACCGCATGAAGATAGCCATTCACCATCAAATGATGAATCCACATCACCACCAAAGCTCACATTGAGCTGTGTAACCAATCTCCTTAGGCATTGTGATAACCATCTCCTAACTAAAGATCCTCCATGGTCCCAACATGATCAAAGAACTCAACACCAAGAGCTCTTCAAGGAAAGAGTCAAACCATGAAATCCAAATCAAGAAGATATAAAACATCACATATGTTGGGAAAATAGATGCTGTACACCTAATATTTTATTTTATCATGTGAGTTGCACATGGATGTGTAAAGTGTAGAGATTCCTTGAGAATATTCTTGAGGCCACTTGGTGAGTTGTATTGTAACATTGGGATATTATATTATATTTATTTAATATTGGGGAAAGTAAATTAATAAAGTACCCAATATTAGATATGAGGTCAACAGGGTAGTTAGCCCATGGTTTTAGTACATGGTTTTTTATGTAATACCACTTGGTGGTTTTGTGGGAGTTTATATCTATAAAAGCAACAACAAGGGTAGTTGTTTGGGTTAGCCAAGTTTAACATTTGTGGAGGTTGGAAGCATGGCATGGGATGTGTGACTACATGCTTGTTCACATGGAGTTCTTGTTGA
Organism: Cryptomeria japonica; assembly: GCF_030272615.1. Lineage (NCBI taxonomy): Eukaryota > Viridiplantae > Streptophyta > Pinopsida > Cupressales > Cupressaceae > Cryptomeria > Cryptomeria japonica. Next base: position 255,678,473 of record NC_081412.1, read on the forward strand.
TGGATGGAGTTTTGAAAGTGTTTATGGTTGTATTTATAATGATGCATTGCTAATAATTCAAAGATGATAGATGCTTTTGGAGGCTGATTTTTTTTCCTCATTAGGGTTTTCCTAGGGTATATCTTGTGTCATCTTTGATGGGTATGTTGTCTATTTTTTGTATATGAATTCTATGTGTTAATTTGATTGATATCTCAATTGGGTTATGTGGAAATTGTCATATGAATGGTTGCAAGTTTCCTTTCAAGTGGTATCAGAGCCATGGTTTTTGTGTTATAACCCTAGATGTTGAATCCATCAAATGCATGTAAGAATGAAAGACAAGGCAAGATATGCAGGTTTCACAAGTTTTTTATTGCATATCTATGGATTTTAGGTTTGTTGTTATGATGGGTTGTTTGCAGATTTGGGGTTCGAAAAATGATTGGTCAAATAGGTTTCTTGGTTGTGATTTTATATGAGGGTTTTGTGGGGGAACTGTTGCAGATGACCTCCTAGGACAAAATGAACCTCATGGATGGATTCAGGTGGGCCAAGAGACAAAAAATCATATATAATTGGGCCTATTTTGGTGAAAGTTGAAAAAAATGCAATTTTTTTTCAGCCCTAGCCCAACCACATGACTGAGGTAGGGCATCAAATTTGTAGTAGTCAGAAAAATAAAATGTAAAAATATATACTATGCCTATCACATTTTTTATTTACCTGCAAATAAAAAAAAAAAAAATGTTTGTGGGGTGTGGGGAGGGGGGGGGGGGTACCATAGATTGCGGCACTCTATAGTACATGTAGGTACAATAGTTGCAAAGGCCCTCATTGCCTCCCCACTTTGGTGGGTAGAGAAATTGAAAATAAAAAAAAAACAACAAAAAAAATTTTCGCTAACAATTTTTTTTTTTATAAAAACTTTGGAAATTTGAATCCCGCCCCAAATAAAATTTATATGACGGATTTATGGGTGGGGTCAAATCCAAGCCGACCCCAACCCAAATTATTTTTAAGAAAATTGGAAAATCAGAAATAATGTAGATTGGAATATTTTTTGGAGTCTTGTTCATTTGAGCTTGCATAGAGCCTAATAGGTTGTTTTTCTTTCATGAAGCATAACTCATGCATATGATGTCTATTTTTTGACTTCTTATAGTCATTGGAAAGGTGACACAGAGCACTACATGATGATATGATCATTTTTATTTTCTAGTTTTGCCATTTTGATAGCACAATGTTAGCTAGAAGTCAAAGGTACCTTTATGACTTTGAGAGGTCATAACTTGGGCATGTAGAGTCAGATTTTGGACATCCTATAGTTGATGGAAAGATCGTTTATAGAACTATATAGTGAATAAGGTTTGGATTAGGTTTGAAACAATTTATTTGTTGATATTTTTCTCTAATCTTTTTATGGTTTTTTTTATTACTATGGTGGCATTATGAGTTTATGACATGTAAGATATTGGAGATTTGGAGTTTATGTCATTGTACAATCATTATTATATCTCTGATTGCTATCATGTTGATATGGTTATCAGTTTTGGTTTGGATATGTATGTTTTATTATTGGGTCTACAAGTTGTGTAGTGTTGTAGGTAGTCTTTACTTATAGGATTGCATTTATGTTTTGGATATGGGTTGTCTATGTGCATAGACCTTTCATTGTTGATGTATATTCAGATTGGTGGCTTGGTTTAGCCACTTGGTTTGTTAAATTATTTTCATGTCGAGGAGGAGATATTTCATTGCTGAACCCAAGGTAGGACTGTTAGTCTAAACAAAAAATAATGCAACACATAAACAATTAATCAACAACATATATCCAACACATGAACACCAAAATTTTCTATGTGAAAAACCCAAACAAAGAAAAACTACGGTGAGCACCTACCCACAAAATATATCCACTATGTATATTAGATTACAATGAATAGAGCTCACTACGCCAGACTTACAAACCAAGGCTAACTGTTCTTGGGGCAAGATACAAAAAGAGGACTTGCAAACCTGATGCTAACTACAACAGGGAAAGATACAAAAAGTATTTGAAAAGAAGGATCTCCTGATCATGATGTTGTCCTTGAACTCTGCATCAAGTGACCAACATCAACACACACAACTCATACCTCATCTATCAACACTCTGTCTATACCTCTACCATAGCCTCAAACAAATCACATATCATTCGAACACAACTCTTCTTCTTTTCTCTTCACCGAATTCCGCTGACTATATTCACATCACACACCTACTCTCTAATACTCTTTTTCTACAACTCAATCACATACATTATTTATATACAAGATAGCTCATCAAATCTTGAACCAAGTTGATCTAAAACAAAATATACCTTCCAGACCAAAAACACACACAGTGATCCAATCTGGGAGAAAGAGGGGACCAAAACACATCTTTCCAAGCTCAATCCATCAATCTGCAATCACCAAAATAAAACTCACAACATCCCAACACACAACACATCCATATAGACAATTAAAAGGTCAACACATATTCTCTAATGCAAATAACTCTTATCCGGATCTCCATATGCTATGGTGAGACCCATAACACATCAAATTACCATTCAAAAATTATATTCAAACCCAAAAGGTAGGATCAACATAGAATACCACAACCGGCAATGAAATATACCGCAACATCCAGAGAACACATATATTTCTAGACCTCCAAATTAATATGGAGATATCCATAATACCAAAATCATAACCAAAGAAGATAACAATATCAAACAACATCAACAACACTTTTTAGACCTGAACAATTTTGGAACAACCAATAGAATAAATGCAACACCAACACAACAAGGTATCTCTACACCACAACCATTCCAGAACAACAACTATCTGGAACAAGTTTGACATCAATGACAACCACAACAACATATACTTCCAATAGTTGTTACTAGGTACAATCATGATGGAGGATCTATATTGTTGACTATGTGATACTTACAAGTAGGACACATTGGGAGTTAGATGCTTGTTTCAGTAGATGTGATCATGGTGTCATGAATGTTCCTTGTTCTTAGGGAATTTGGCATGACATGATTGGATTTGCAATTGATTTCATTGGTGATGATTTGATTGGATTCTTGATTGGTTATGGTGGTGTATCTTCTTGTTTGAGGATCATGGTTAATTTGGCTTTTGAGAGCTCATGATATGCATTTTTGAGTTCTTTAATAATGCGAGAACTTTATTTGAATCTCATGTAGAGGATGATTTTATCATGATGTCATGGATTTCTTGTTTATACACTTTCAATTTGAGCTTTTGATAGTGATGATGTGGTGGTGTAGGATTGGTTCTTGATTGTTTTTTGGTGGTTTTGTATCTTCTTGGATTAGAGATTTTGGTTTACTTGATGTTATTGACATTTTAGTTGTGTGTAGACCTAGATGATCTTCATTTAGGAGATGGTTATCATGATGCTATGAAGAGTTGGGTATCACAATTCAATTGTGGTAGTGATATGTATTCACCATTGGATGGTGGATGATCTTCTTAGTGTGTAGATTATGGAGGATGCCTTAGATCTTGTTGCTGCATAAGGGTCTTTCACATTTGTAGGTACACTTGCAACAGATAGTGATCTTCATGATATTTGAGGATGTGGACATCTTGGAGGACTCATGGAGTTCTTTGGTTGAGGTGTGGTTTATGTTTTCATTTGACATGTTATCCTTGTTTGATAGGATGGTTTCTATTATGTCATGGTTTACTCTTGATACACGTTTAGAGTTTTGGCATGCTACATTTATGTGATATGTTCATATGGATCATGTTATCTCCTTCAAGGAGATGGTTAGATCATATTGTCATGTTTACGTTCCTGATTTTGCAATCAGAGCTTTGATATTGATGTTGGCAATTCTCTTTGTATTGGGTACATGATCATTTTCCTAGTTACTTCATAATGGTGCTTTATTCCATTTAGAGTTTGGAATGGATTGATTGGCTACAACTATTCGTGGATAAATTAAGGCATAGGTGATGCTAGTATTCTCTTGTGATTAGAGACATTTGTTGACATAGTTGGTGGTTTCAGTAGGAATACTGAGGAGCATTCACCTAGTATGGACTTGAGAGGAGATTGTTCTTAGTGCGAGTCATCATGACTTGGATACCTTGATAAGCATTCTGATTCCCGACTCTTGGTCTTCTTAGTGGTTTACTTCTTGAGAGGTATTGCTTATTGTTCCTTTCAAGTGCATTAGGTTTATTCTTATCTTTAATAGATATTGATCTGGAGCTATGGATAGATGGTTAGTTCTAGAGGATTCAATTTGAGAGATGTTTGGCATTGGTTATCTACTTGTGCATTTGAGTTGTCATTATAATGATATTCATTGATTTTGAGATTAGGAGATAGTTTATTAGGCTTATCCCCTAGGATTGGGAATGGTATTGGTTTGATCTTTTTGGTTATGAGAGTCTTACATGTAATGCCCGCCAAAATACCCTAGAGAAATACACCTAATCTGACTACAAATAGAGATAATTTTTTTAAAAAGCTCATATACTAAACAAAACATACATTTATAACATCCATATATTACATATCAAATAAATCATATACTAAATGCATCATTGCAAATTACATCTTTTGCTAATTACAACAAAGCATAGAACATCATTAACAAATACACAAGCAGAATAACAAATCATATCATTCTTTTCCCCTAGGGTATCTCAACGTCACTACTTTTAAGAGTAACATCCTATAGACTAAGTTCATTTTAGAGAACCAATTGAAACGTTCCTAATCCCCATATTTACACATCCATTCTATTCACTATGAATCTAAATGCATATCCCTTCATAATATAGTACTAGATCATAATCTAAGTTTCACAATGCATAACAATAGGATTACTAACATATACAAGTACATGAAGTATAACATCAATGCTTAACTATTATAGGTGAATTGCCACCTAAGATGCCTATATCATTTGCATCTAATCCATACACAATAGCATCTCTTAACACATACCATATGAAATGTCAACAACACACTTTTACAATTTCCATTCTACTTCAATCTCTAAGATCATTTATCACACTAATAATGCTTCTCATTCACATTCTTACAAGAATAATCTAACTTTAAATGAAACCAGATATTCAACTCTGTAAGTGGAAATAAATCATTTTTTAAAGATACATATCATCACAACAAGATTACTAATCACATGCTTATACACAAATCATAAAAACAAGTAATATCCCTTTTTAACACATGATACCACCAAGATTCACACATAAACAATCTAACTCAACCCCATTCCTAATGAACACTTCCACAATATAGATCACATGGCATAAAATTATAATACATTCCAAGGTCATAACCTTCCAACATCATATTATAAAGTATTACGAATCACAATAACACATATTTTGTATCCACATTTAGAAAATCATGATGATACAATATTAACCCCAATGGATATAAATCAAGTCCATAAATCAAAAACATAATAGAGAATCATTAAATCCATGCAAATCTACAACTACTCATTCATTTGCATATCCCAATAGTAACTAATACTAAGGGTTAACATCCTTCAAATCAAGGCATACATGATCATTATTATATTCACTACCATCCACAAGATATACACACTCGTTGCAATCATTTTATTCCTGCTAGCTAGAAATTACATTCATCATGAATATCCATTTACAATAATCTTATCTTATATATCTCATTTTAAAATCAATCTTCTACAAGTCTCATTACACATATTCCAAGATATTGGTTACGTGGCTTCCTTTACAATTACATCCTTTTGAGTTACATACCGCATGATAACAATCCTAATTACATAGATTATGTTCCAATATACATCCACGTGAAGAGATAATAGAAATCCAAGTCCACACACTCAACATCCAATGAAGAATATCCCAATGAGAGAAGGCATCAAACCACTTGACCATGTGGAACCAAATAGGAACTACCCCCCGTGGTAGGAGATGACATGGGGTTTCAACACTCACTCAAGACCTAGGTTGACACCTAACAACCATGGGACTCACCATAGCACATAATAAACTCAACCCAACAATATTCACATGACAACACAAGGCTGAAATCAACAATAAACTCTTCAAGAGGCGTACAATAAATCATGGTATATGGCCATGATCACATGTAGGAATGGAGTGTCATCACATGCTTTCCTCATATAGAAGGGAATATGGCCATCCTTACTAGTAATGCATCCTACATTCTAGCCTCACAAAGAAGGTAAATATGCACCCATAGTAGACATGTATGCTATCCTCACAAAGAAGAACAATCCATACTCCTAATAGTAATACAAGCTACCCTCACAAAAGAAGGGTGAAAACAATCCCTTAACAGACATGTGGAGCCATCTCAACCTATATGAGTACAAGGGAGTTTGACTTGCCATCTTATATGGACCAACCAAATAGAATTATCTTATTAGGTGAAACCCAAACCAAATCAATTATTACATGTTATCACTGAATTACATAGAGGAAAACTCCCATTGTGCCCTGGCGGTCTAGGTGCCAAGCAACCTAACTCATGTGACCCTGGTCATCACAGGGAAGCCCAATCACCCTAATCATATTCCAAGCCACAGGGTAACACATAAAATGACATCACAACACATGAAAGAATATTCACAAGAAGGCCTTCAAGAACACATAACATCACTTAGCACATACTGCACATAGAGAGCATACATATGAACCATTACAAGCATAGGGCCTTCACCAATGCCTCATATGAATACTACCAAAGAAAGAACATGCAACATAAGAACATCATAAAATAATGCAAATTCTCAACAATGAGGTACAAAACATCCAACTAGATGCATAGAAGCAATCCTCAAACAATAAGGCAACAACCTCTTGCTGGAGCAACTTTTGGATAAGGAAACTCCTCAATGGTAGGGCATGATCCTACTTACCAGAGCACAAAATAAATCATGAAACATCATATAACATCATGAACCAATTACAATTTCTCAACATAGACTTCACATGCCTCTGGGAACTCACACAATTCATACTAGGACTTTACAACACTAAAATTGACCTTTTTGGGCCTTTCGGAGTAGTTTAGCTCTCTTGGTATGCACAGTGGCATTCCTCATTTGTAGGGTGGTGTTTTTGGGATATTGCCTAGCATTTTTGGTTCATTGCATAGCATTTTTGGTTCATTGGTCAACATTTTGGGTACATAGGTCATCTTTCTCAGTTTGTAGGTTAGCTCTCCTGGTTAATTTGTCAGCTCTCAGGGTATGAACTATGGCATTCCTGGTATGCATAGCAATGTTCTTGGTAGATAGGGTGGCATTTCTGGTTAGTATACTGGCATTTCTGGTAGTTTTGGTGGCGTTTCTGGTAAAGTGTGCCATATCTCAAGTTTGAAGGATCCTGATGGTAAGATAACTGGCCAGGTTGACTCAGGAGACAAAAATGACTTCAAGGGAATGACTAGTAGGTTGGATAAGCATTAGAAAGGGTGTAGACATGGTTTACGTATTAAATGCAGCTCACAGGGAAGAGTTTGCAACTCAATGGATAGACATTTTTGCTAAAACTACATTTTGGATCTAAAGAGCAAGGGAGAGAATCCTATCTCTGCATAGGCCAAAAAAGATGAACCAAAAAATTACCAAACACTCCAATACTCCAAAAAAAAGACTACAAATATTTGAAACATGACATGGATGCTCTCTGTTATCTTTAGGAGCTCTTACAAGGTCACATATGCACTCAAGACATAGAAAAACAACCCTTATTACAACTAGGAGTTCACAAGGAGTATAATACCAAAATCAACATTAAATTAAAATAAAAAAATTCTACAAACACTCAGAAAAAGTATATACATATATACATTTACCCGCTATTCACTACATAGACAAACAACTCAAGAATCTCACTCAAACATAAAGAGCAATCTGCAATTTCTCCATTTCATTCATTTAATTCCAAAGGTTTTAAACTATAATGCCTTTCTTTTCTCCATCCATTCAACAATTACAAATAAATCATTTTCACGGGAAGATACAGAGAAGAAAATTTCTAAAATTCTAAAAATGAAAGAACTCCAACCTGGAGATCGCAAATCCAAGGATGAAAACTGAAGAAGAGCTTCCACAATCCAAGGTTCCAAAATCCAAATACAAACCAAGGTCCAAGCCGAAATCTCAAAGATTCAATCAAAATCCTGCCGACTGGTAACCTGATAGCCATCCAGAAATTCCAAATAAATATAAAATACACAACAAACTATGCAAAAATCCCAACCCATCAAAATAATCCAAAAATCAATACTTCTTACCTATCTTGTATAGTTCCAAGGTAAGAATATTTTATTATATTTCTTACCTGTTATTCCAAATTCACCCAATCAATTAGGTGGGTAGGTAAAATCAACTTTATTTTATTTTTACACCTCCCATGCATAGTAAAAGCAAAATAATAATATTATTACTTTTTAAGGGTGTAGAAATAGAAATAGGCTTTATACTTTTATAATTATTAATTAATCAAAATCAACTTCACAACTATATCTAAAATAAATTAAGTAAATCAATTAACATTAAATAAAATCAAAAGGATAATTTAATTAAACAAAACAATATTCAATAAATCAATTAAATAAATAACATTCAATTGAATCCAAAATAAAACCATTTAATTAATAAATCAACATTTATAAATTCAATAATAATAAATCAAATATCCATTAATTAATTGATTAGTTATAACTTTAATAACTGTTACCTAACATTAATTAATTAATTAATTAATTGAATAAACATTATCCAACCATAGGATAATTAATCCAATTCATGATAAATTATACACACACACATAACCAACCGGACAAAGATAGGACAAGATACCGACTCAAGAATGGACAACACTTACACTCGACACGATTGACAAGTGAACATACTAGACCATGAGTAGGTGAGGTAAAACCAAGTCATATCCAACAAATGCCATTGGGATTAGGACACGGTCAGACCTGTGAGACCAGGTGGAGTCGATGTCCGGTACCTGCAATCCTGCATCCACCGATAAACACAAGATAACTTATATATATAGCATCATAGTAGCAAGCAAGTGAAAGAGAATCACAAAACCTTATCATGCTCATGATGAGTGATAAGGCATCGTTCCTTTCATGAAGATAGTCACCCAATACAAACACATCTTATAAAATCATCATCATGAAGTAGGGTTAGTATCATCATCATATATCATGAAATCATATAAAACACATAAGAATCTCGAATACATAAGTCCATCAAGAAATACCATCCATTGAATAATCATAACATATCATCCATCACATAGATCATCAAAAGTCATCAATATAACACATGTCCATATAGCATCATAAATGTCTACTGCATTGGAATAAAGTCATAATCATCATCAAAATATCATCATAAGTCTAGATAAGTCTATCAAATCATGAATGAAAATGTAAGTCTAGGAGGGACACTACATCCTCCCCCCCTTAGGCTTGACTCACTCCTGGAAGTCGCTAAGGGTTAATCTGAAAACATACACACATCAACACAAAACTTCTTAAAACAAACTACTTCTACCTCAAAGCAATATAATGATTACAAAAAGTTTTCTTTCTACACTTTAATTATCGAACTAAATACGTTACATAATGGATAAGACAAGTCAAAGAAACTCTTACCGGTTACAATAAGCATGACAAATCATTGAAATATCTTCAAGGGAACTTTATTTAACCACCTTTGAAAGACAAAAACTATAATTATTGTATCTAAGTTAACATCTATAAGCAAAAATCACCATAACTCTCACAATTCAAGCATGTCAACACTTCCTTTAGCATCTAGTTGAATATAATTAAGAAGACATGTATACATTTTACACATTACTTCACACATAGGCACATCCTTAAGAAGCCACAAAGAGGAGGAACGCTGGAGACGAAAATGGAAAGACATCATGGGCCTCAAAGAGATCTTTTGGAAGCAAAGATTTAGGATTCAGTGGTTAATTGGGGGGGATAGGAACACCTCCTTCTTTCATAGGTCTTCTTTAAAACATAACAGGAGAAACACTATCCATTCCTTATTCAATGACATAAATGAAGAATTAGTGGGGACTAACGAGATTGGGCAATGGGCTTCTCTATTCTTCACCAATGTTTACACTAATGACAGGGTGAGAGAAGCTACTGAATTAAGTGATAAACTTCTCAATCTTATTCATCATGTCCTGAATGATGCTGACAATGAGTTGCTGATGTGTCAAGTTACCGAAGAGGAACTTAAAGGGGCAGTTTTTTCTATGGCTGCCTATAAGGCTCTAGGCCCTGATGGCTTCCCCCCGACCTTCTTTCAGGAGTTTTGGGAGATTGTGAAATATGATTTGATCAAAGCCACCAGGGACTTCGTCCGAATGGGGAACCTTATAAAAAAATTGAACAATACTTTCATTGTGTTAGTTCCCAAAGTGCTAGATCCTAAACTTATAACTAATTTCTGCCCTATCAGCCTGTGCAATATGGTTTACAAGATCTTTTCTAAAGTTGTTAACATAATCAAACTCTGCTGGACAGATGTATTAGCCCCTCGCAGAGGGTTTTTGTTTCGAGTAGGCAGATCCTTGATGCGGTCATAACTACTCATGAAGTCAATCACTCCATGGAGAAGAGTCGCAACCTAGGTATGGATTTTAAACTTGACATCTCTAAGGCTTATGATAAAGTTAACTGGAATTTCTTGTATGTTGTCCTATCCAAGTTGGGATTCTGGTAAAGATTTCTTAATGTTATCAAGGTGGTGATGGAAAGTGTTCACTACTCAGTGATTGTGAATGGAAGTCCTTGGAGATTTTTCAAGGTTGGGAAGGGCCTAAGGCAGGGTGACCCTCTACTTATTTATTATGGTAGATGAAGTGCTTAGTTAGAACTTCTCCCACTTGATTAGGAACAAAATAATCTTGGGTGTGAAAGCGGCTTGTACCCCTCCCCCGGTGGTTATGCAACAATTTGTTGATGACACTTCCCTGTTTGGCTAGTCATTTGTTATCGAAGCTATTGAATGGAAACACTTTTTGGAGGATTACACCATGGCCTCTAGACAACTTATTAACTATAAAAAGAGTAAAATTTATTTTTTCAACACGGATAGGAATCTCCAAAATAAGCTAATCCACATTCTTGGTTGTTGTGCTGCTAATCTCCCTGATTCCTACCTGGGTCTTCCCCTCACAGTTAAGGAGGTCACCCCTCAGTTCTGGGAGTCTATACTAGAAAGGATGCAGAAGAAACTAGCTGGTTGGTCTGGAAAAACTTTGAGTGGTGCCAACAAACTGTAGCTTCTATCGGCTTCTCTTCAAGGTGTCCCTATCTATTTCCTATCCTTATTTAAGATCTCCATTGCTATGGCAGAGAAACTTGAAAAAATCCAAAGAAATTTTCCGTGGATGGGTATGGAGGAGAAAGCTAGAATCAGTCTTGTCAACTAGGAGGTGGTGTGCAAACCCAAGTACATGGGAGGCCTAGGGATCAAAAATTTTTTGGACCTGAATAAGGCCTTGCCGAATAAAATTGGATGGAATCTTGTGATGGGCAGTGCTAACTGGTGTAAGATTATGAGGGCTAAGTACTTCAACTACACCCCATTTTCTTCCCTTGTTTCCTCTCATGACCTCCCTTCAGGCTCTAAAATATGGAACAACATTGTCAAAAGCCATATACTGCTTAAGGGAGGCCTAAAATGGTAGTTGGGCAATGGTGATAAGATTAGATTCTAGGAGGATAATTGGATTAGGGATAGACCCCTGGCCTTTACTCACTTCAACTACCTCATGGGGAGTCTCAAGGAATCACTTGGTCCTCTTGTGAGGAATTACATATCCCCCCTTTGCCATTGGTTGAGACTTGTTGATGGTATGGGGGATAACACTCATTTGGGTCATTTGGTGGGGGACCTTCAATCTATTCTTGAGGAGGTCAGGATTTCCCTATCCCTCCATGCTGACAAGTTTGTTTAGGCTTTCAATCCCTCCGGGTCCTTCAGTGTCAAGTCGGCCTACAATATTCTCATCACACTTGCGAATGATAGCTACAACTAGAAGAAAGTATGGAATTCACAGCTTATCCCAAAAATAATTTTTTTCTGGTGGATGACTCTTCATGGGAAGATCCTAACCATTGATAACCTTAAGAGGAGAGGATTTTTGATGGCCAATTGGTGTGTGTTGTGTAATAGCACCAAGGAAAGTATCAATAATTTCTTTGTTCATTGCCCCTTTGCCTCCATGGTCTAGAAATAAGTATTACAAAAATTCAACATCGTCTGGACCTTCTTAGAAGACTTGTAGAAGTTTATCATCAATTGGAAGTGCCCGTCTTCTCACCCCCGATCAGATAGTTTTGGAAACTCATCCCTCCTCATATCTACTGGAACATGTGGAAGGAAATGAATAACCATATCTTCCGTGATACCAACAACTCTATGGACACTGTGGCCGACATAATGGAGAAGCTTCTAAGGGAGAATACTGTGGTCTTCAAATGGAAAAAGCCGCAATATGCCCCTTTGGTGATGGATTGCACCTGGGTTAGGATATGGAATTTGCCTGACAATTTCCTCCAATATGACATTTCTAAAAGGTTAGAGAGATTCAACACTAGATGGTTGACCCCTCCTCCCTCATGGTTTAAACTCAACTTTGATGGTGCCACTCGTAGTGGGGTTGCGGCAGGAGGTGGAGTTATAAGGGACAACTTGGGCAATTTAGTGTTGGCCTATGCTGGAAATTTTGGTTCAACCTTGAGCAACATGGCTGAAGCCTTATCGCTCTTTTGGGGTCTTAAATTGTCTCTCACTATTGACGCTAAAAGAGTGGTTATTGAGGGGGTTTCTAAGCTGATCATTGAGGCGACTAAAGGTGTTTTTGGGATGAGCTGGATGATCTGCAACATTCTCAAGGACATATGGTCTATGATTGTTTGGCTGGAAGAATTTCACATTCAACATATTTATAGAGAGGGCAATTTGGTGGCAGACTCCCCGACTGCAGTGGGCCTTGAGATGGAAGGCATGAGGTGCTAGAGAAACTTGGCTTCACTTTCTGTCAGACAAAAATCCCTCATAGGGAGAGATCAAAATTACCTTTCCTACCAATGAATTGCTATGGTTTATGTTACATGTGGTTATATTAGTCTATCTGGGGGATCATGATGAAGACAAGAAATTCAAATTTGAACTGGGCGGGTTTTGCCAAGGTGGCCAATGGTGGCCCCCATGTTCTTCACCGCTTTGACCTGGCAATGACATGTTTGGCCACCTATACTTGTAACATCGACAGTTTGTAGCTGCATCTTTTAATCATTATTATGATAGACCATAGCAAGTACAATAATTATTGCTTTAACTGGAGTTCAAGATTTTTCCAAAATGAAGCTGTTAGCAAGTTGGCAGAGGAGATAAGAGGTGTCCTTTCGCATGCTTATTGGAGCTGGCGGGTACTTGCCTTGGTAAGCACCACAAATGATAATTACTATGATTTTTATTAAACTTTATCTAAAATTCTGTTGGCCATTCTTTCTCTTCACGCTGGTTTCTCTCTCTGCAAGTCCATATTCAGTTCGATGCTACTCACCAACATCACTCTAGAGGAAATTGATATAAGAGAGGATTTAGTCCAGGTTGAGCTGGACATTATTGATGAGAGCATTCACAATGACCCTTGTGTGTGGATGTATGTCAAGGAAGGGGGAATTGTTCCATTCATAGAAGCCATGACAGGGTTTGATGAAAGTCTTTCCATGAAATTTGTTAATAGTTGGAATGATAGGAGAGTCATCATGGGTGATATCAATTTTGAAATTAATGGGGATGTCATTGCACAGGCTACAGGCCTGTCTACTGAGGGAAGGAAATGGAAAAAGAATAGCAGGGTCACTAAAAAAATCATCATGAATAGATTCTTCAAAAAGGATGAGGAGCTTGTTAAGCTGTGGGGGGGCTTCAACAGAGACCGTCTTCCTTATCTGTGGGACCAGGTGTGTAAAATTGTCATGAAATATTTTACCCTTGAAGGGAGATATGGGGTTTTCTATTACTACCACTTCCCATTGCTAAATCATTTCCATAACCATGATATTATTTCCTTTCCTTTCTTTTTAACGCATGCTTTGGAGTCCACTATTAAGGATGTTAAGCAATGTATGAGCCAGGATAGTAATTTCACTATCCTTCACCAGGGTTTAATGTTTTGTCTCTACAATTTCCATCGAGCCCTATGCCCACCCAAACCTATCTCTGTTCAGCCTTCCCCCTCCTACCTAGGCCCCTCAGCTGGTACTAAAAAGGGAAATAAGAAGACCTCAAAAAAACCCATTACCCCCTGTCAATCCCCTGGCCACACCCCCCTCATTTCCTCTCCTAAAATTGGGGAAAAAAACAAATGTAACCCATCTGCTGCCAAAGTCGCCTCCAAAAAACCCAGGGATGATCCCAATGTCCTATTAGTCGAGTCTGACGTGGAAGATGGTGTGACCCCTTGTAGGTCCAATAGATTTGCTGGTAAACCCCACATGAAACAACTCATTGTGTGAAAAAAACTATGCCAAAGATGATATGGAAGACCTGGAGAAGGAGGATAGTGATAAGGCCGAGGATGATATGGAGGACACAGAGGTTTATGAGTCTTCTAAGCTTGACACTAATGCACCTAAATCTAAGACCTTGCAGGATGAAAGTAAGAACACCTCCCCTTTATCTGCTATGTCCCCACCCCCCCCCCCCCCCCCCCCCCCCATGATAAAGGTGATCAGATTTGTGAGGAGGATGGGAGGAAGTCTGAGGGCTTTCAAACTGCTATTTATGGAGGTGAAAAGGAGGAGGTGGTTAAATGTGTAGGATGTAAAGCTATTTCCAAGGAACTGACCAGTGTGAAAAAGAAGATGGACTCTCTGGCTATGCAGGTCAACATAATTGGCAAATTTTACCTGAAGGTCATGCATTCCTCGACCACTACTCTATGTCATCTACATCAAGACAAAGAGAATTAGGGTGGCTTGGGAGGTGACACCATGAAGCATCTGTTTGAGTTCCTTGCTGATGATTGGACCGGTCTGTTGCTTTCCCAACACATGGTGGTTGGAAAAAATGATTAATGGGTATTTTTTTCCATTTTTGTTTAAGGTTTCAATGCTGGATCTGCTGGATCCTGCTTATGTTTAATTTCAACATCAGCCCTACATGGCTTGTTAAAAATCATTTTATTATGACCAGATACTACAGTATGAACAATATGCTTACTACTAGGATTAAGTGATTTAATGATAGTTTCTTTGTAGATATCTGCTTTATTAGACGCTGTATGGACACGATTGCCTTTAATCTTGTGATTTTCTATAGTAGTAGCTAGATTATGTTTTTGATAGTTAAGATAGGGATTGGCTGAGACTCTGTTGTTTGGCTACTTTCAATGTCCTGATAATGCTCCCTTTGAGGCTTGTTGTGTAATCCAGGTCAACCCCCTTGTTTTGGCTGTTTTTTTATCAAAAACATTATCCAACCATATGATAATTAATCCAATCCATGATAGATTATACATACACACATAACCAACCAGACAAAGATAGGATGGGATACCAAATCAAGACTAGACAACACTTACACCCGACATGACTGACAAGGTGAACATATTAGACCATGAGTAGGTGAGGGAAAACCAAGTCATCTCCAACAACTACCATTGGGATTAGGACACACTCAGACCTATGAGACCAGGTGGAGTTGATGTCTGGTACTGTAGCATCCTAAAATTGTGACACTTGCAATTTCAACTGCATTTGGGTCTTCACGATGGCGGCACAACATTGAACCTGAATGGAGACCCCGAAACCTATTTACGACATCAAAAACTGCATATTTCTGCACCTTGGCCTGATCCTTCCTTGCACCCTGCTGTCCCGGGAGGTGGGACCATGGCGCCCAGTGCCCTGGTCCTTCAGGACCATGGCGCCTAGCACCTTGGTCCCCCAGGAACATGGCGCCCAGCACCCTGGTCCCTGGCCCTATTTTGGGCCCGGTCTCTTGTTGGGCATCGGGTCTTTAGGTTTGCGATTCGGAAAACAATACTTCTAGGTCGGCCTAAGGTCAAAAAAATCAGTCTCTCAACCCTAATTGACAAGTATTTAAACTACTTTTCCTCTCCTAGAAAGGGAGGAAGGAAATAAGCAAGAGCAAGGTGCGAAAGCGATATTCGAACATTCAAACATTCAAGCATTCAAGCATTCCTTCAAGCAATTGAGTATTCTAAGTCTCCATTCAAGGCTAAGTGTTGCATTCAAAGACAAGGATTCAACCATTGAAGATCACTTACAACATATAACATACAACATTCATTACACCTTCGCATGTAAGAATACAAACATTCTTACAACAAGGTATCAGTACTTGTTTACATTACAAACATTTATAGTATTCTCATTTCTTGGTTAATTCCAAAACTGGGGTTTGACCTAAAGGCAAACCCCTAATCCCTAACCCCCCAGCCATCCTCTCTTTTCTATGTGTAGGTTGTAGGTACGCGGCTGTAATTGTAGATCTGGAATCCTTGTGCAGAGACGAACAGATCCCCCTTCGTTTCGCGGATTTTTCGGAGGACAGTGTGCACTCCGGGCACCATCGTCCCGTCAACTTTTGCTCAAATTTGCAGAACAACATCGTCTCGACATTTTACTGCTAATTTCAGGTCCGTAGCTTCATCCCGTGTCCCTATCTCTGTCTACAAGTGAATCTTTCTTACTTTACATGCATTCCTAGTTCAATCCTTCTATCTACATTCTTTACAAAAGAGGGTATCCTTGATGTCTTAACCCTTGAAACTCATTTAGAATCCAGTCTCGCATTGTGTGAGATTGGATCTTGTGGATTTCAACCCCTCTTTTGAATGTAAAGTCTCTCCTAAGTGAAAACCGTCAACCCTAGTGACCCTCCTTTCTCTCTCCTTGGAGTGGAGTGGGGGGAACAACTAGGGTTCGATTTTTCCGCTTTACATTTTGGTGAACCCGACGTGAACATCCTAATTCTAATTATTCATGGTTAGATCTAAAAAATTGGCTTCCTTAAGTACATTTCCATGTTTGATCTTGTGCAAATTTTAGAGGTTAATTGCATAAAAACCCTAAAATTTTCTTTTTAGTAATTGAGCTTGTGAAATGTTTAATTGTTAATGCTTGTTTCAGATCTACCCTTCTATTGCAAATTGTCAATTCATATTTGTGCTTTAATTCTGAAAATTAAGTGGTTAAGTGTCAAAACCCTAATTTTTAAAACCCTCTTGATTCAACCTTTGACTGATAATTTCACTAATCAAAACACCTCCAAATCGACTGTAACTTTGGATTCCGCAACAAAATCATAATATCTATCATTCCTGAAAATTTTGAAAAAAGTTGTGAGGACCGTGTGCACCCGGAGCGCCATCGTCCCTGACATTTTTTCTGAAATTTCAGGAGCTAGATCTTACTGTATTTTTCTGCTAAAATCCAGAATTTTGGCTGATTTTATCAATTCTAACACGTTCAAAATTAAAGTCAAAGTTGGTCTAGTGATTGCTAGGATAAAGGCTTATAATCATTCAAAAATTGTTGAAATTGAAATTTTTGTTAAAATTGTGTTTCTTATTGTCCTAAATCTGAAAAGTGTGTTCGCATTCACTCGAAATTTCAATGCTTTGTTCAAATTTTTGTAGTTTGTGACTTTTGAAATTAAGTGTTTAATTGCATCAACCTTGATTTCCACTTTCAGAATTGAATTTTGCATGAAATTGAGTCAACTTTTAAATTTCAAAGCCTGCATTGCTTTTAGTATTCCCTCTAAAATCATAAAATTCAAAATTTCAGTTTCCCTCTCTTTTTCAAAATTCAAATTTTGCATTTTTCAACAATCTTGGTAGGATTCAACTTTGAGATTGCAACTTTAATTTGGCCTATCTACAGATCGTAAAATCACTCAATTTTTTCAGATTAGCTTTAAAATCATCATAACTTTCATCCCTGAAAATTTCAAAAAAAGTTGCGAGGACCGTGTGCACTCCGTTCGCCACGGTCCCTGAAATTTTTTCCGAAATTTCGGGAGATTGTCCTGATTGTATTTAACATCTTAAATCTAGGAGATTGGCTGGTTTTATTGAAATTTTCTACCTCTAAAAATCAAAATCTTCTCTCTCTCTTTAGTGCATGAGTTTTACAACAATAAGCCCTACTTACACTATTCCAGTTAGACGAAGCCTTAGAATTAAGTCCTTCCAAGGTTTAATTACCGAGGAGATGGAACCTAATTTGAATGGCCTTTTTAACGAGGACATGGGTAATTCCTCTAATCCTCTTAATGATGAAGAAGCTCTCCATGAGGTTCCTGTAGAACAACTTTCGAAATTGGATAACCAATTTGATGATTTTCAGCGATGGATGTCTCAAGAATATCCCGATAGTCAAGCTCTTTCATTAATTGAGGGTCTAAAACGTATGGTTCAAAGTAATAAGAATGGAATTGATATTTTGCATAGTATTGCACACATTGTGGATTCGAATGTGATGCCGATGAAGAGTTGTGCCGAAACTTTAGGTTATACACAACCTCCTACTGAAGTCAATCATTCTATTCCTTTGACGACTTCTATTGCTAGTATACCTACTTTTACATCAAACATAATGACTACTTCAATACAAGAAATTTCACCTATGATCACCAGTCATGGGGGCAATCCTTCCTCTTCAATCAACCCTCTTCCTTCATTCAATCCAAATTCTTCATTCATTCCTTCAATGAGTGTTCCTATTACATCTCCACAAATGAACCTGGCGCAGGGGGGCAATTCGTTTAATCATTCTATTCCTCCTTGTAGTGTTCCTCCTTTCCAATCATCTCCTATGACTAACTATCATAGTGTCCCACCACCTTACACTCAATCAATACCTTCTTTCAATAACATAATACCTCCATCACAATCTAACACGTCTAATATGAACTCTTTGACTGAAGCGACCATTAACAATCTTGCACAAACTGTCTCTTCTTTACAACAACAAATTGCCTCTATGAATCAATCTAAGTTTAGTGTGCCCACATTTGATGTTGCGAGCCCACTTTCTCTTGACATTGTTCGAGCTATCCCCCCTAAGCATGTTGAAATCCCGCAGTTGGAGCTTTATAATGGTAAAGGTGATCCTCTAACACATGTTAAGACCTTTCAAACAATATGTACCGATTTTGCTTATGACCAAAGGTTGCTTGCAAAACTGTTTACTAGAACATTAAGAGATAAGGCTCTACAATGGTATTTCTTGTTGCCTTCCTATTCTATTACTTCTTTTCAACAACTTGCAAATGCTTTTATTCAACAATTTCAAAACAATATAAGTCCTAAAGCTACTTTGATTGATTTAATGCATTGTAAACAAGGTGTTAAAGAAAAAGTGACTGATTTCATTGGTAGATATAAGCATTTGTATGCTCGGATTTCTTTTCCAGTACCTAACAATGATATTCAAAGAATCTTTATTTCTAATTTACAAAAAGATATTAGAGAAAAACTTCTGTTTTCTAAGTTTACTTCTTTCCAACAGTTGTGCGCAACTCTTCACAATTATCAACTGACTATGAGTCAAATGGAACAAGCAAATCCTATGGCTCCGAGTGATAAGGGTGATAGTAGTCAACAACCATTTGGGAAGTTTAAACCGAACAGAGAGTCCATTAAGTTCAATGAAAACATCATCAACAACAATGTGAATGCAGCATCAGATGTGCCTCCTATTTCTAAGTTTTTCAAGAAAGAAAGAAAGTTTACTCCTTTGAATGAATCATTGCATAGTATTATGAATAAGTTATTGGAACAAAATGTGCTTACTCTCCCTCCTATAAGGCAAATAGATCCTGCAAAGATTAATTCACCCTACTTTGATAACAAATCTTTTTGTCAATTTCATCGTCAACCTGGGCATGATACTGAAAAATGTTTTGCTCTAAAGGGTAAAATTCAAGATTTGATTGATAATAATACTATCTTTATTTCTGGTGTGAATGATAAAGGCAACACATCTGTAGCTCCTCCTAACCAAAATCTTAAGATTTTTACTGATCCATTACCTTCTCATACCTCTAATGTGATTGAGACTAATGATTCCTCTTTCTCACCTGATAGTCTTGTGTCTATGACTCCGAATGTGATTAACTTTGTGGAGCAGCAGAAAATCCCTAGAGAACCTTCCATCACATTTGATTCCAGTGAAATTATCAGGGCACCTGATGGTCCTTTATATATAGTTGCAAAAGCCAAGAATACACCTTGTCACGGAGTGCTTATTGATCCTTCTTGTATGGTTAATGTCATTATTGAAGAATTTCTTTTTACTTTGCAATTGAATCAAGCGATCTATGACGAAACAAATGTGGTTGTGAAATTATTTGATGCATTTTCTTCTCCTGCAATTGGTTCTATTACATTACCTATTGAGGTCCATAACAAACCCCTTGATGTGGACTTTTCCATCATCCGAACAATTTCGTGTGAAGCTAGGCTATCCTTGGCTATCTTCCATGAAAGCTATTGCTTCTCCTATTCACAAGTGTTTGAAATTTCCCCATAATGGTGAAATTGTTACTGTCAATCATAGTCTCTTTAAACCAGCTGAAAGAACTTCTAGCGTTCCTATTGATTATTTTTGGCCTAAACAATTCCAATCCCTTCCACCGCGGAGTGATCATCTTTTCAAATCTTATCAAAAGTGGAAAAAAGATATGATCCTATCTCTAAGTGAATCTAGAACACCCAAACTTGATATTCCTATTGTTCTTGAGAAGGAAGTTCTTCCTTTGAAAGATAAAACTAATGTCTTTCCTCAAGAAGATTCCCAACCCATCCTTATGAATGTAACTATTCCTATATCTAATAAACTTCCTAAAAGTAGACCTATACCTCCTCGTCATGATGGACTTGGTCTCCTTCCTAAACCAGATATTCCTCCTTTATATGGAGTAGTTCCTCCTCCTTCCTCTTATAGAGAGAAGAGACCTTTCTCTTTTCCTATTGTTCAACCTAAGAGACCACAACCTAAACACCCAAGTGATAAGGATGAGAACATTCCGCCTCCTCAATCTTCTCAACTTCCTACTAAGACTAGATGAAATCGTTCTGCACGTGAACGCCGACGAAAGCGTCATCTTAGAGCTCAGGCAGCTGCTTCTCAAACTTTGCAATCCCCAAAAACACCTTCAGCTAGTATTATTCCATTTTCTCCTCAGCCGAAAATTGAGCCAAAATCTCCTAAACATAAGATGCATGATAGTCTTGATCCTGTGCGAGTTAAAGATCCTATTTTTATAAATCTTGATGATGATATAGATGAAAATGTTATTCATGATGGAAATGTTACTCCTCTTTCTTCTGATAGTGAATATGAATATGTTGATGTTGATAACCATTTATCTAACGCATTTTCTAAAGCACTTATCCTAGCTCCTAGACAAGAACAACGTGGCTTGGAACATGAACATAGCCCTTGTTTGGATCTTGTGATAGCTCCATCTGCTGTGTTGGATGTTCCTCCTCTAGCGTGTTTCCTACCTTCCTGAAATATTGATCACCAAGATCGGGGGGGTGGATGATGTGCTAGACTAGTTTCATTAGCATAGCAGACTCTCTCCTCCTCTCTTGATCTCTTTTGTTACTTCTTCTATGTGTTATTCTCATTCTTCTATTTGTTGTCCTTAGTGTTGTCTACTTGAGGATGATGCAAAGCATTGAGATCTCTTGGTCTCTCTCATGTTGACTCAAAAGACACATGTGTTCCCTTCTTCTAGGTGACCTTCCTTGATTGGGGAATGAAGAACAATTATGCATACATACATATGATATACATGAATTATCATACGGCATACTGACCCCAAGGAAAGCGAAGTCACCTCGTGCTTTGTGTTTTGTGTCTATTATCCGTGGGTTTATCTCACACTTGGGGGCTAAATCTTTGTGATAACGTGCTCCTTTCCCTTTTTCATATGTATCACTACTTTAAAGCAATCACCCCCGATGAGGTGTGTGCGATCGCTTTAACGTAGGGGGGCATACACCCCGTCCATATCTCTTCAAGATACTTGAAAATTTCTTGGCGAACTTAGCTTTGCCTTGAAAATTTTTGGTATTTTTCTTGCATGACTCATAGTGAGGGAACCTTACTACTGACAGTCATGGTTCTCCCTCGTGATCTTCCCTTTTACTTTGTCAATTGAAGTCGTAAGATCCTTAGTCCACTGGGGGCTTGGTTTATCTTGCCTCCTTGACGTGGTGAAAGTTTTTCAATGTTGTTTTCTTGTACTTTACCGGAAGTATGGGCGTACGCTTATACTCCCGCTAAAGTGGGGGCTAAATGTAGCATCCTAAAATTGTGACACTTGCAATTTCAACTGCATTTGGGTCTTCACGATGGCGACGCAACGTTGAACCTGAATGGAGACCCCGAAACCTATTTACGACATCAAAAATTGCATATTTCTGCACCTTGGCCTGATCCTTCCTTGCACCCTGCTGTCCCGGGAGGTGGGACCATGGCGCCCAGCGCCCTGGTCCTTCAGGACCATGGCGCCTAGCACCCTGGTCCCCCAGGACCATGGCGCCCAGCGCCCTGGTCCCTGGCCCTATTTTGGGCCCGGTCTCTTGTTGGGCATCGGGTCTTTAAGTTTGCAATTCGGAAAACAATACTTCTAGGTCGGCCTAAGGTCGGAAAAATCAGTCTCTCAACCCTAATTGACAAGTATATAAACTATTTTTCCTGTCCTAGAAAGGGAGGAAGGAAATAAGCAAGAGCAAGGCGAAAAGCGATATTCGAACATTCAAACATTCAAGCATTCAAGCATTCCTTCAAGCAATTGAGTATTCTATGTCTCCATTCAAGGCTAAGTGTTGCATTCAAAGACAAGGATTCAACCATTGAAGAGGAGATCACTTAGAACATATAACATACAACATTCATTACACCTTCGCATGTAAGAATACAAACATTCTTACAACAAGGTATCAGTACTTGTTTACATTACAAACATTTACAACATTCTCATTTCTTGGTTAATTCCAAAACCGGGGTTTGACCTAAAGGCAAACCCCTAATCCCTAACCCCCCAATCGTCATCTCTTTTGTGTGTGTAGGTTGCAGGTACGCGGCTATAATTGAAGATCTGGAATCCTTGTGCAGAGACGAACAGATCCCCCTTTGTTTCGCGGATTTTTCGGAGGACCGTGTGCACTCTGGGCGCCATCGTCCTGTCAACTTTCACTCAAATTTGCAGAACAACATCGTCTCGACATTTTACTGCTAATTTCAGGTCTGTAGCTTCATCCTGTGTCCCTATCTCTGTCTACAAGTGAATCTTTCTTACTTTACATGCATTCCTAGTTCAATCCTTCTATCTACATTCTTTACAAAAGAGGGTATCCTTGATGTCTTAACCCTTGAAACTCATTTAGAATCCAGTCTCGCATTGTGTGAGATTGGATCTTGTGGATTTCAACCCCTCTTTTGAATGTAAAGTCTCTCCTAAGTGAAAACTGTCAACCCTAGTGACCCTCCTTTCTCTCTCCTTGGAGTGGAGTGGGGGGAACAACTAGGGTTTGATTTTTCCGCTTTACAGGTACTTACAATCTTGCATCCATCGATAAACATAAGAGAACACATATATACAACATCATAGTAGCAAGCAAGTGAAAGAGAATCACAAAACCTTATCATGCTCATGATGGGTGATAAGGCATCGTCTCTTTCATGAAGACAGTCACCCAATACAAACACATCTTATAAAATCATAATCATGAAGTCGGGTTAGTATCATCATCATATATCATGAAATCATATAAATCACATAAGAATCTCGAATACATATAAGTCCATCAAGAAATACCATCCATCGAATACTCATAACATATCATCCATCACATAGATCATCAAAAGTCATCAGTATAACACATGTCCATATAGCATCATAAATGTCTACTGCATATAGGAATAAATCCATAATCATCATCAAAATATCATCATAAGTCTAGATAAGTCTATCAAATCACGAATCAAAATGTAAGTCTAGGAGGGACACTACATTACATCCATGTTGGTTACATGATATATGTTTGTTTGGTCTAACAGAATGAATGAGTTTGGCTATTGTTATGGCTTTTAATTTTGGGTTTTATGAAAGAGATCATACTTGACACAATTGGGATTTAGAGGTTTATGTAGAAGGACATGCTATAGGTTTTATTTTGCATTGTTTCTCTCTTTGGTCTTGGTTATCTTTCTAGATGTTCAGTTTGACATTACATTATATTTGAGGTTGTTTGGAGCTATAAGCGATCACTAGTTTGTGTTCATATGTTGGCACCTAGGAGATATCATGGAGGTTCCTTTATCTCTTTCTTTTGTTGGTTATGGAGAACATGTGAGAGCATCAGAGACTTGTGGTGAGAGTTGTACTTGTAGGTTATTGGTTCATAGGTTATTCATATTATTGTGGATATTCCTTGATATTACAAGGTTATGGTTAAACTTTCCATGTGATGTTGTTAGTGGATTCATTTCATATTTGATATTACCTATGCAGTGGGAGTTCTTAGGGTGTGTATGTGATAGGTATTACACTTGGATCTTATGATTCCATATTACAAGTTGTATATGTTGATGATATGGAATTCAATTTATATATTTTGTATATTCTAGAGGTATGGATAGTTGGATGTGTTAGCACTTGTTTTGGGTGCTATTTCAACTATGGTATTTGGTTCTTGATAGCTACCAATGCATATTGATACCTTTGGATTGAGTGTTTGTGCTTGGGATATTAGTTGAGGTAGGAATTTCATTGTGACATATTATGTGGCTTTTTCTTTGGATGACCTCTTCTATGTCTAGTGGTAGTGGCATGATGGAGGGTGAGAGAATTCATGTATGAGATGGTGGTCACTTTATTTCTTGTTGCACATATCTTGATGGAGAACATGAAGCACTTTGATTCCATGATGGCATATGTGACTAGAGGGACTGTTCCCTTGTTAATGATGTGGTTACTTTTTGCTCCTTATGTAATGTATACAACAAGTGGGAGAATGTTGGGAAATAGGTGTTCTACACCTTGCATAATAATTTTATAATTATAATATTTTATTTTATTATGTGAGTTGCACAGGGACATGTAAAGTGTAGAGATTCATTGGGAATATTCTCGGGGCCACTTGATGAGTTGTATTATAACATTATATTTAATATTGGATAAAGTAAATTAATACAATACCCAATATTAGATGTGGGGTCAATTGGGTAGTTAGCCCATGGTTTTACCAGATGGTTTTGTAGTGCATGATCTTGATGTAATACCACTTGGTGTTTTTGTGGGAGCTTGTGTCTATAAAAGCAACCACAAAGGTAGTTGTTTGGGTTAGCCATGTTTAGCATTTTTAGAGGTTGGAAGCATGGTATGGGATGTTTGGTTACATGGTTGTTCACATGGAGTACTTTTTGATGGTTGGGGTTTTAAAAGATTTCATGGTTGTATTTGTAACAATGCATTACTGATATTATATAGATGATAGATGCTTTTGGAGGCTTGTTTTTCCCTTATTAGGATTTTCCTAGGGTATATCTTGTGTCATATTTGATGGGTATGTTGTTTATTATTTGCATATGGATTCTATGTATTTATTTGATTGATATATAAATCAGGTTATGTGAAAACTATCATATGTATGGCTGGAACTTTCCTTTTAACTTCCCGTGTCAATAGAACGAAAGGTGTCAAAATATCATTACATTCTAAAGTCAAAAACCAATAGCTTCATGTGACACCAACACCCATTTCAAAGTATCATTCGTATTAAATCAAAGATTATCCATGGTTCACTGCACATAGAAACCAAAAGAGATTAGAACCAAAATCTTGAAATAAAGAAGATATAACACATTATGTAACTGCACAAATCTCTCATTGAGTGTGATATTGAGTTATATATGGCATCATGGACATCATTACCAAAACTCTACTAAAAGTGAATAGAGCTTCTCATGAACCATAAACCACTGCTAAGGTTCAAATGAACATCTACATGAGGTACTCCCAAAAAATTCCCTTATCACAACAATCAACATACCAATGTATAATGGTAACCAACAATAAGGCCTACTAAACAAAATCCTCATGAGACAGTTTACTAGATCAACACATATGCAAAATATGAAAGCATGAATACATAATCAATGCTCTAATCTCAAATAATTGAAAGATTCAACCCCAAATTAGTATGATGCACTACAATGAGAATCAGACATAACATGTGGATTTCCAAGATTCTAACACCAAAATTAACACTATTCATGGTTTGCCAAAGAAATCATGAAAACCTATAATTATCATAATCTAGAATACCCTCAATAGAGCCTTAACTTAGATCTACATACCAAAGAGTTCAGTTATGTAGAGGAGGGGATTTTCTACCCTTGAGATGACAAGATCTCAAGGAGAAATCCAACTTTCGCTACCTTACTAAATTGGCACTCTAGTGAACGAAGAAGATACAATACTAAGAAAACAAATGGAATTATACTAGCATACAAATAAAAGCCACAAATACATTTATTTTAATTATAAAGAATAAAAAACTAACAAAATACCTGTGTTACAGTCAATTTGGCAAAGTCTCAGTTTCAGATGCCAGGGTGCTACGAGGAAGTTTGCGTGCCATGTTGTCGTCTATATGACCAGAAGACAAAAAATCATGAATTTTCTCCAAGATTGACTCCACACTTCGAATTTTTTTTCCACCTACACACATTCAGATAGGGGAAAAATGTTGGGGCTATAAAGGGGCTTGCCTTATTAAAACCCTTTCTTTGGTGTTTCCACCTTCATAGATAGCCAGATAGATAGATTTGGATAAAATAATAAATATATAGTGTAATAGAAATAAAAATCACTTAATGGAGGAAAACCTCTTTTACAAGAGATAAAATGGACAATGGAATAGAAACAAACCCTTCTTAGTGGAGGAAAACCCCTATTACAAAAGGATGAAATGATAAAAGAACTAAATGCACCTAGATAATAGATACATTCATAGATTTGATCAATAAGATGATATCAAGATAAAATAGATAAGGGAGAAGAAGATAATTACACAGTTAGGACCTCTTCTTGAGATACTAATTCTCTCAAGATTGAAATTTGAGAGAAGATTAATAAATTGAAATATTGAGTGTATATTTTGATAGAGCTTCACTAAGGTAATGAGAGCAAGAGAGATACGAGTGAATGTTCTTGCAAAATGAAGGAGAAAGAAGAATTTTGTTTCTTTGCATGGGTGAGAGTGACCATTTTGGATGTGCACAAGACATGGGACATGCATCAACAAATGTCTGATATGAAATATTCTAATTTAGATCTGGAATATTATTGAGATGTTTGTGTGCCGTGCTATCATCCAACCAAGTTAATCTCAAATTTGGGTGAAGGATGGCTAGCACCACTTCATATTTAATATTCATGATGTCCAAATGATAAAATACCAATCATGAATTCCATCATAAATCCACTAGGATTATTGCCAAAGTGTAATAAATGCACTAGGTGCAATTTGTGACACTAGATTTTTCCCCCACTTTAGTGAATTGTTCAACTTGAGGGATTAGGTGTACT
The DNA here is from genome assembly GCF_030272615.1 of Cryptomeria japonica. Lineage (NCBI taxonomy): Eukaryota > Viridiplantae > Streptophyta > Pinopsida > Cupressales > Cupressaceae > Cryptomeria > Cryptomeria japonica. Next base: position 255,706,233 of record NC_081412.1, read on the forward strand.
AAAGTAGTTCAAAATAAATGTTCATTAAGTTCATGTAGTGCATTAAATACATTAGCTACCTTGAGAAAAAAGATACTATAGAGGCCGTAGAGGTCAACCAATATTCCCCCGATACTCAACAAAAGCTATAGTGTCCAACATGGAGTTTACTACAAAGAAAGCAAAATGTGTTAGCATGAAAAATGGAAGAAACTACTTCGGTGAGAAGAATGACTAAGATGTGTTAGTACAAGTTGGAAGAGAAAAAATGATAGACAAGTATATTCTCCCTCATGTTTTTCCCCTAGTGAGGTGGGGAAAATAGGAAGGAGGATGTTTTAGAACCACCACAAAAAAATTGGCTATATACTCAGGGAGTGGGAGCCAAGAAGGGCTATTTTCACTATTGAGCATGAATATTTTCACTGTGATTTATATAGAGCCAAAAACAAAATGCCTCATAGATGAGATAATTGTCTAACCAAGATCAAGGATTTGTGCACCACCGACGTGGAGCAAGGTGACCATCCAAATGAGGTGGGCATTGTTGCATGATTTTTCATTAATTTTTATGCATTTCATAGCCATATTAAAAATTAAGGAAATGTAGGTGTCCCAATTTCACACATGTGTCTCAAACCCATTCTTTTGTCCTTAGATGAGCATCATGCTAACATCTAGGGACATCAACCACACTGGTGTACTCCTGGCACACTAGCATCCCAAGGACCTAGTGAGGAACATAGAGTAAAATTTAATTTTTAGATTGATGATGTAGATTTCAAGACTGATAGAAATCATAATTGATGTAGGTACTTGGTGCTCAAGCATATTGCCGACCAACTATTGAGCTTGTTGCACAATCATGCATAAAATCTTTCAACTATTCATAAGAGGTGACTATCGTAGGTGGGACTTTGGTGGGTCTACTAGATGCCAAAGTTTAGGTTTCGTGCAACTATCTTGTGGGCATTGATCGAGAGATGCGATGCATACATGTTGTCTTTCCATCTCCCTATAGGGGAGATGATATTTACCTTGCTAGACGTGTACTAGATTTTGCACTTACCCATTCAAGGTCAAGGAGTATCACTATTAGTATTGTAGACGTATAAAAATGACCACATTCCTAAATGAATATTTTATGTTCATTTTTCTATTTAATTAAATCCAGTTTAATTAAATTATTCACATTCTTCTATTTTATTAAGTAAATTGCTCGATTTATCTAAATAAAATTCACTACCCATTTAATGAATAAATCATTTTATTCAATTAAATCCCCCTAGCCACTTTTAATTAAATTCAAATTTAATTAAATAGTTATCCTAAATTGAATAAATCAAATTTATTTAATTACAACCAAATTAAATGAAAATCAAATAATTCAATTAAATCCTATTATCCCTCCATCCACTTGCAAAATCCCAAACCCCTTTCTAATCCCTTCTAGAATCTTCTAATTGCTTCTAATTAACCTAACCCTCCCCTAAACTTTGTCACATCCCTAAGCAAAGGGAGGTCACTTCTCAAATGGCCCAAAGTCTTGGATAACCATTGAAGGTTTTCAACCTTCAACCACCAAAACCCCCAAAGTCTTTGAAAACCATTGAAGGCTTCCAACCTTCAACCACTTAATCCCCAAAGTCTCCAATAACCATTAATGGTTAAAACATTTGTTTTGACTCAACCTCTACCCAACCCAAGGGTCTCATCAGGTCATTAATACTTTGACCATGATTATCTCTTAATCATTTGCACAAAGGTTTATCTTTGGATTAGATCCTAATTCAGTGGGTAAACCTAATTTAGACTTGACCCTTAGCATTTAGATAACCATGAGGTCTCCTCAGGCCTTTAATGCCTCCAACCTCTTCTTTCAACCCAATCCTGTGTGGACATTTGTCACCATTTCATTGGTGCCAATTGTGCACATGGATTCCCAACTTTCAAACTTGGCCCTTGATTAAACCATTCAATCTTGACCATCCATTGCCCTGTTTATGCTATAAATAGAGCTCTCATTCCTCCATTCTTAACAATCATCTTTCAAATTTGAAGCATCACACTTATGCTCAAATTGTTTCAAGCTTTCATACCATTTTATGCTCATCATTTAGCCTCTCTTTAGATCAAAATTAATCATGAATATGCATGTTTAGAATAAGTTCTTTATCATTTAGTTCAATCATAGATTAAATATAGTATGCTAGGATAGTATTCATACTAACCTCGTCATCTTACCATTTAGTTTGTTGCATTTCTAGTATCACACATAGCTTAACATTCATCTCATACTAAAATTGATTAAAAATCTCTCTCGTTCTCATATTTGCCATCCCTAAGCCATTTTGCTCAGTAATCTGAGAGCAAAACATTGGTTTGAGGGACATTGTGAGATAGAGAACCATGGGACCCTCCTTGGGAAGCTGAGTAACACTGCATTACTCCATAGCTTGCATCAAGAAGTCCTGTGTGTGTGTGTGGATTGATATTTATCGTAATTTTTCACATATTTAGTTCTATTAATCCATTTTTCCCACATACATTTCTGGCGCCCACCGTGGGGCACGTACCCCAATAACTTATCATTTTTTGAATTTGAAGACTTTTGCAGGTACGCGGGAAACTAGAATTGGCGCGTCTCAGGAACATTTTAGCGCATAAGCCAAATAGTTTAGCGCTTCTAGCCTACTGTTTAGCGTGTGGGCTCTCTGTTCCAGCGCGTTCAAACTGTTCCTTAGCGCATTAAACTATTGACAAATTTTCCTGTAGGTATCGACGCCGGCGAACCACAGATTAGCACGTCTGCCTGACAGAATAGCGCATTCACCCCAAGTTTTAGCGCTTCACCTACATCTTCCAGCGCGTATCAACGGACAGTTAGCGCATTGAAATTCATAATTTCCCGAGAAAAACCGAAACGCAGATCAGCGCGTCTACCTGACAGATTAGCGCATGGGCCAAAAATAATAGCGCTTAGAATCGATCTTCCAGCGCATTTGAATAGACAGTCAGCGCATTAAACTTCAAAAATTTCCCGAATAACAGACCGCGGGAAAACCAAACCATAAATTAGCGCGTCTGAGCGACAGAGTAGCGCTTCTGAGAAACAGAATAGCGCACCCAAGCGGGACAGTAGCGCATCGACCCAATATTGTAGCGTATAGTTTGTTCTGTAGCGCGTCAAAAAGAAAACCAACAAAAGATTGTGTAACCGAATAAATAATTTTAGACTTGTGGAAGTCCCTCGAAACAAACTAACCGATTTCTTTTTGCAGGATTTTTAACAAGTTTCTTGCAGGAAAAGCGAGGAGATTTGTTTTACAAACAAAACGTTTTTCCTTTTGTTGACCTCGAAAATCGAAATTTGCTTTGTTGACGATCTATTTTCCATAGATTAAATAATCATTGCTATACAGGGTTAAAAAGAACACCATGCTTGTTGGAGCAACATCTCCAAATAGAGGTTAGCAAACCATTGTCTTGAAGGCTAAAAAGAACAACTTATCTGCCGTGTATCGAAAGTGGAAGGTATATGCTCTCCCCTTAACTGGGTGACCAAAAAGCCAAACCACTCTTAAAGCTTTATTTAATTCAAGCAATAAATCCTTTAGCAGGCCTGCCTTCCCGAGGAGTTGCACTCAACTCTTAAAGCCGTTTATGGCCGGTGTGAAGGGAACGACCTAAGTGGGGAACGACTTTGACGCCAAGAATTCCAACCCACTATAATCAAATGTGGAAAGTGACGAAAGTCCTTTTCAACGGTTGCGCGCAGCGATTAGCCTTCCCCCAGTATCCTTGAGATACGTAAAGCCTTTGTTCTAAAGGTTGGGAAGCCTCCTGAGGGAGTTTATCACTGACGGCCGAATGGGAAGCCTGATTAAGAACCTTAGCATTAGAAACTTTGAACTGAGTCAGTATCCAAACATTTGTAACATCATAGTGCAAGGGTGGGGAAGAATCCGCCCACAAGATTACTCACCATATATCTCCCAAGATAACTACTCAACTGTGAAGCAATTCACTTTGGGTTAATTTCTGGCAAAAGGCAAAAAAACGGGCGCCCTCTAGGGGGTGACACGGCTGTTTGAGCTGACGGAGTATCGAGACTAGTGAGCTATGATGTTGCTTATGACCCTTGAATAAAGAGTCTTTCTAAAGTGTTTATTTTGTATCCAACCTGTTAAAACATTGGGGATTCGAAAACATCCTCGACAGAACATACACTTTATGTTAGATTAAGTGAAATGATTGTACTTTGTGTGCCGTGTTTACATTTTATATTTCAGAAAATCATCCATCCTACTTAAAAATTCTCTCAACAAAAGTCAAAAACATCACAAAGACACCAAAAGGAAAAAACAAGGTAGTTTAGCACGTGGGAACAACATATTAGCGCGTCAAACAGTTATTTTAGCGCATCTGAAGAACAAAATAGCGCGTACAACAAAAACAGTAGCGTTTTAACTGAAAGTAAAACAGAGACCAGATATTTTAGCGCGTGCAAAACATATCCTAGCGCATGTTAAGAATCATTTAGCGCGTGTAACAAACGTCTTAGCGCTTAGAATCTCTGTTTTAGCGCATTAACCAAACCAGTTAGCGCGTAAAAGTCGCAGTGTAGCGCGTAATTCTCCAGAAAAACTTCACTACAAATTTCAAAACAGTCTGTTTTAGCGCGTGTAACAAACATCTTAGCGCGTGGAATCTCTGTTTTAGCGCATTAACCAAACCAGTCAGCGCGTAGAAAATACAGTCTAGCGCGTACATATTTCACAGTTGACCAAACAAAATTTTCCAAAGTCAATATTTTAGCGCGTGACCAGTGGCAGAGTAGCGCGTGGATAAATAGTTTTAGCGCATTAAAAAAATTTGCTAGCGCATTGAACAACTGTTTTAGCGCGTGAGAAAAAGGAGAAAAACAGAGAGTTGAAAGACCAAATTTTTTTTGAAAAATTCAAAATATTTTAAAACACAGTTTTTCATCAAAACACGTCTTTATCAAACCCGAGTGACAAAAACAAGCCATAAAACTATTTCTCAAGTCAAATTTGCGTCAAACAAGGTTGTCCAAATCTGAAAACGAATCGAGCATTAGAGGACGTCTTTTCTATCATAATCCGGAAACTTGTCATCATCAGTGTCAATTCAATCCTTTAAATATCTTACGGATCTCATCTCAAAAACACTTGTCTAGAAATTTTCCAAATTGTCAAATTCAGTTTCCAGATCGGGAAACTCTTATCCATATCATTTGACATGCTTTATCGTGAAGGAATAGCTAAACCTTCATTCTGATAAAGTAAAATTTGAAATTTTCAAAACAAGAATCAACTGAATCCAAATCAATCAAAGGAAATCATTGATCACTCATGCATGACTAATCCCCTCATTTTGAGAAAGAAGAACCTCTATCGCAACATCACGTTAAAGAAACAGCGACCGAGCTTTTCCAAATTCATCAAGAGAAATAAATTTTTATACATCAATCGTCAACTCTTCAAATCTCATCGGGTATTTCTTCATCACGTCAAACATTATATCCAAAACAAATCCAGCGAATTTGACAAAGAACCCCTGAAAACAAGAGCATACTGTCAAAAGTCTGCTTTTAATCAAAAGATAAACCGCGGAGGAAAAATCAATCCAGCATTCCTGCCCGACGAGTGCATCACATATAACACACCTAGACCAGAACCACCAACGCCAGAGCAAAACATCAACGAGAACTTTGTTCCTTTCATCACTGAAAGTTTCTATTGAAATGCCTGTCACTCGCTCTCAACGAAACAAACAAAGCAAGACACCCGCGGAATCAAGTATGAATCGCAGATTATCAAATCCTTTTGAAGTTCCATCTTCAGAAGATCCTGAAATTACTGACGCAATTCTTCAGGAATGCCAAGAAAATCCTTCATTCCAAAAACTCATTGAAAAACTCATGGAAAATGACAAAGAAAAATATCTACTTATGCTTACAAGCAAAGGTGTCAAACTTCCTGAAGATTTCGACGCAAACGTCTTTCAAACAGGATCTCAACAATACACATATCAAGAACAACAAAGGGAAGAAGAGACTCGCATACCTGAACAACGTATTCCAGAACAACATATACCAGAAATGCGAGTACCTATGTTCGAAACCCACGAACAACACATACCATTTGCTACACCTTTTCAAATGAGAACAAATCCAAGGGAAGAACTCTTCCCTCGGCAAGATAATACGCCTTTGGTTGCTCTTACTCAACAGATGCAAATGTTGCAAAGACAAATGCATGACATGCAACAAGGGACAACAGTGCGGTATTCTATAAACGAAATCTGTCCTTATCCATTTGACAGAAGCTTAAACATGATACCTTTTCCTCCAAACTCAGACATTCCCAAATTTGATAAATATGATGGGAAAGGTGATCCTCGAGATCATGTTCGAGAATTTTGTACTATGAGTCTTGAATTTGCTCATAATGACACATATCTGATGAGGTTATTCCCAAGAAGCCTGGGAGGACAAACAATGGAATGGTTATCCAAGATTACACCACCTGTTAGATCATTTGATGAATTGGTCAACAAGTTCATCACCCATTATTCTTACAACATCCAACATGCCATAACCATGTTAGATATCTGCAACACCAAACAAAAGAACAATGAAACATTCATGTTATTCCTTCAACGTTGGCGACGCATGGTATCAAGATATCCTCGCGATATTCCTGAAAAAGAGAAAATGGAAATCTTCATTGATAACTTGAATGGGGAAATGAGTTACAGACTCAAACTTCAATGCATCCCATCTTTTGACAAGTTAATTGAAAATGGCATCCAAGTAGAGGAAGCTTGTGTCAAAAAGGGAACACTCAAGTTCTACAAAGAAGGAACGAACTCATCAAACTACAATAACCAAAACAATACCAATCTAGACAAAACTCGATTTTGGACTCGAAACAAAAACGACGGCAACAATGAATCCTATGATCCTAAATCTAAACAGCCAGTGCTTGCTTTATCAGGAAATACTCAGAATACGAAAAATCCTAAAAATGCTACTCCCAATACACCAAACAATACTCAAGGACAACTCAACACCAACAATGCCAACGATAATCAAAACAAAAATCTGAATCCAGGGCCTAACAACAATTCACGCAACAACACCAACAATTTCCATAAGCGTATTTTCACACCATTGGGCCAATCATTAGAGTCCGCATTCAGAGAGCTGTTAGCAAACAAAGTTCTTTCTTTACCTCCAATCAACAATTACAAACCCCCGATCAAACCACCTTGGTGGAATGATTCCCATTATTGTGATTTTCATCGAAACAAAGGTCATAGAACAAACGAGTGCATGAGATTAAAACACATAATCCAAGACATGATTGATCGAGGTGACTTAACAGTGGATGGTCTCAAAACAAATAATGATCACGAAGCCTTCAAAGATCCTTTACCAAATTATAACAAAGATGGAGCATCAAGTTCAAATGATACACGCGGAGCTCGTATTAATCACATCTACAACAACACAATCAATCACATATCAGCTGAAGACCATCAAGTCAATGTTATAACCATTCGAGATAAACGTGATCATGAATCTGTCAATGTAACAACCCGGACCCAGAAATATGTCTTAAAGGGGCATACTGCACCTCCAACCACCACACCAAAGATCCAATACGACTTAGTTACTCAACTGCGAAAAACTTCGGCTCAGATATCTATCCTGGAATTGTTAAAACTATCTCCAAGACACAAAGACATATTGGAGCAAGCACTCTTAGAAACAAATGTACCTCAAAATCTGGATACAGACAGATTCCAAGCTATGGTGGCCCACATGACAGAGTCTCATAACCTCACTTTCTCAGAGCATGATAATACTTCATTGAGTCATCCGCATAATACTCCTCTACATATTGAAGTCATTGTTTGCAAACACCATGTCAAAAGAGTCTTAATAGATGGAGGAGCCGGACTTAATATATGTACTTTAAAGCTTATCCGTGCACTAGGTTTCTCAGAAGAATCTATTGATCCTTGTAAAAAGATTACCATAAAAGCATATGATGATGAGGAACGGTCCTCTAAAGGAACAGTGATATTACCTATTCAGGTAGGACCAGTGCAAAAAGATACTATATGTCAAGTTTTAGATATAGATCTCACCTATAATATCTTATTAGGCCGACCCTGGATACATGAAATGCAAGCAGTACCTTCTACATACCACCAGTGTGTCAAATTTCCTTATGATGGACAGGAAAACTCCATATCAGCTGATCACAATCCATTTCAACATTGCAATGCAATGGGGGCAGCTCAAGATAGTTTGGTTCCTTATAACAGAGAAAAGCAGCAGTCTTCAACATCTGATCCACCAACCGTAAAATCCAACTCCTTATGGGGAGATTTCAAACAGAAAATGCAAATCAAAGACCAAGGCATAGGCGAATACTCTATGGAGCCTTTGTGTTTAACCAAATTGCCAACATCACCTAGATCACATGGTTTACCTACTCTATCAACACATCTGGCAACTCAGCCTATAACTAAATTTGATGGTACCTTCATCCAATTGGGGACTCTAGCACACGAATCAGAAGATAAAGATGTTCTTAACTGGTTATACAAAGATGAAGAAGAAGCTAATAGAGCGGCCGCTCTAGACATTGTTCTACCAACGCACTTGTATGGAAAAGGCTACTTAATCATGAAACAAATGGGATATGGCGGTAAAGAACCTATTGGGAAACGCCAAGAAGGAGTCACTGAACCTATAGATCTTCCTTCACAACCTAGTAGAAATAAAGCAGGATTAGGTTCTAAATTCACTTTCCTATTAAAAAGGCCGCCACATACAAATACAAAACCTCAATGGAAAGAAAAGAAGAAATATAAAGAAGAATCATGGCAGGAAGCTCTCTTTGAATCAGCAGAAACAATCCGTAAGGCAAGAGAACGTCAAGATCAGAAGATACATCAGGGAAAGCTTCTGGATCATAAGAAGGCCATATCTGCAGCAGTGGCTCATATTCACACACCGGTGGCTCAAGAACAAATCATATCATCACAAGCACCCATCATTCCTCCCCGAGGAAGCACAATCTATGAACAAATCCAGAATGTAGAAGATGGATCAGATACAGGATCAACATAGAATGTCAAAATAGTATCTATCATTAAAGATTTATTTTCGCCATACAACATACCTGTCTACAGTACAGATAGAATTTGGGATGATGCATATGAAACAGATTCAAATGAATATGAATGGGGTACCTGCTCTGATACTACTACAAATATCCCCGATGATACTGATTTCATATCCATTTCTCAAGAAGAACATAACACACAAGATAGGCCTCTTGAATTTGGACCACAACATATCTATGACGTTCAGGAAAGCAAACAAAAATATTACGAACAAGTCTATGTAGAAGATGATACCATCGAAGACCTCGATGAAACCCTAAATTTCTTTAAAAACAAGACCCATCACGATGATAACTCTATTCTAACACTTACAGTAGCTGAACTTGACCCGCCCCATGATTCCTTACCACTTGTCTTCCCTGATCTCATCGACTGGACTGAACCTGAGACTCATGATATCCCAATTTTTCCAGATGATGAATCTATTATCCACTACCTATGTATCGTAAATCCTGAAACAGGCTCTGCCAGTGAACCGCATAATGACGTCTGTTCTTCAGGGAGTGCCAAGTCTCTTAGTCGCAAAAATGAATCAAATAATGAATCTAATGCTGAAAACCAGTCAATGGCAGCAATGAATCCCAAAAAAGTAAAAATAAAGGATGCATCTGAGGGTGAAAACCTTTTTAAGGCACCTAACGATGGGAGACTTGACACTCTTCCTGAACATTTTCATGAACGATCACCCATATTGATTGAGCCCACTCAATCAATCAACATTGGTACCACTGAAGCAGCCAGAAACATTCACCTTGCAGAATCTCTGACCGAAGAGGAAAGATTGGCATTCATCATCTTCTTTAAAGGACAACAAATTAACTTTGCCTGGTCATATGCTGATATGCCTGGAGTGGATCCACACCTAATCATGCATCACTTGTCCATCTCTGCAGGGGTCAAGCCAGTCAAGCAGAAACTACGAAAGATGAATCCATAGATAGCACTCATGGTCAAAATGGAATTAAAGAAATTATTAGATGTCGGATTCATCCGACCTATTGACTATGCAGAATGGATTTCTAACATTGTTCCAGTCTCAAAACCAGATGTTAGTATTAGAATATGCACCGACTTCAGAGATGTCAATAAAGCTTGCCCAAAGGATGACTTTCCTCTACCAAGTATTGATATAATTGTAGATCTCACAGCAGGCCATGCAATGCTCTCATTAATGGACGGTTTCTCAGGCTATAATCAAATCAAAATAGCTCCTGAAGATCAAGACAAAACAGCATTCACCTGTCCTTGGGGAACCTACTGTTGGAATGTTATGCCTTTTGGCTTAAAGAATGCCGGAGCCACTTATCAATGAGCAATGACAACCATATTCCATGATATGATGCACACATTTATGGAAGACTATGTGGATGATTTACTAGCAAAATCTTTTACCAGAGCTGAACATCTTGGCATCCTAACAAAGATCTTTGCTCGGTTGCAGAAATTCAAAGTCCGACTCAACCCTAAGAAGTGTGTCTTCGGGGTTACATCAGGCAAGTTACTAGGTTACATCGTCTCAGCTAAAGGTATTGAAGTGGATCCAGCAAAGGTACAAGCCATTATGGATATGCCACCACCAAAGAATATCAGTCAACTTCGATCTCTCCAAGGGCGACTTTAATCAATCAGGCGATTCATCGCTCAACTAGCAGATAAAAGTCTGCCATTTAACCACTTGTTACACAAAAATGTGCCATTCAAATGGGAGACTAAATGTGCAGAATCCTTTTACCAAATTAAACAGTACCTGATAAATCCACCAGTTCTAGTACCACCAATTGCAGGAAAGCCTCTTATATTGTATATATCAATGACAAATGTTTCACTGGGGGCATTATTGGCACAAGAAGATCAACAAGGAAAATAACGCGCCATATATTACATCAGTAGAACATTGAATGGATATGAGCTCAATTATACATTCATTGAAAAGGCTTGCCTAACAGTTGTTTTTGCATCTCAAAAGTTCCGACATTATATGCTAGCACACACTATTAAGCTAGTAGCCAAAATTGATCCTCTCAAGTATCTACTCAGTAAGGCAGCTCTCACAGGCCGATTGGCTAAATGGGTTATGATTCTCAGTGAGTTTGACATCCACTACACAGAAAGACGAGCTATCAAAGGACAAGCGATTGCAGATCAGTTGGCTGAAGCACCGCTACCAGGAAAACAAACCATGGACATTGAATTTCCAGACAGGGACGTTTTTGCTCTTTCCTCCAAACAATGGACCCTATACTTTGATGGATCCTATACACAACATGGTTCGGGGGCCGGCATTCTATTCATCACCCCTGAAGGACACACCATGCCAAGATCATACAGGCTTATGTTTCCATGTACAAATAATATGGCTGAATATGAAGCATTGGTCATAGGCATCAAAATGGCTGTAGAATGGAAAATCACAGAATTAAAAGTCTATGGAGACTCACAATTGGTCATCCATCAAATCAACAACAACTATCAGACAAAGGATGATAAGCTACTACCCTACAAACGGATGGTGGATGACTTCAAGCAGTATTTTGTGCACATCACTTTTGAGCAAATACCAAGGTTAAATAACAAAGCAGCCGATGCAATGGCTACGATCGCTTCATTACTACAAATTCCAGAACAACAGAGTCGTTATGAGTTCCTGGTAGAGCAACTGTTCTCCCCCGCCTATGACCATTCTGAATCCCATGTTGTATATGCCTTAACCAGTTCAGATTCTCCGTTATATGGGCCAATATACGACTACCTCAAGCATAATATATTACCCATTGACCAATCTCGTAACCAAAAACGTAACTTTATCCGACAAGCTGCCCGTTACACCCTTACCGCTGATACCTTATATCGTCGAGGTCTAGATGGTACTCTTCTTCGTTGTCTTGATCGTAATGATTCTGATTCAGCTTTACACGAACTTCACGAAGGTATTTGTGGCACACATTCGAGTGGCACTACTCTTGCTAAAAAACTTCTACGAATGGGATACTACTGGCCTACAATGGAGAAAGACTCATATCATTTTGCCAAGAAATGTCCTAAATGCCAAATCCATGGCAATCTGATACATGCACCCGCCCAGGAACTACAACCATTTACCACATCCTGGCCCTTTTGTCAGTGGGGATTGGATCTGGTAGGCAAAATACATCCTTCATCTTCAAATGGACACAAGTTCATTATAACTGCCACAGAATACTTTACCAAATGGATCGAAGCAGTTCCCATGACCACAGTGACTGGGAAACAAATTGCCTCTTTTATCCTAAATTATCTGATCTGCAGATATGGTATTCCAAGTTCAATTGTCACAGATAATGGACGACCTTTCAAGAACCAAGATGTGCAGGAACTATGTGAAAAATTCAAAATTCAGCATCGATTTTCTACACCATACTATCCACAAGGAAATGGTCAGGCAGAAGCATCTAACAAAACGATCCTAAAAATCCTCAAGAAAACAGTAAATGATGCAGGCAAAGATTGGCATGTACAACTCAATCCAGCTCTTTGGTCCTACAGGACTAGCATCCGCACACCTATAGGGGCAACACCATATTCCTTGGTATATGGATCAGAGGCTATTTTACCCTTGGAGGTAGAAATTCCATCTCTTAGAGTCTCTTTGAAAGGTTTGATTCCAGATGAAGAATATCGAGTAAACCGACTGCAAGAATTGGAACTATTAGATGAAAGACGCCAACATGCTTATACTCATCTCAAAGCATATCAGCAACGCATGTGTAGGAGCTACAATCATAAGGTCATTCCTCGTAACTTCAAAGTTGGTGATCTAGTCCTAAAAGAAAATCCCCGAAACCAGCAAGATAGAGAAAAGAAAGGGAAATTTGAACCTAACTGGTTGGGTCCCTATGTCATCATTTCAGTCTATGGATCAGGTGCTTATCAGCTAACAAATTCTGAAGGAGATGTGCTTGATGATCCAATTAATAGCATTCATCTAAAGAAGTACTATACTTAAGGTAGCCTAGTGCACGAAAAACGCCAAAAACAAAAAAAAAAATAAAATACAAAACTCCATAAAAAGTCAAAATACAAAGTACAATAAAAACAAATGGTGAAAACCTGGTAAACAGGCGCCTTTGTGAAAGGCCAGCTCCTTTCTCTATATCCATGCCATTTTATCCATCAACACGCTCTCGGCCATCGCCTGACACTTAGCCTCTATCCATCAAGGATATACTTAGCATAGTCACTATCCTGAGTTATCTATCTGTATCTATTCTCTTATCGTACCACACCATGGCTTGGAAATCACTGTACCTAACCATATCCAGACAAACACTCATCTAGGGGAATTAAACTATTCACAAACTTGCAAACATTCAAAGACATTCCAACTATTGTGAAATCTCAAGACACAGGACATCCAACAAACACAACTGCACTTCATTACAAACAACCAAAACACGAACAATACACAAGAAACTCAAGGATGGATGATTTTCTGAAATACTAAATGTTGCATTATCGCATTAAAGTCTTGATTATTTTACATTTTGAACTTTTTAAATAAATTGGAATCTTCTCATCTCATCAAAAGCTTAAAAGCCAGAGATCATGAGGAACTTCCAAAATTTTCTTAGTCTTCTGTCTAGGAGGCGATCACTTGTACTGTGTGAATATTTGCCTCGAGACGTGATCCATATCACTAAAGGCTTGATCCCATTTCACGCATATAAATGATCTACTCTTGTCTGTTTACACAATACGCACTCCGATCGTCCTGGTTCAATTATACCTTGACGCTTGTGCTATCTTGCAAAATTAAAAATCATGTAAATTTTACTCAGGTTATTATGGTTCAATTATACCATTATGCTTGTATAAATTTTCAACATTTCCAAAAATCAAGAAAAGCTCCATGATGATATTTACAAAGAAAGCAAATAAATGGTTATATCGGATGGCAAATACAGAATGAGAGATGATCCAAACACAATTAGTTGCATATCATTTTACAATTAGTTGCATATCATTTTACAATTAGTTGCATAACATTTTACAATTAGTTGCATCTCATTTTATAATAAGTTGCATCTCATTATTATCCCATCTATCATTATTACATCATTACACATCATCTTACATAAAGCAGCATATTAACATCATACATCTCATTTTCAAGATACGTCTCATAACATACAAAAACATACATATATATCATACATTACATCAGGTATATAAGCATTACATCATCATGTAAAAAGGAAGAAGCACACATAAAACATACATCCATAAACACATCACATCGGTCAAAAATGGTGCTCTATATATATATCTCTCAAAAAAGGATCAACATCTACAAAATGTGTCAAAACTGTGTCCGGTACAAAGAATACACTGCTCAAAATACAATAGAGACCATGTCTCTCAAGTATGACTATCCCCTGATGGAGATGGTCTAGCCCCTGAGGCACCTGCTCCTGGATCTCTAGGAGGATCCTGTCTGGCTCCTGAAACACTCGCACTCGGATCGGCAGGAGGGTCTTGTCCCGCTGGCCCTGTCACTCCACGGCTCTCCGATCGTGTCCCAGCAGTTCGAGATCGACTCGATCTCGACTGCGCAAAGCTCTCTACACGCCGCTCTCTGGGAACCGCCTCCTCATAGTGCCGCCTGTAATATGCAGCCTCCTGCACACTCCGTGTCAGCTCTCTCAGGGTGTCTCTCAAGGGACCACCCGCCGCAGCTCTCTGTACGGTCGCCAAGGCCTCCTCTGCTCGCCCCCGCCGCTCCATCTCGGTATCTCTCTCAGTGATCAACTGAGAGATCTGCCTCTGATAAGTCAAAATCTGTGCCTGCAGCTGCTGCACAGTGATCTGAAGGGTTCAGATCTGGGCGTCCTCTACGTGTCCCGGCACTCGAACCCGTAGTGGTACCTGTGCTGGCGCCACTCCCCCCACTCAGCCTGTCCTGGGTACGGGAGGTGGAAGTATATCTATCCTCCTCCTCTGCACTGGTCTCCCCACCTCCTCCTCTCCTCCTCCTACTGCCGCTAATACCTCTGTAACTCTCCCCTCTCTACTGGCTCCAATGGCCAATCCTCCCCTCCCTCTCTCAATCTGGCCCAGCCGTACTGCCCTCTGCACACCTCTCCCTCTCCTCCTCCCTCTATCTCCCCCATCTCCCCCATCATCTCCATCATCCCCCTCATCTCCCCCGTCTCCCTCCTCTCCATCCGAATCAAAAGCCCGTCTCATCTCCTCTGGATCTGAGATCCTCGCAATCGCCCGAGCAGCGAATAAACGAGCGAACTCGTCAGTCATACCGACATCCTGTATCTCTGGGGCATAGTCCCAGATCTGCCCAGCCAAACCAGTAAACTCCTCAATCGCAATGGCACTGTCAATAGTCGGCCCCCAATCAGCCACATCCTGCTGCCGCCGTGCATATAGGCACGTCCCCTGTGGAACACCCTGCTGCCTCCCGAACTGCCTCAAAACTCGGGTAACCAAAAACTGCTCAATGACGAACGGGGTCCTCCCAATCAAATGCCTTGTCATGAAAATGAACGGCATCTCCATCCCATCCTTAGCCCATACCTCGCAGCCTGTATACGGTCTCCAGGTGACCGTATCTATGTCATCAAAAACCCTCCTCCAGTGCTCTAGTTTGCCCAGCTTACGCTGGACAACTAGGCCTCTATAACCATATGCATAAGCTGCCCCCACGGGCCTATCCCTGTCTGCCAGTGGCCTCGCTGCTGGAATGTCCTCCCAGCACCATACCTATAAGAGTGTCACCCCTGCCGATAAACTGCTATAACCGAGGTATACTACCTCATGCAGGCTCCTGTAAAGGTGGGCCAACATCGCTGACCCCCATGCAAATCTCCGCCCCTGTGTGACCATCTGCTCTAGCACTAGCCCCCATCCCACTGAAAATCCCTTTGACCTGCGATCAGGACAAAGGAATCCTCCAATAAATCCTGCCAATACAGATGGCAGCGGCGCATAATCTAGATCCAGGAACTCCTGCCATGGGATCTCATAACCGCAGACACTCTCATCATGAAACATCCGGCGCAGTGCCTCTGTGCCGCCCTCCTCTGTCTGCTCATAGGGCAATATAGCTCCTACCACAGGAATACGCAGGATGCGATAGCAGTCCTCTGGTGTCACGGTCATCTCCCCAGTAGCAAAATGGAAGGTGTTCGTGTCACTATGCCACCTCTCTGCCAGTGCTGTCAAGAGTCCCCGGTTCACAGTGAACCGAGGCATATCTAAAAGTGAGGTCAATCCACACCTCTCAATAATGTCCAGGTCTGCCTGTGACAGATGTGGTATCAGTGTCCATGGTCTCGGGAATCTCTCCCTCGACTGCACGATCCCCAATCGCTCCTGTCAACAAAGAAAACATATCCAATATCAGATTCCACATCAACAAAAAGATATCAAAATAAAACTTACATCAAATACATGAAACAACTTTGCTCATCTACATCAAGTTCAAAATCCTATCATCTCATATCAACTTGTAAAACAACTCAAGTTCTCAAAAACCATATCAAAACTTGTAAAACAACTCAAGTACCACAATCACAAACTTGTAAAACAACTCAAGTTTCCCACACATATCAAAACTTGTAAAACAACTCAAGTTTCCAACCCATATCGGCTTGTAAAACAACACAGGCTTTCATACACATTTGAACTTAAAACAGATAACACACATAAATCATGTTCTGATCACCACAAATAGCTTGATTTCTATACATAACTTGGAAACATTCACATCAAAACAAGTTATACAAATACTCATATTGGATACATGCATCAAAAACACGACAGACACGCAAAAACACAACATTTTAAATCGACCACAACACAAATTTTTCCTGGATGCGCTAAAACAGACATGAAATGCGCTAAAAAAGACCCACGCGCTAGGCTGCTTGTCCTACGCGCTAACCTATTTGCCTTATGCGCTAGATTCCATCCATGCGCTACGCTGCTTTTCCTACGCGCGAATCTATTTGCCTTATGCGCTAGACTATGTCTATGCGCTATTCTTTTCCTCCATTGCGCTACCCAATCTACCCTATGCACTAGACTCTATCTACGCGCTAATCTATCCTCCCTACGCGCTCCCCTTTTCATCCTATGCGCTAGAAACAACCTACGAGCTAATCTGATCTTCCTAAGCGCTACCTGTTAAGCCCTATGCGCTATGTTATGATTACGCGCTAAACCTCCGGCTTTATGCGAACTTCTTTGCTTCCTATGCGCTAGGTTATACCGACGCGCTACCCTGTTCTTCCAACGCGCTACTAGCCACGTTACCTGCACTGTTTTCCGTCTACGCGCTAACCTCAAACTCCTATGCGCTACCAAATATTTTCGGACGCGACCCCTAAATTTGACCCTGATGCGCTATTTCGCATTGCGTATGCGCTACTGTTTACCTTAGACGTGCTGAACCGAAAAGCCCGAACTTAAAAATTCAAAAAACACCTAAAATCGACAAAATCAAAAATCAAAAAAGGGTCAAAAGGGTTGACTTACTGGTGGTCCACGCGCTGCAGGTCTCCGATATCTCCGAACGTGCTCGAAACGGTGTCTGTGGTAAGGAATAGGCATTTTCTCTCCAGAGCAAATTCTCTTTTCTTCAAAGTCAACAAGCACAAATGAATTCAAATCAAGCCCTTTTCCCCTTTTATAGGAGAAAAATGAAATTAGGGTTACCTAACTGGGCCTGTAATATGGTCGTGGTCTCCCCTATACCAAAACATTTGTAATTTATCGGGAGATGAATCAATTTACGCACTTTCTACACGCACGAAATCCTACACATCATACGAACTTCATCAATTTAACTCAAAATTTTTTTCAAAAAAAACAAAAACAAAAAAAAAACAATTGATTCATCTCCCGAGGGGGCATCACATCGAACATCGAATCTGGGGCACGACTGGCAAATCAAAAGAGCGACACAAAAATTGCATTTGATCATAAAAACACAAAAACAATCATTTTTCTTTGAAATAACATGTGCACACACGTCACTTCAAAGAGGGGCAAAATGTAGACGTATAAAAATGACCACATTCCTAAATGAATATTTTATGTTCATTTTTCTATTTAATTAAATCCAGTTTAATTAAATTATTCACATTCTTCTATTTTATTAAGTAAATTGCTCGATTTATCTAAATAAAATTCACTACCCATTTAATGAATAAATCATTTTATTCAATTAAATCCCCCTAGCCACTTTTAATTAAATTCAAATTTAATTAAATAGTTATCCTAAATTGAATAAATCAAATTTATTTAATTACAACCAAATTAAATGAAAATCAAATAATTCAATTAAATCCTATTATCCCTCCATCCACTTGCAAAATCCCAAACCCCTTTCTAATCCCTTCTAGAATCTTCTAATTGCTTCTAATTAACCTAACCCTCCCCTAAACTTTGTCACATCCCTAAGCAAAGGGAGGTCACTTCTCAAATGGCCCAAAGTCTTGGATAACCATTGAAGGTTTTCAACCTTCAACCACCAAAACCCCCAAAGTCTTTGAAAACCATTGAAGGCTTCCAACCTTCAACCACTTAATCCCCAAAGTCTCCAATAACCATTAATGGTTAAAACATTTGTGTTGACTCAACCTCTACCCAACCCAAGGGTCTCATCAGGTCATTAATACTTTGACCATGATTATCTCTTAATCATTTGCACAAAGGTTTATCTTTGGATTAGATCCTAATTCAGTGGGTAAACCTAATTTAGACTTGACCCTTAGCATTTAGATAACCATGAGGTCTCCTCAGGCCTTTAATGCCTCCAACCTCTTCTTTCAACCCAATCCTGTGTGGACATTTGTCACCATTTCATTGGTGCCAATTGTGCACATGGATTCCCAACTTTCAAACTTGGCCCTTGATTAAACCATTCAATCTTGACCATCCATTGCCCTGTTTATGCTATAAATAGAGCTCTCATTCCTCCATTCTTAACAATCATCTTTCAAATTTGAAGCATCACACTTATGCTCAAATTGTTTCAAGCTTTCATACCATTTTATGCTCATCATTTAGCCTTTCTTTAGATCAAAATTAATCATGAATATGCATGTTTAGAATAAGTTCTTTATCATTTAGTTCAATCATAGATTAAATATAGTATGCTAGGATAGTATTCATACTAACCTCGTCATCTTACCATTTAGTTTGTTGCATTTCTAGTATCACACATAGCTTAACATTCATCTCATATTAAAATTGATTAAAAATCTCTCTCGTTCTCATATTTGCCATCCCTAAGCCATTTTGCTCAGTAATCTGAGAGCAAAACATTGGTTTGAGGGACATTGTGAGATAGAGAACCATGGGACCCTCCTTGGGAAGCTGAGTAACACTGCATTACTCCATAGCTTGCATCAAGAAGTCCTGTGTGTGTGTGTGGATTGATATTTATCGTAATTTTTCACATATTTAGTTCTATTAATCCATTTTTCCCACATACAAGTATGATCCCCATGGGAGCTCTATGATGGATAAGAGTGGTGCATAGGTTAGGTCATAGATGTTACCAATCATATCTACCTACAAGCACTTGAGCATGGTTAGATCCCCATCCCACTCATCTGACACATCATGATTATGATGGAGGCACTCAGGGTTCAACCCCCATCTTCCCTACAAATGCACCAGAGGGGAATGTGAGGCCTCTAGGAGATGATGAGTAGTTGTAGAAGTAGGAGTCAATAGAGGGAGAGGGTGATAGGCTGAGACAACTCTAGCGTGTAGCTAGCCTTGTAGAAACCAAATCACCATCTGTTTGGAGAGCTTCTTCACCACCAGTAGGTCGACCACCACAACCTTCATAGGTGAGGAGGCAGTCTAGTAGGTTGACAAAAACTATAGGGGCATCCAACAGTAGGGCACCTCCCCTAGATCCAGATTGGAAGAGGGGTGATCTAGGTATCAATTGTGATTTTATACATGATATAGAGATGTTATTTGATATAGAGGAGATAGATTTTATGATGATATAGATACTAACACTAATCTTCTTTGTGATTATAGAGAGTGTTGCAGAGATACTTAGCTTCATCCATCAAGAACTCTCTAACATCATTCTTGATGTATTGATCTAGGGTCCTAATCTTGGTGCCTACTAACCTTCCTAGTTTTTTGGTCAGCATGTCCAACTGTTTGAGCTTGTAGCATGACTTAAGATAGCTTACAAGGAGATGAGACTGGACCTTGTGTAGAGGGTTGTGTAATTCAACATTGTGATAGGGTAGAGGGATCAAATCATAGTGGAGCTTTGGACTATCCTCAAGGAGAAAGATCAGGTAGTGACACATGTAGAGAGTGCCAAGAAGGAACGTGATGCTTTGTAGAGATAGTTTGGTGGCCTCTAGAGGTAGGTTGATGCTGCACAAAGTGGTGTAGTTGGATATCTTGACCACCCTTGAGTGCACCACCTGGTGGAGGATCTACAAGTAGTGAGACAATGAGAGGACAACCTCAGGGAGGCACTGATGACCTAGATGGAGACGATATCAGAGATGAGAAGGTTTCACACATGGAGGGCATCAGTAGCTTGATCTCATTCTACTTCAGTCCACTAACCACAATGCAAGGATCATGATCCACCAGAACGTGCAAGCTTAAGGGCCCATGCACCAAGGGGATCATGAGCCTGGGATTTTGTGATATACTTTTTGTATAACATTGTTTCAAGAGATACATATACTTGATACAGTCATACACACATATACATACATCACCAGGGATAACTTTAAGAAACCCCCCCCGGGCAACTGTGTAAAATCCTGGCGAATCAGACATTATTTTCGGGGGGAAATTTTCATATCGATGGCGAATTTTTTTTTTTAAATGACGAAAAAATTATTTTGTATTGGCGATTTTTTTTCTGGTGTGCAAAAATGCCATAAATTTCTGGCGAATAATACCTTGTTCTATGGGGAAAATATTTATTGTGGGAGGCAAATAATTATTGTTAAAAGAAACAAATATATAATTGTATGAGTGAAAATTTTTACTCCAAAGGAAAAATTATTTAAATGTATTGGCGATTTTTATCCACCGCTTGAAAATTATTTAAATATATTGGCGAATATTTTGTTATTTATGGTATAATATATAATTCATTGGTGATTTCATAAATTCATTGCCATTAATAGACAAGGCACATCACATCACATCAGTACATCACATCACATAATACATTGAGTCCGGACTCTGCACGATGTATCAATAAGCGCGGCCTCTTTGACACGTAAAGGGTGACACATACCTAAAATCTATCAATGATTTTAAACCGTTCGATGATCGTATATCAATGGCTGAAGTTTTATTTCGGCCCAATTTTATGAAGAGAACATAGCTCACCAGAAAGTGCCCGGATTGGAATTGGATTCAATAGACACGTATCAAATGTCACGAATCACGATCCATAATTTCGTTCATTTAATATATATCTTTTCACTTACGACAATCCACTCTGTCCCCACGACTTCCAATGTGATACTCGCCAATTTGGTACTAGTTCATAGCTGTTTCCAATTTTGCACACTCGTGCATTTATGGGAAAGATTTGTAGAGATACGAAAGATTTAAATTTTTTTTATAGCAGTTAATACTGTTAAAGAAGTAATTATTACAATCAAGAGCTTCAACAATTTATATATGATCTCTGCTTCTTTCATCTTCAATTACCCTTTGCCATTTAGTAGATAAATCGTCAGAGCTCACGGTATTTTAGGTTTATAGGCTCACTACTCAGGTTGTTTAATTTGTTAATCTATTTTGTCAAGATGGACACTCCCATCTGCTTGAGAAGAATTTCTACAGAGGACTAGAGGGCCTTTCTAGGCTCCATTAGAGACCCAACCCTCCAATCAGTCTGCAAGGAGGTTGGGTCGTTCACCAATGAAGCTATGCGGATGGTGCTGGGCAGAGAATTTCTGCTAAATGAAAATAGGTACCGTGTTAACACGGACATTACATCCCGCTTCTTAGCGTCTCTTCTAGACTTGGGAGGAGACAAGGTGGATATGCTGATGCTGTTGAGGAAGGTTTTTAAGGAAGACTTCCTCGGAGATGACATTACTCTTGTCGTTCTTGCAGAAGTAGGGGTGGGGATCCCTTGGGCGAGTGATTTATCCAAGCTTCTCCTCCTTGACCAAACACTGCCAGTGGCCAGGCAACCATTTCTCCTAAACCTGAATGCAGAGCAGCTGACGCGTCATAGAAAATGGGCACGGATTGGCGGGGAATTCCTCTAGAAATGGTTCCTCCTGGACGACTTTCCAAACTACAAGTGGCTTGAAGAATTCTCTCAGCTTATGCTGTCTGAAGAATTCTACATGGAAGGAGGGCCAGATTCATAGGGAAAAATTGTAAACAATTCCACTACTTGTAGTTTTTTTTTCCTATGTCCTTGAACCCTAACAGGCTGAGTGCCAGAGGCTCACTCATTTTGGCTTTTAAGTTTTTGGGGGACTCAAGTCTCTGACGAAAAAATTGTAAATTTCAAAAACATAAATAATTTAATGATAATTTTTCAAATTCCAGTTTGTTTCACTTTGCCTCTTACATTCTTATGGATATAAAAATGCTTTCTATAATTCTATTTCATTTTTATTAATTAATTTCTTTCAAATGCTTTTTGTATATGAGCTACCGGCTACGTTATTTCAATTATTTGTTATACAATGGAAATAAATTTAATACCGTGATCTTTTTATGTAATGCTATAAAAAAAAATTCAATTCGTTTCATTAATTATTTGTACATTGATTATGGTTGATTATAATTTTATAAATATATACTATTACTATATAGTCATTCAAAATACAAAATTTTAAAAGTTGCAAGATACAAAAGTTTATCGGTCAAGGTTTTTTCATTCAATTAATTGAAACGTTTCAAGATACAAAATTTGTCCACAGCTTATAGGCTTATAGCAAGCAGACAAAAAAACTAGTTCGTTGCCGATAGGCCGCTCACCCAGTCTCACTATCCCTCTAGTCCTCCCAGTCCCTTCCCTCCTCAGAGGTCGATGCTTTGGCTTTCCCTTTTGCCGCTTCAGCTTTCATTTTTGGAATGCAGTTTAGGAACCCGAAGTCGGGGTCGCCCTCCAAGGTTGCCAGTAGCTGTATGACCCTTCCTTCTTCAGCCCTATCTCTCAATGCCCTACCAACCTCCATCCTTGCCACGACATGCAAAGCATTCAGTACTTCATCCACCCTCGTTAATTTAACAAAGAGTTTCATCGCTTCCCACCCCACTCGGGCTCGTTCACGGCATTGGTATTTGATTTCATCCTCTGGGCCACGAATAAAAGGAAGCAATTCCTCCTGGTCGTCCCCTTCCATAATTTGAATGCCAACTCCCGGCACCACCCACTCCAAGATTGAATCCAGGTTAATCAAAAACTCCCCATCAATCAATTTGACCAATGTGAGTTTTACCTTTTCCAGCTCCGGTTCGAATTCACAGGCGCACGCCATAATTAGAGAGTAAACCTCCATGTTAGTTCGATACTGGTGACTGATATGTGCCACCTCCTCTGCAAGCATCAGTCGAGCTGCCACCCACAACTTCTCCTCCTTAAACCTGAATAGTCCTTGCATTCATTTATCAGATACTTTGCCCAAAAAGGGCACCAACTTCTTGTCTGTTCAAAGTGTGAAATTGGCCTCCATTGTCTTACAGAAGGTATGATTCTACGAACTACGAACTACAGATTTTTTTTGCACTTGTAGCTGCTTCAAAGCAAAAAGTGGTACACAGATGAAAAGGTAAAAAAATCTGCCTCCGTCTTAACTCTTTTAGGCCGGGTAATGAATGTGCACAATAAGACATTAATGCCATGAGATCATGAAAAAGATTTCCTGCCATCCTCCCCTTCCTCCTTTCATGCGGCATGCCGTAGACAACTCCTTGTGCAACAATTAATCGCCACCTTGGCATTTGTACTTTCCAAATTTTCTCGCCTTAACAGGTTGAGGACTGCAGTTGCACATTTTTTTAAATTAATAGACTAAATTTATGTTGAAATTTTATATATATTTTTAAACTATTTTTGAAAATGATATATCGTAAACATATTTTCAAAGAATTTTGTTAAACGTTAAATTAATATTTTAGATTTAATATTGAATGTTTTCTTTTTAATATTAAACTTTTACCTTTCAAATTGCAGATCAAAATTTATATTTTTATTTAGTTATTTGTTTTATTCTAGAAACTAAGTTTCATGTTTAATACTATTTTTGAATTTAAAATTTTTACAAATAATATTAACATTATTTTTAATAGTTATCTCAAACTATTGTCCAATGCCCAGAATTGAACATTTTAAATTTAATTAAATAGAATTAAGTGAAAGTCTATACTTAATACTTATAGTCTATGACTCTATAGACTATAAATCTCTTTTTCGGGAGGAATTTTAAAATGATTTAGTAGACTTTAAAAATAGACCAGAAAAGTAACGAGTATGGTGACGTGCTAGAAAAAATGGTAGAAGTCGTGGGACCCACTTCATCGAAAAATATGTACCATCAACCGTTGGATGAACAAAGATCAATGGCTAGGGTGGATTTCGGCCCGAATGTGGGAAGCGAACACCTTTTTGAGAACTTCACCCGGAATTGGACATTTTAAATTTAATTAAATATAATTAATTCTAAAAATCTCTTTTTCGGGCGAAATTTTAAAATGATTAAATAGACTAAAAACCAAACTGAAAAGTGATGAGAGTATGGTGACGTGCCAGAAAAATGGCAGAAGTCGTGCGACCCACTACATCTTAAAATAGGTAACATCGACCCACGACCGTTGGATGAACAAAGATCAACGGCTAGGGTGGATTTCGGCCCAAATGTGGGAAGTGAACACATTTGGGAGAACTTCGCCCGGAATTGGACATTTTAAATGTAATTAAATACAATTAAGTCTATAAAGCTTTTTTTCAAGCGGAGGTTTAAAATGATTAAATAGACTAAAAATCAAACCGAAAAAGTGACACGAGTATGGTGATGTGCTTGAAAACTGGCAGAAGTGATGGGACCCATGACAACTGACAACAGGTACCATCGTCCGTTGGATGAGCAAAGATCAACGACTTAGGGTGGATTTTGGCCCGAATGTGGGAAGTGAACACATTTGGGAGAACATCGCCCGGAATTGAAACGTTTTAAATTTAATTAAATATAAGTAAGTCTGTAAAGCACTTTTTCGGACGGAAGTTTAAAATGATTAAACAGACTTAAAAAACTCACTCGTAAAGTCACAACAGGTACCTTGGTCCCTCGTCCGTTGGATGAGCAAAGATCAACGGCTTAGGGTGGATTTCGCCTCGAATGTGGGAAGTGAACACATTTGGGAGAACTTCGCCCAGAATTGAATTATTACATTTAATGTCCTCAGAAATTCAGAATTTATATTGAAGTATTGAATGTTTTGTCCTTCGGCATCGAATAATTAATAATAATTAATAAAATTACAACATGATTCTTAATGTCCTCGGAATTTATACTGAAGTAATGAATGTTTTGTCCTTCGGCATCGAATAGTTATTAATTGTAATTAATAAAATTACAACATTATTCTTGATATTTTGCCCTTTAGGTTTTACTTTTCTACTTTTTAGAGTTTTCAAAATAAGAGACTTGTAAATCATAATCGTCTTTCATTTCTTGGATAAGCCTGTAAATCGAGGGAGATTCAGAAACAGCTACTAGATTGAGGAATGCAAGTTGCAACAGAGACTGTCTGTGCCAATCTAATGAAATAGAAATTCCAATTTCCGGGTAAAATCTAGAACACCTACATCCCACCTTTTTTGCTTTTGGTAATCTCGTGGTCCAATTTGAGGGTTAGCATTTTCAGGTTTTTATCTAGCTGCCTAGCATTATTTTGAATTATTAACAATAATAGTGATGGGGAAAACGGGAAACAGTAGTTCAACAAGAAGCCAAGTGAAAAACAAAATGTACCTAACCAAACTGGTTAAAACACTAGGTTTCACTGATGAATACCATGATATTTATGACCCTGCTATCCATGGTGAAAAGCGTATCATAGATATTAGATATACATTGTCTAGTAAGGTGGCAGATGCATCCAGGGCAAAATTTTCTGTTTTCAACCCAATGTTACAAAAAATAACAAATAAAATCGCATTGTGGGATGTTGGATTGGGAAGCATGGTGTTACCTGAAGTATTCCCTTGCCTTGATTTTGTCATGGTCTGCGCCGAAAATTATGATGAAGATAAAAAAGCAATTGTCAATAAAAATACAAAAGAGGAAATTCTATCCATAAACGAGGGAGAATTTGCTCGTTTGTTGAACCTAGAATTTGAAGCCCAAAATTCAAACATCCAACTTGACCTTCAAAAGCTGGCAGGGAATTATGAGAGTCTCGATCCAAGTCGCAAAGATTCATTTATCAAAGGTCTAATAAATATTGGTACTGGTATTGTGTTGGATTAGAATCATAAGCCTCCTTATGATTCTAAAATTTTTGTTCCATGGGTTGAGGACAGTATTTCCTTGCTGTCATTTTGCCTGGGATTGGAAAATGATAGGGAAGTGGGTGCAAGCCTTCTTGAAATGATTTATAATATCCATTGTGCAAGTCAGCCAGTAAGATATAATTTTATTGATCACATTGTAAAATCCATGCAAAAACAATTACTTATGATAAAAAAAGGTTCCTGTAAGACATTTAGGTTCTCATCCTACTTGTGCTATCTCCTTCTATCCAAGTATCGTGCAATATTTGAGACCAACAAGCTTCAAATTGTGAGCTATAAGATTGATGAGAAGACTGGGAAGAGAAGAGACTGTCCAATATATGATTGGAGCCCAAAGATAAGGATGCATGATAACAGAAAAACTACAACCATTTTGTAGACTTCTTTTTGGCACCAATGTATAATGAAATTACAAGCACTCCAATGCCTAGGTTGCCTATGTCTTGTAGAGATTGCATTCAACTCGAAAGTCAAATAGAATTGGCTGACTGGTTCTTCATGGAAGAATTCACTGTGTTAAGGTTTTACGGATCGGCAGTAAAACCATACAGACTTCCAATACATGTGACAGAGAGGGTATTTGCATTAGAGTATGTACGACAATTGGAGAGCACAGATAGGCACTTCCATGGTCAGCAAAAGAAGAGCATATTTCCTTCCTTGCCTTTCTCATGTGGAGGGTTCACATTTGAGAGAAAAGCATTCATTGTGGCACATGATTTCTTGATAGTTTTTAACTTTGGTGATGAGGGTCTCTGACAGTATGATCCAATCGGTGTAGTTCAAGCAAGGCTTAAGAAAAATGGGAACTCTTCAGCATTATGTCAACATGAAAGTAAACCATTGCTAGAAAAGCTTAGAAACAAGGACTCCTAGGATGAGGTTAAAAAAGAGATGGAGAAAATTGCAGCTGACAATAACATTTCAAATGAAGAAATTTCATCACAAATTATGGAGGGCCAGGGCAATGAGGGCATCCAAAATAGGAGGTCCTACAATTTCTACATAAAATCTGCTAATCCATCTAAGAAAACTATTCCCAAATCAATTCTGTATGAATGTAAAGAGAATTGCTGGACTCAAACCAAAATAAATGATTTTTGGACTATGAGGAGGAATCTCGGTGAACCAAAGACAAGTGCAGAATTTGAGAGCATCAACGAGGATGCAGAGTTTAGCAAATTATGGGATATGGAGAATGGTGGGACTAAAGGTGATGATGATGAGCATGAGGTTGTCATTGAGCCCCCTCCAACAACTACTACAGTGCCTAAAATATTAGGTGGAGTCAGTGAGTCCATGAAAGACAAATATAGCAAAGGGGCAAACCTTGTGGAAAAAAAGGGTTTTGAAGGTGGTGGTCTAGGTCCCAGAGGAGAGGGCTTTTGGTATCCACTTCAGGTACAACTTCCATCACAGTCAAAATCAAAAGGTCCTTATAAACTAGTCATTGGACTTGATTCTTCAGATTCATCAGGGATAGGTACTACTCATTACCCTCAGGGTCCACCTACATTTGTTTCTAGTTCAAATCCACAACCACCACCACATCATGGTATTCCCATTGGTGGTGAATTAAGTGCCACTGCCACTGGTGGGGAAATTGGGGATAGTATTCCTATTATTGTTCAGTCAAGTGCCGTTGTGATTGGTGGGTCAAAATCAAAAGGTCCTTATAAACCAGTCATTGGACTTGATTTTTCAGATTCATCACCGATAGGTACTACTCATTACCCTCATAATCCACCTACATTTGTTTCAGGTTCAAATCCACAACCACCACCACATCATGGTATTCCCATTGGTGGTGAATCAAGTGCCACTGCCACTAGTGGGGAATCTGGGGATAGTATTCCTATTATTGTTCAGTCAAGTGCCACTGTGATTGGTGATGTTGGCATGGGTACTACTACTGATACTAGTTGTCTTAGTGTTGGACAAGGGCAACAACAAAATATCTCTTGCAAGAGGCCACTAGAGGTAGATACTCAATCTCATACTATTGAGAATCCTATATCAAGTGCCACTGACACTACAAATCAATCATTTGCAGCTTCAGATCACACACCTCAAAAGACTATGAAAACTACACATGAAAGTGTCAGTGGGAGTGGGACAACATCAGGAATTGTTGTTGGTAATCCTAATCCTGGTCAAGCATTAGTTAAAACCACAGGAATAAGTGGAACTAGAGCCTATGGTATTCCTATGTCACCTTTCAAACATTCAATTGCTTCAGCAAGCCCAGATTTTCAATTTCGTGATTACTATGAAAAATATGAACACACAACAAAAACAAATAAAGAAAAAAAGAAAGAATTTCAAAGGAATTCCATGTCTGAAGTTGTAAATGAACAACCTGCAAGGAATAGGGTATTTCCAACATATGACCCACAGAAAGATATGATGGAGTTCATGGTTGTTATGCCCCCGGACACATCTAAAGATAAAAATCCACCACACAGTCAGATAGATCCCTCTCAATTTCAAGTTAGCACCCTCCAAATGGATTTTTCCAAAGTACATAATTTGGACAAAATTAGTGTGTCAAAAAGGACTAACGAAGTGGTCTACACTTCACTGCTAAAGGTGGAGAGAGAAAAAAATAAACTGGAGAAACAAATGGAAAAGTTATAGGCAGACCTAGAAAATGAAAAATCAAGGAGGAAAGCAGCAGATAGCAAGTGCAATGAATTACAGAAAAGGATAAGAAATTCGGGCTCTACAGTAGAAATTGTAGAGCAGGACAAGAAGGATGCAGAATTGAAGGACCTGACAGAAAAACTGGCTAAAAACAGTAAAAAAATTGTTGAGGAAAAAGCCAGTTTTCAAAAATTATACAGAAGTTATGAGTCTGCTACCGCCGAAATGAAAAAATTACAGGACCTATTGGATCATGGGAAGGAAAAAGAAAAACATTTGCAAGAGGAAGTAGAGGAAGAAAGAAAAAAATGTGCACAAATGAAAGAAGACCTACACAATGTAAATGATAAAATAAAAACTTTGGATGATAGATTCAAAGATAATATGAAAAATACAATGAAGTATATACAAGAAAACATTTGGCGGGAAATAATGCAGAGGAGTGAGAATTTGTGTGAATGGTTTCAATTGACTGAAAGTATGAGACAATTTTTAAAAAAAATCAAACAACACTATGAGAAGAGCACACATGTTTATTCAAAAGAGGAAATGGCAAAAAAGATTCTGAAAGTAGTCTATAGTTCCAGTGACAGCTACTTGGCATCTAAGGGAATTAAGAGCTGCATTGATGCCATAGTTAAGACATCATCTATCATTCAAAAATGCCAGAAGCTAAGGGAAACATCAGAAGTTATGGACAGTTGTGGAAAAAAGATAATGAAGCTGCAAGAAAAGAAAAATAATTTGATTAAACTTGGTTTGCCTAAGCCTGTTGACATAGAAAATAAATTCATTGGAGAAGAAGCTTACAAAGAAATCATGGAGAAAAAAATGAAGTCTGATTTAGACTTGCTTCCAAAGGACACAACTCCCAAAAGCTTTCTGGAATTCATCCAACCATTTACAACTCTAAATTCGCTATTGGATGAAACAGTGACGTCAAGTAAATCTTCTAAATATGGAATGTTGACGAAGTTGGAGTTGACTTTCCATAGTTTACAGAATATTGACCTTCCATCAGACGAAGAGTGGAGCACCCTACAAAAATTGGCACAGAATTCTTAAGAATCATAGTATGTATTGCACAATTTTTTTCTTTTATTCTTAATTTCAAGGTTTTTTTTTTCCTGTTTGCTATTTTGCTAATCCAGCCTATGAATCTAATTTATGAATAGGAAAAAAATAGCACTCGCTATTGCTATTTTGCTAATCCAGCCTATGAATCTATGATGCACACTGCAAAACTTCAGCCAGTAAATTTGTATTCTCAAATTCTCCCTTGCTTTAACATTTATGTATTTCTCTATTTCTGATTAGTAGGTTTTAGGCACTCCTATAGCTAGTATCTATGTTTAATTTGTCATGACTCATGGCATGAATTAATATTTAATTTTGAACTCTATTTTTTGAACAGGAGACATCAAACATGTAGCAGATGTTAAATTGCTAATATGGCCTGTGATGGCCATATAAATATGTGCCAAGTTTGTGATTTTGATGTTCAGTGTTCGCATGTTGCAAACTTGCAATTCAACCTGAAGCTGTTGTTGCTCCCTTGTTTCTATAAAAGGGAATTTAGGGTCATTTGCAATTTTGCAAAGGGTTTTGAAACTTTGTATTCACTTTTGCATGGACATTAGAGAATCACACAGGAGTTGTTGTTGCTCTCTTGTTTCTATAAAAGGGAATTCAGGGTCATTTGCAAAGGGTTCTGAAACTTTGTATTCACTTTTGCAATTGGCATGTAGAATCACACAAATTGGTGTATTACTATTGAATGAAATGTATCATATGGCTATATTTTGAAAGAATTAATGAAAATCTAAGTTCTCGACATGTGTATTACTATTGAATGAAATTTATCAT
Source organism: Cryptomeria japonica (assembly GCF_030272615.1). NCBI lineage: Eukaryota > Viridiplantae > Streptophyta > Pinopsida > Cupressales > Cupressaceae > Cryptomeria > Cryptomeria japonica. Next base: position 255,737,494 of record NC_081412.1, read on the forward strand.
ATGGTTCTGAAATATATCACACAGATTTGAGACTCAAACATGTATAAATAAACAATAAACATCTCTGTATCAATAAACACATTATGGTTTTTTTTTATTATGCTATTTTAAATCTGGAAATAGAAAGTTGAAAAATAAAATTACAAATCAATATTAAATTCTAATTGCAAAAAGTAATATGCTTTTGTAATATGAATGATGAGATACAGTAATAAGATTAATAAATACCAATCTCTTACAGTTGCCATTCATCCTCATCAAATTTAGTGCTTTCTTGATTCTCGTCTGTGGTTTCTTTACTCTGAGACTGAGTCTGCATATCTTTGCCGAACAACATCTCAATGCTACCAGTAGGTCCACTAGTCCCACTAGCACTTTGGTTTGAAGTGTTGCCCAAACCTCTTCTTTCACATTTGGACCTCCAGATTTGCAGTGCCCTATCGTAAGGAAAAGTGTGGACATCATACCTAGATGTATAGAGCCTCAAGCAATTTTCCAAATTTTTGTCTAGTTTGTTTCTTAGCTTTGATTTTAGGAACCCCAAAGCACTGAAAACTCTCTCATCTTCCACTGAACACAATATCATGGTAAGACATAAAGCAGCAAGCTTCACATATTCTGGCATTGAATCACGCAAGGATGCATTCTTAGCTATATATTTCCAAACCCTTGTTACTAATCCCTCTTTGCAGGGGTTCTCCATTTTGGCATATTGTTGTTTCATAGTGTATGCAAAATGAGATGATTGCTCTTGAAGATGAGTTTCATCTAATATTCCATTTATAGTTACTCCATTCAATTCTCTGGATGTGCAAAATTGTTTTATCAAAGTTAGTAGCTTACTTCGAAAATCAGATGCATTGTTGAGGCTCTAATAATGAGGAAACACAATAGACATGGCTTCGAGTAGGTTGTCAGGAGGGAATCTACTTCTAATTTTTGAGGAAAGATCATATGCAATTTTCTTCATAGAAGTAGTTACAGTCTGAACAATCTTGTCAAAATCTTCCTTTGTAACTCTTGCTAGTTTCTTCCTGGGGTGCTTTCCTGGTTCCTCGGGGTCAACCGTGGCATAGAAGTGCATTGGTATCTCAACTCCCCATACATTGGCACATACCTCCCCATCTGCACCGATTTGTAAAAAGTTATCAGGATTGTTCAAATCTGTGAGTGTTCGCCACTTAACAAATTTTTCATCAGATAGTGTTGGTTCATTTCGATAGAGATTATCGAGGGTCATGCATGTCATCTTACGTAGCGTAGCATATTCTGCAATATACAAAGCTCTTTTTTGGGTAGCCTTCATAATATTCCTCATTTCCTCTAGCATGGGCAGAAGAGCTGCTAAAGTTAAGAGTGTCTCTAAATTACTTAACCTGCCAAGAAGTTCAGGAAATTTTGGTTGATCTGATTCGTCACGAGTTGTGTGAAATAGTCCAATCAAGGATGGATATTCTGAAAACACTCGATGAGCTGGACCATCCAAAGAGATCCATCTGGTATCATTATCCTTGAGAAGCTTGTTCCCATCAGTTAATCCATCAGCAAAGTGTTGAAATTCTATAAATCGCTTGGGACTTTGACAAAAGTGTGAGTAGAGCTCTCTCATTAAAATTTTGATTTTTTTAACCGAAGCAAACTTGCTCACAATTCCAAAAGCTAGATTCATTCTGTGAGCCATACAGTGAATTGCAGTAATGTACGGTGCAAATGAAGTTTCAATCTTTGTTACAAAGACCGTTCCTGTGACCTTGCATTACTGAAGCTCCATCTGCTCCAACACAAACCAATTTTTTAGCTACCGTCATGTCATCCATACCTCCATATTCAATTAAACTTCTCTTTACTAGTTGAATTAAATTTTCCGTTGTCGCACTCTCCTTCATTTTAGCAACATATAGTAGATGAGGTTGGTGGGTATGATTCTCTACAGTATAAACATGCATGCATACCCATGAAGTATTGTCTACTGCCGTAACTTCATCTAAAGAAAATGCAATGAAGTTTGACTCTCTTATTTTTTCCTGTACATCTTCTATTTCAACCTCAGCAAGACAACTTGCCCATTCCCATCCACTGTTTACTGACCAGTGTCTATTAGGATAGTTAGGAACTTTCAAAAAGTGTAATAAACCACTAGTTGATGGGAAATTTGTTATAGCACTCCCTCTGCTCAAAATATGAAAAACAACGCTTAACTGAACAACTTTTCCCAGTTGTTCTATTTGCATTGCTTTTCCAAAAATAGCTTCAATAGAACCTTTAACTTCAGCAGGCTTCGTCTGTAATTTCTCATGAAAATAATACTCTTCGGCATTCCTCACATGCTTACATTCATTCTTTGTTTTCCATCTTATCACTGATTTTTCAACCCCATCTATCATCTATTTTTCATAAACTTTACCCATATGCTTTTCTATGGTGTCAAATTTTAGCTGCAAACTAGTTTCCTTCTTATTTTTCCAAGTGCAAATCTTACACCTGCATTCTATTGGAGGCTCACCTTCAATTGGATTCTCCACTGGTTCAATGAATGGATACTTCGATGCCCAATTAATTTGAAAATTCCTGACTAACATATCCCACTCCCGATCCTTTTTTGATTGTGGTTCACCATTTTTTGATATGGCTTTTCTTTTCTCCTTCTGTGCATTATCATCAATGGAATTATCACCCATGTCGATTATATCATTCTGGCTAACTTGGGTATCTACTAGATAATCTTCTTCAAGATCATCCTGATCTGAGATATCAAGTTCGCCACCATCTTCAACATGCGGTGCAGGTGGCGAATTTTGTACTTGTACTTATGGTGATGTACCTTCCTGATTTTCACCAGTACCACAATCTTTTCCAATGCCAAAGTACGAAGACATTGTTCTGCTTTTTGTTGGCCTCTCCTGGCCTTCCCCACATTTAGGTTTCCTACCCCTCTTCTTGTTCGACATCTCCAACGAAATAAAGGCTGCCAAAAAAATATCAATTTGCTGAAGAAGCAATAATAGACTATAATGTATAATATACCAGTTCAAAAATATGATCGCTCACCTTTAGGCTTTAGGTAACAGGCAGTCGCCAATACAGTCAACAACAATGATTTTCCTTGGTCTGAAACTTCGCTATTGATCAAAATTCAGAGCCTAGAACCCACCAGATTGTGTTGAGATAGATCTGATCTTTGCATGCATTTATACCAATCCTTATATGGCAAATTCCATGGGAATTTACCAGTATACAAATATTTGGCGAATCCCATGTAATTATAACATGACTTATGTAATTTTCGAGGCGATTATAGGTCGTCCAAATACGACTTATGTAATCTTCGAGGTGATTATAGGTCGTCCAAATAATAGGCGAATAGCGAATACAATATAGTTGGCGAAAGTTGGGGTGACTGGAGACATGCGTCGGCAAGATGTCGGGCGAATTGGGTCCCCCCGGATAACAAATCTTCACATGCCTATAGGCGAATTAAGGTCATCTATTAAGGCAACCTCGGAGAGTGTAGGCGAAATAATTAAATTTACTGTGCGTCCACCATATATTGTATTGGCGAAATCATCGCGTAGAAACATTTAATTGCATAAAACATATGGCAATCGGGCCGTGACGTTGATAGAAATTGATAATGTTCTGGCGACATGGCCACCCCCATATGGTACAAAATATTCGCCATTTCCGACAGGGCTGACGTGAAAAATTCGCCATTGGTGAATATTTGCCACTAAAGTAATCGTTGTACATCACGTGTTTTTATAGTAATGTGACACATGTACATTGATACTTTATGTATATATACATACATATATATACATAATATATATATGTATATATATGTATGTATATATACATAATATATATATATACATATATATTATGTATATAATATATATATGTATATACACACACATATATGTATATAATATATATGTATATATACACACATATATATACATATATATATATATATGTATATATACACACATATATATACATATGTATGTATACGTATACGTATGTATATGTATATATATAGATATATGTAGATACATACATATATGTACACACATGTGAGGCCCCACCTCGACTCAGTTTGACATTTCAGTGGTTTTTATATTGAGACTATTACAGATACTTTATTTTGATGCATTTTGGAATTTAGAACTAATATGATTTCAGGATTTGGATAACATTGCTATATATTGATGATTTATTTATATGCTTTATGAGATAGAACACTACATGATTTTTGAATAAGATGAATTTGTGGTGATAAATGTCGTTATTGAATTTGCAGGACTTTACTATGATAATAGAATTATGATGTATGTTTAAGTGTGGATCAACATTATGAGAATTAGGATGAATTACTTATGTGAAATTGCTTGGATAAAAGATGTATTTAAATTGTTTAGATATAAATTGTATGCAAGTGATGATATGTATTATTATTCCTGTGAATTATATTATATGTGGATATTTGAAAGTTACTAATGTGTAAATTGAGATGTGCAGGAAGTTATCCATGTGACCATGGAAACATTACGGAGAACCGAACCTAGACCTATGTATGTTCGTAAGCCAGGGTTTGTCTATTTGGAGAGATAACACCCCATTTGTGTTGTATTTTATTCGTAACAGTATATGATGCATGTGTGTTAAGTGTTATTTAATTGATTTGTGTAAAATCCACAAGAGACGATTTCATGTATTAAATCGTAAAAGTGTTTTCTTGTGTCACTTGACACGTGTGGATTTAAGTTTGAATTTTTATTTTTGTCTCTTGGTGGGAAAGTGTTTAACTATAGCTTTTTCAATTAATGTAACGTGATGTCATAAATGCCTTGGGTAAAGAATCTTTGGGATGGTCAACATAGGTTTGACCCAAAAATAAACTTCAGAGGGGTTTAAAAAGGGTTAAATGGCCACCTAGGGGTAGTTTAATAGGGTTTCCTAAAGCCCATAAGGTATACCTAAGGGTTAGGGGTAATTTAAGGCAAGTTTCTACTCCCAAGTGACCTTTTAGACACCCTAAAAATTGACTTTTCTGAGTTGTGCGAAAATTGAAATTAGAAGATTGAACCTAGTTGTAAACTTTCCTTTTCGAATGAGAGTTCCCTTTCCCATTCTATCTTACCTTCCTCTTTAGTTTTTAGAAACTTGTGAGAACTCTCACAATGGGCTTCTTAAGCAAGAATTAGAAAATTTGTGGGTAATCATCCACTCTCCATTTTTGGAGACAAGAGAAATTTTGAAAAGAATAGACTAGATTTTGAATAGAGAATTTTTGGCTAAGGGTAGAAGGAGAAGAACCGTGGAATTGGGCTGCTCATCCTCAACAAAACTAACCTACCTTTGGGCAGATTAAGGTTGGTTGCATTTCTCTTAAAATGGCTTTCTGTTTGCATGTGTTTGGAAGTAATGTAGATGTAAAAGATTTGCTTCTTTGCATGTTCTTTTGGGGAATTTCATTTGGTATTTTTGTGTTAAGTATTGTATGTGTTTTTTTTGGGAGTCATCAAGACCTCTTACTCTTGGGAGAGAGGAGGATCTTGTGGGTGGTAGCAGTGACATCCCTCGAGTGAGAGACTCTCATTATGAGAGCGATCACAAGGGAATTTGTGTGACCCTTGCTGCATGGCTTGTTTGTGCAATGGGGGTCATAAGGAGGGAAATAAAACTTGAATGCCTTGGGGGGCATAAGGAATAAGGGGTTTCTATTCTTGAGGTATTTGGTGTGCCATGAGGTGGCTACATATTTTCCATACTTGCAGTTTTCCTTAGGGTATTGGTACACTACCACCCTTAAAAAGGTCATCACCAAGGTGTGGTGCAGTGTAGCCGGGATGGGAGAGTGTTTGAATTTGTGTGCATTCTGTCCCTTTGTGTTTGCATGTTTGTTTCCCATCTAGGGCTTGGTTCTCCAAGCTTGGGGGTGGCTACCAATTAGCCTAGGCTGGGAGGTGAGCACTCCATGGTTATTTGTTGCAGAAAATTATTTGCAGATGTAATTATTAGTTTTAAAGGAGAAATATATCCTCATTCGTTGAAATGAGAGGCTAATTGTAAAATAGAAATAAAGACTTGGGATTTGTTATTTTGCAGAATACTTCTTGAAATGAAATGAGCTAGATATATTCTTCCTTTTAACTGAAAAGAAATGCCTTTGAATTGCATGCAACAGTCCACGAAAATATAAAAGTCATTTTTATTTAATTCTGTGATTTCTTTTTATCTGCGATTTTGTCTTTTATTTTAATTACAGAAAATATGAGATTTAGTTGTTGATAGAATTTATTAAAAGTTATTATCTAATTAGTTGTTGTAGGAATTGCAAAATCTGTAAATTTATTTATTTCAGAAAAAGGAAAAATCACAATCTATTATAGTTTTTTTTTTTTTTTAAAATTATCTAGATTTATTTAGTTGCTGGAAAAACAATTAAAATCTAAACATGTATATAGCTGAAGGTAGAAATAAAACACCTGTAAAATTATTGCTTAGAAAAGTATACCCTTGCTGTAAATGAATTTGAAAATTATTAATCCATCTATTTCCTTTTCATCTAAATCAAAATACTAGGACCTATTTATTTTAATTTGCTGTCATATAAAATATATATATTTATATAAATATATAATTTTATTGACATGCAGATTTCATGTATTTCATTTTATATATATTTAAGAAAAAAAAAGCACTATTATAAATGATCACGAAGAATAATGTATTTATGCCTGCATGTAATAAAAATAATTCTTTGAATATATATATATATAAATATATAAATATATAATTATATTTTAAAAAAGAAATAAAAATAATATAAAACTATATAAAAAAAGGGTTTTTTTTTAAATATGGGAAAATGGGCCGAAGGGCCGAAGCCACTGTGTGGACACACAGTGGATCGGCCGCGGACTCCACTGTGTGTACACATAGTGGTCGGCCCCGCGGCTTCCACTGTGTGGACACACAGTGGTGCCGTGCCTGCCACTGTGTGGATGCACAGTGGTGCGGCGGGTTCCACTGTGTGGACACACAGTGGTGCCACCGCCTCCCTTCCCTTTACCGTGAGATCCCATGGCCGCCGCCCATCCCTACAAAAATTGCCTCTGTACAAAAAAATATGGATGCAAGAAAATAACAAACCCTAGCCGAGTAGGGCTAGGTTAGAGAGAGAAATGAGATGTTATCACCAAAAAAAAAAAAGATAGAGCATTTTTATAATAATAAAAGAATGTTAGGGTTTGCATGGTGGTTAAGTTTAATGTTAAAAAAAATATATTTGGGAGTTATATATATATATACAAATATATAAGTTAGATATACTTTTACACATAGAGCCCCAATGTAAGAGAATAAGACAAATTTTAGATTGTATAATTTATTAAGTTTTATAAACTATAGTCGTCTTAATAAATATATGGGTTAGTAATGATTTTTGAAAGCCATAAGGATATTTTTAAAGATGTTTTAAAAAAAAAAAATATAATAATATTTTCGAGATCTAAACATATAGAACTCTTATAATAAATGGGGTAAAATTAATTTTGGTTATGGGGCTATTTAATTTATAGGTAAGTATTCATTATAAAAATTTATTGACCGCTTGTCAATTTAATTTAAAGTATAATATGATTATTGTTTTAGATAAACTTTTAGACATTTTAAACAAAGTACTAGGACTGATTTAATTAGTTCCTTTAAACCGTAAACGACTTTGGAGACTAATTCTATCTTCATCAATTATAATTTAGGGAGATGATTTAAAATAAGCTATGAAATAAAATGGAGAAAATGATATAACATCTCTTTTAGTTTTCGGCATATGATTTAAATAATTCTTTTTGATTACTTGAGTTAGTGGTTTAAGTTAACCCAACATAGTTAAGACAAAACATGTTAGAGTTTTCTTCACATTCGTAAATTTAATGCTTAAGATATGATTTAAATTTTTTTTTTTATCCCGTTCTTGCCCTAAATTTTGGGCATGACAACACACACACACACACACACACACATATACATATGTATATATACATATATATGTATATATATATATATATATATATATATATATATATATATATATATACATATGTATATGTGTGTGTGTGTGTGTGTGTGTGTGTGTGTGTGTGTTGTCATGCCCAAAATTTAGGGCAAGAACGGGATAAAAAAAATAATTTAAATCATATCTTAAGCATTAAATTTACGAATGTGAAGAAAACTCTAACATGTTTTGTCTTAACTATGTTGGGTTAACTTAAACCACTAACTCAAGTAATCAAAAAGAATTATTTATGATTATATGTATATATATATATATGTATTTGTATGTATGTATATATGTATGTATGTATATATATACATACATACATATATATACATACATACATATACACACACACATATATATGTGTATATACATATATACATATATATACATATATATGTATATATATGTACATATGTATATATGTGTATATATATGTATATATATCTATATATATATACATTTACACACACACATATATATATATATTATATATATACACACACATATATACATACATATATATATATATACACACATACATATATATATATGTATATATCTATATATATACATATGTATATACATACATGTATACGTATATGTATATATACATATATATACCTATATATGTATATGTACATATGTATGTATATATGTATATAGGTATATATATATGTATATATACATATACGTATACATGTATGTATATATATATACATACCCACACACACATATGTACATATACATATATACATATATAGACACACACACACACACACACACACACACACACACACACACACACACACACACACACACACACACAGAGATATGAGATTTTGATTTGGTCATCACTTGCATCTTCATGGATGTATATCTTTACTTTCATGTATGCTATGTATTCTCATATGATGTATGATTAGATTAGGTTAGATTAGATACTATAATCATTTAATTTTTACACATGTTTTACACATTCTTGATTAAATACCATGATGATCTAATGCTATGTAATGATGTAGATATATATGCATAGAAATAAAACACACACATATGTTGGAAATATAGGTAAAGAAATTGACCATACATATGCCCACATAATAATACATTAGAGAAAATAATGTGTTGATGAAGAAATGCCATAACAAGATGATCTTAGTAAGCTAAACATCACACATAGGAACTTCTATGCATAATATCGATGCAAGTGCATGACATTCACACGTTTCTTAAATTGTGTACCATCCATGCCAGATAGACCATGAGAACCAAAACAATAGATAGAGGTGACAATTTAAGGACCTAACCAATTAGGATTTAATTTTCCTTCTTGATTTGGTGACACGTTTACAATTCTCTGATTCTCATATAGAACGAGGTCACCTACTTCAAATTATGAGAAAGGACATTTTGATTGTATTATTTTGATAAAGATTTATGATAAGATTGAATATATTGAAGGCCTTCAATTGACACTCATAATCAAGAAACTCAAGTTGATTGAGATGATAAGCATGATAGGTATCATCATCAATTAACCCCTTAAGGGAAACTCATAGAGAGAAAATTTCCAACTGAAAGGTATGATAGCATCAACACCATACACAAGATTGTAGGGTGTCATCCCAATGGTCGTACGAATAGTGGTGTGATAGGCCCATAATGCATATGTTAATTGAACATGCCACTCCTTATCATGTGTAATGTCCGCCAAAAATACCCTAGAGAAACACACTAACTAACATGCAAAATAGAGATAACAATTTTAAAAAAAATATCACATAAGCTAATACAACATATATAATCAACCACTCATATGCATTTAACACAAAACACAATTACACATCATAGACATAATACACAAACCATGATACACAAGTAGAAATAACATACATTATAACATCTACCTTCCCTAGGTTATCTCAACGTCACTACTTAAGCTAAACATTGAACAATTCCAAACCAATAGCATTCATTCCTAACATGATATCATATAAATTTCCATTACCCAAAAGCAACCTAAACATACTATCCATCTAACTCTACATGCATACACATAGGATCCATTACTTAACATTGATTAATTACATCCATCAATGAATATTCTAACTATCACATTAAGTTTATTTAAAGTACCAATACCAAATGTTCCTATACCCAACCAATCATCTCCTTTAACTTGAAATAAACATTTCAATACCAAGTACCACATTATTAATCAAAGCAATATGAACTAATTACATCATCTAAATACAAGGTACACATCCATATTTCAATGTCAATATTTCCAATTAATGAATCATTCTCAAGATATACATGATACATCATTTTCCCTAATACATCTACTAGAGTACAATGTCTTTTACAACAATGAGCATAGCTCTCAAATACAATTGCATATACATGAATAAGTAATCATGAACAATAAGATACTAGAAATATCCACCCATGAGATGAAGAGATAAGAGATCCACATCCACGTAAGAAATCCAAGAAAAGCATCTACTGAAGAAAATCCAAATGGAAGAAAGACACCAACCACCCAACCATGTAGAACCAAAGGAACCACCCCCCATGCTAGGATATGACATAAGATCCCACACACTCTAGATCTAAGCTAACACCTATCAACCAAAGAGGAAGCAACTCTAACACAACCAAGAGACCTCCAGAGGGGACTCATCAACAAGGTGTAAAGAACTAGAATCAACATGTAGGGAAAGAGTGTCATTACATCCTACCACATAGGATACACATGCAAAACCGTCTCAACTTTTGAGAAAATCAAGGGATTTTGGTTTACCTGGTTACCATATCTTCCAACTCAATCTGGTTTTCTGATCCATGAGATGGGTACCACAAACACATTTATTATCTTGCTTAGATGAAAGCTCTACCCAGCTAACCTAGTATTAATTATTATTTTATCACTTATCAATTACAATGGAAAACCTCGAATGAGCTATCCAAATAGTCTAGACCTCGACTCTCTTACTCAAGAATCCTAGCAGTCTATTCCTCGTGACCTCGATAGACTCATGGAAGCCCACTCCCCCTACTCAAACAAAAAGGCTCACAAACACAAAATACGGCTAACCAAGATAGAACATCATAGATGCACAAGAATCAATATCGTATATCACATAGGTCACACAACATCATAGAGAAAAGAATCCATAGCAAGGCATCACTCCTCTTGCAACAATACAAGTGATTAAAAAACATCAAATCTTACTTCGAAAATCCAAGAGTATTAGAAAACACAACACAACCTCTAGACAAACCCCTGGAAATGACTGACAGTCGGGAAACCCAAACTAAACTCAGAAAAATATGGAAAAAGACTCAAAAAAAAGAAAAATGGCAAAACAACGCTTTTACCTCACAGTTTAGTGCTTTTACAAACTTCTACAATGCTTTTGACATACATAACAATGCATATGATAAGTAAGACAATGCTTATGCAACACAGATTACCGCATTTATACTGAAACAACACATATGATGATTATGACAACGCTTTTAACTAGTAAAACAACACATATGCTAAATAGAATAGCACAAATGCTTAACGGTTTAGCGCATTCTTTATTTTAGCTCAAATTCTTAGATACACAGACAAAAATAATAAACTTACAAAAGTAAAATAAAATAACAGAAACAACATAAGGTTCCAAAAATATACCCAATAGGAATGCAATCACAAAACAAACCTAAAGAGCCAAGTACCAAGTTCAAATAACAAACATATAAGGCTCAACCAAGGTTTTGAGAAAACAACTCCCGACATTATCCAGACATGAAAACTCATAGACAAATAAACAAGAACTCCTGACTTTTATCACATAATACAAAGGCTATAAAAAAGGACCAAACCTTTAATCTTAAGCAAGAATCAACATACAGGGAGCCAATAGCTCACATACAACATTCATAGTGCCGACCATTGACGACTACGCACAACACAATACGGATTTCCCCAATCTAGTATAGTTTCAAATATAATATATAAATGCAAATATTATAAATCAAACTTGAAACTATACAAAACTATATAATTATTTCCCCAAATCTCCTGAGAAAGAATGATGCAAACAATCTTTTCAAAATTGAATATGCAAGAGAAAGAATCTACCAACCTGGTAAATGCTGAATGAAAAATTGAGAAAGAAGGTTGAAATCCAAACAAGCCCAAGCAATCCAACTCCAACCAGCAATCAAAATCCAACTCCAGAAAGTGCATCTGAGAAGCTAACCAACCCTCGTGAAATCATAGGAAAGCAATTAAATAAAAAACCAAAACCAAAACTGTTGAATATATCAACCAATAAAAATAGTAGACAAAATAATATTCCTTACCAACCCATATCAAACTCCAAGGTAAATATGAATAAAATAATAGTTAATTTACTTACCCAATAATTCAACCAATTACATGAAAGGGTAGGTAAAATAATATTTAATCAACCGAAGAGGTAAATAATAAATCAATCAATAAAATAATACCCATGGGCACACTTAACTATAAAGCCCAATAAATAAATATAATAAACCAAGGGTTATAAATAAAGTAAAGCCACAATAAAATATAATCAAAGGCTATTTAATTAATTAAATAACAAAGCCTTATTTATTACAAAGTAATATTAATAATAATATCAATAATAGTAAAAACCAGATATATGGGAAATGGAGCAGGAGAGGGAGCGGCTCCGTGGAAGCCAAAAAAGGTGGGAATCTAGGTTCTTTGAATTTGGTTCAGACTATGGCAGAAATGGGAAGCAGAGTTTTTGATCCAGTCATTGGGGGTATATAGATGTCGACAAATTTTGGCAGAATCCAAACACTAAGAGGTACACATCACACAAAGCTTTAAAAGGAGGAATCCATTCTGACACAGGAAGCAACTTGTCTTTGATATTTGTGACAGATCACCTTCCGCCCCCCTAAAAAATTGCCAGATGAAGGAGCACATGATGGGTTTGCCATATCCAAAGGGTTTTCGAAAGCCCTGTCTTATGTTATGTGGCCGAATAACCTTTATGTTCAAAACCCTAAATTTCTCAACTATCCGAATGATGTTCCGATTCAAAATAGGGTTTCCACAATGTCTCTGAGTAAGGACAAGGACTCTTATGTCTCGAAAGAGATGTTGGCATATGAACACTCTAATGAGACATTGTGTGTGATTGAAGGTTTTGTCATTGATGGCAACCTTGCAATCCTATGGCACCGACAAGACATTCTACTGGCAAAGCATTATTCAAGCAAGACAGTGCACCGACATCAGCAAGACCACTCTACACTAGCACCGGCACTGGCACAGAAGAAAAGATGTATACCGGCATAGAGGCCGACAGGATTTTTGATATGTAATATTTTGTTTATTATTGTAAGCCGACTTGGCAAATTGTAAAATGACTCTTGTATATAAAAGAGATCATTATAGACATTTGTAGGGATAGGTAAGGAAGTAAAAAGAAAAATATGAGACAGACCTAATGTGCGAATTATAGGTCAAGGGTATATGTAAAGAACAGAGCAAGAACTGGTACTGAATCTAGCATTGAAGATGCTATTATAAAGCAGTACAGAATATTGGATTAGCATAATCCTCATTGTAAGTCAGTGTGACTTCCTTCTGAGCAGTGTGCTCTAGGCAGTTGGCCTTCCTGCATGTGCAGGCCCCTATTGTAAGTAATATTCTCTTATTGGCCAGTAAGTGAATATTGTGGGTCACAAATCCCACCGAGGTTTTTCCCACACTGGGTTTCCTCGTTAAACATCTTGTGTTATGGTGTTCTTTTCATGTGGATGTTTTTGATTTTGTTTATTATATTAATTCTTGCATACTGGTACACTATTACTTTATGTTCTGCATGTTTTATCTTAAGAAAATTATATTACCAGTCAGATACTGATTCACCCCCCCCTCTCAGTATCTGTGGGAACCCTAACAAGAGAAAGACAAAGTCTTCTTCAAACTAAAGCAAGTATGGAGGAAAAAAAAATGAATATACATGCAAATAAGGAGCCTAGCAAAGTAAATGCAACGAAGGATGGAGATTCATCTCATTGTATCACACTTCTGGAACAACTTTTATCACCACAGATCTCACTTTTAAGGGAAACATCACTGATAGGTAAATTTTGGGATCCCTCTTTATTGATTTTTGAGATTCTTCAATGGACTAAATTAAAATGGAAAGGCCTCCAGGATATTTTCTTTATTGATGATCAGTCAAAATATTTTATTGCTCTCTTTGATTCTAAGGCTCACAGAGATATAGTGCATAAGTGTAAGGGATGGTTCTGCAAGGGTTTGGGGCTTTATACTTTAGCCTAGACCCCAAATTTCAAGGTTGAATCAGTACTATGCAATTTCATGCCCTTCTGGATCATTTTCCCATCTCCCCCTGGAATATCGTGACCCAGAACTCATTGAATTGTTTGCTAATAAATTGGGGATTTTTTTCAAGCATGACCTAATCCCCTTTGAGTTCATACATCAGCCTATGCATGTGTGTTTACTTCTTTCCATGACTAAACCATTTCCATCTAATCTAGATATCATCTCAAAATGAGGGAAATGGGTTCAAAAAATTGTCATTCAAGATGCTGAGTCTGTTGACAAGCACTCGGAAATGCTGGGTCACTTCACTTATCAATGTTGTTAATCGGCTCACCATATGCCTATCAATATTTTCACTAATCATGTTACAGACTCAACCAAATTTTAATTTTATCTACAAGCAGACAATAGCCCTTCTATCACTACTCAAGTAGCAACAACATCTTATCAAAATGATCAAACTGTTGATAGATTAACTATTACCAGTAAGAAGCAAGGGAGCAATTTCTTAAAGCTATAGTCATTGGAGAATTGAGTTTTGAGCATCAAGATCCCTCTCTCTTTGACTAAATGGTTTTATCAACCTACAATATCCAAAATTGTTTTAACAAACCACATAACAAAGTATCATCTGTCATTAATAAACATGGGTCTAAAGGATGCACATGTCAAATTTTCTGCTTCTAATAAGTAGCTTTCAGCCCCCAAAACATTAATAAATAGAGACTCCATTGTTCACAACCTTATGCTCCAAGACTGCTCGGTTAACCTTGATGGTATGATGAAAGAATAAGTATCCAGTAGAATACTGAGGGGGGGGGGTGTGAATCAGTATATTGAAAAACTGATACAAACTCCCAAACTCAAAAATAAACTTATCAACAACTAACTTAGTCAAGATAATATCTCAAAGATTACCAACATCAACCAACATCAACTGGTTTGACTATTATGACAACTTAATAGTAAACAACTTCAATCTTGTAAACATAAAAAAATCTTAATCATATCTCAACATATTCATCTTTCAATGCTTCCAGTTATCATGCCTTATCACAATAGTTAAGTAGTTAATCAAATCAACAAATAAGATGATAACCACAAAAGCATTCACCACTTGACACAAATATTTATACGTGGTTAACCCAAATAGGTTAAAACCATGGTGAGATGAGACTCACAAGGATAGCTATCTGAACTCTTCTGAAGTTCACCCTATTAGGAGCCAAGCCTGTTAAAGCTTTTACAATAAGTCCTGTTAAAAACTGATTCTATTAGGAATCACCTGGTTAAGGGATTTAAAAATATGCCTTGATGAAAAACACAATACCCTGTTAGGAGTAACCTCACTGAAGGATTTGAGAATACAAACTAATGGACCATCTTGTTGGAGGATTTAGAAAGTAACCAAGCTTGTTAGAGCTTACCCGGTTAGGGGATTTCAATTTCTGCTATAATTGTTAGAAAACAACAGGTTTTCTTGATCTGTCTGAATAGCACTACATTTGCTTGATCAGATCCTTCTTAATCTTCAATCTGCCTTCACTCAAACTGCATATCCATCCATCGGTTAGGCAACCACACACCCAACTAGTTTCTGCCAATCTTGTCAACTTTGCCAACACTTAACAAAACAATATCATCAACCTTAAATACAAATCAACTAGGTCGGTAACACAACAAAAACCTAATTCTCATCATCGAGATTACAAATAAGTCGGTACAATCTTGTTCGTTAGAATTCATAACAATCTCTTCACATTAATCAAGAAAATTCCAACCGCTCCATGATCATCGCTCCATCGGACTTTGTAACTCATCACACGCTATGCATTAGATGCAATCCACTTTTCTCCTTTCCAAGATAACAAAAAAACATGCCAAATCAATCTGACCTAATCCTCATTCAATGATCACATGTGTCTCCATCATTACCGCTCATCATTAGATCTTAAACCAACAAACTTGATTGGTTAGGGTTTAACAAAAAACAACTGGTAGGGTTTACCGGTTACATAACATAGAAAGGTTTAACCCTTTACACCGGTTCAACTTACAAACTACCATATACCGGTTTACAACATCTTCCTTAAAGTTTATTATACCGGTTACAAGACAATAGCAATAACAACAATAACATCAACAATATCATGAATACCATTCATCGATTCAATTGACATCAATGACAACATATCATTAATGCAATCTATATGCAAAATTCCAACAAACCTATCTCTCCAGTCCTTGCTTCAAAGCTTTATCATAAAACCATCCATGAAAGTTTTAGAGAAAATGGAAAATGATTTATTAATATCGGTGGCCGCAAAAAGATTTGATGAGATTGTTGAAGATTAATTTGGCTACAACATTAATCTGGATAATGTTAATCACCATTCTATAGGTTATTTGTGGGAGAAATCAAGAGATCATGTTAAAAAACAGAAGTCTTTAGGTTATGGCCAGGAGTTTAATGCAAAAGATTCTACTTGTTTTAAGGTAAAGAAGTGTTGGTGTAAATAGTTTTTCATCATGGATATTATTACACTTACTTAAGTTTACTTAGGATAATGCATTTCATAGTAGTTTGGGTATGAGACACTTGGGTGTTTGTGCCACATTGGGATAGTGTGTGTAGGAGAAATTCCACCTTTTATGGTGTTGATCTTGTTGTTACACTCCACTCTTGTTGTTACACTCCACATTCAGTGGGTGATCCACCTCATGTGGACTATTATATTATTTCTCCTACCTATCCACACCTATTTCCTACCTACCATTGTTTCTTATTGAGCCACATGTCATGTTTGTGTGCTCACATATCCCTAGCCTTGCCTATATAAGCAAGCTCATCTACATTGTATGTAACTATTGAATTATGATTATTGATCATTTTCTATTGATGAGAATACAGTTTATTCTTGTCCCATATTATGTCTCTATTTTGTACATTTCATTGAGCTCTTGATCTTGGCAAAATCTCACATGGTATCAGAGCCATTGGGGCTTCATTGATTCGTCTTGAAGAGGCATTATTGCGACGTCAAGAGGCAGATCTGAGGAGCAGCATCTTTTGGAGGCATCCTAGACCAGATCCGACCTCGCCATTGCGTCCAGAAGGCCATTTCCATGAATTTTGGTTATAAAGTCGGCCTATTTTGGTGAGAAAATTTTTTTCGCCAATTTTGCTATAATCGTACGAATTTCCAAATTTTTTAATTATTTTTTCGGAAATTTTTTTTATTTTTTTGAAAATATTTTTCAAAAATTGAAAAAATCAAAAAAAAAAAAAATCGTCAAAAAAAATTTAAAAAAATCAAAAAGTGTTTTTTTGGGGGGTCCGCAGACCCCCCCCCCCCGTGACCCGTACTGCAGGTTTGCAGCATAGGTCTGCGTGCCCGTACCTGCACATCCACTTCGCCACCGCCGCCGCGCTGGCTCCTCCCGTCCTCGGTCTTTGTCCTTGCTGCCAACGTCGCTGCCATCCGTAGGTTCCCACCGAGCGCCCAGGTCTTTGCCTCTCCTCCCGGCACCACCACCGGCGCTGGCTCCTCCAGATCACCGCCCGCCGCAGACCGAGACTCGCCGCCGCCCGCAGATCCGTGCCGAACTCTTCCGCCACCGGCTCCGCCGCCGTGCCATGCTCCCTCCCGCTAGCCGACTTGGTTCACTCCCACCGGCGACCACCACAACTGACAGCCTCGCGTCCTCCATGTGGCAGGCGGCCACTGGCCCGCGGTCGACACCCTGACACGTCATCTCTGTACGGTAGCCCAGTTGACTTTCGTACGACACGTCATGGAGCCACACAACCAGCTTTCTGTATGCCACTGTACAATGACACATCAGCCCATAAACACAGTCATCCGCCATGCAGACGCCACGTGGCCCACCCAGTCAGCAAATCCGTACGGTACGGACTGCACAGTCACCTGCACAGTAATTTGTCCGTACAGTACGGACGTCCAGTTAGCAAAGAGGTGAAGTTTTTGTGACGGTCATACGACCATCAAATTTAACCCAGTGACTTGCTGACGTCAGCTCCACGTCAGCATTTTTCAAAAATTTGGCAGGCCCCTCTCATTTGCATTTTTGATTTTGTAGTTCAACTTCAAATGGCCATAACTTGCTCATTTTTGCTCCTTTTTTTGAGAAATTTTTTTTGAAATGGGCTAGAATTTCGTGCTCTCCGCAATGGTGAAGAATTTTTTTGATTTTGATGCACAGATTTTTCAGAAAATGCAATTTTTGGTGACTGTATCTAAGTAATCCCAGTTTTTGCAACTTAAGAGGCTTCGTTTGGGGTCATACGACCTCCTTTTCAGGTACCATTTTTTTTGAAAGTGCGTATTTTTTTGTCTAATTTCACATGATGCTATCAGATTGATGCCATTGTAAGTAGAAATTGTACTTTCAGATTTTGGCCATTCTTGGCTCTCTTGGTACTTGTATATTTTCTTGAATCTCAGTTAGATTCATTGCACTATTGATTGAAGTCCCTTGTATCTCATTTAAGAAGTTGTAAAATTTGCATCATAAGTCCACTTTGCCTTGTTTTGCAAGTGGCTCATTGTAATCGCACTAAGTATAAAGTGCCAAAATCATCACTTTGGGGGGGGTACTTTGATTGAGTGAATTTGGGGGGGTGTCTCTTGTGCTTTTGTGCTCTTGTGTTCCTTCCTTTTTTTTGCTATGGGTTCTTCTAAGTTTCCTCTCTTAACTCCACATAACTATGCTACTTGGAAAATTGATGCATGGGGTAAACTTATGCAAAAAGGTCTCACTCATTACATTGATGGAACTATTGTTGCTCCCGCTGATCCTAAGGTTGATCCAGTTGGTCACTTAGATTGGCTCACTAAAAATATCATGGCAATTGGTACCTTAAGAAAGTATGTATCAAAGGATCTCATTTTTCATATTGAGAAGTGTACTCTAATCAAGGATGCTTGGCAAAAGTTTCAAGACTTGTATGGTCAAGTTGATGAGATTAGGGGATATCAAATTGATAGTGATCTCACCATGTTAGATCCCAAGAACTTTGATACTATACAAGATTATGTCACTAAGGCAAATGAGTTGAGGGCACAACTCAAAGATTGTGGCATTGATAAGAAGGATACTCAATTGATATTCAACTTGATAGGCAAGCTTCCACAAGAATATGCAACATTTGTTTCTAGTTTCCAAACCCATAGGATGACAATGGGTTCAAGCTACAAAATGCCTACATTTGATGCTTTCAATGAAATGTTGATGATGGAACAAACTAAGTTGATAAGCATGGGCATTCTTAAGGCTTCTAAGTCTCAAGCATTAGTGGCAAATCAAGGGAACAAAGGAAATCAAGGAAAGGACAACTCAAACAAAAAGAAATGGCAATCAAAGCCTAAGGACAAAGCACCATCTTCTTCAAAACAAGGAGATTCATCCTCTTTCAAGAGAGATAATTCACCAAAGAGGGAGAGACCTACTTGTGCTTATTGTAAAAAGATTGGTCATGAGGAACATCGTTGCCATTCTAAGAAGATTAATGAGCTCACACATATCATCAAAAAGCATAACATTGATTTGCCTAAAGTCTACAAGAAGGATGATTCATCAACTTCCACTTCCTTACATTCAAAAGGAAAAGGGCAAGCATTCATGGCTTCTACAAGTGGGAAGACTCACTCTTTTGGAACAAGAAAAGGAAAAGCTCTATGTGCTACTATCAGTCATGATTCAGAGAGATGGCTTCTAGATTCAGGGGCTTCTCATCATATGGCATCTTCACAGTCTATGTTCTCTACATTTGAGCCTTGCACCATGCCACAGATTTTTATGGGCAATTATACATACATGGATGTGATTGGGAAAGGATCTATTGACATTGGGGATAACTCCTTCAATGATGTGTTGTGTGTACCCCACTTGACAAACAATCTCCTTTCTATCTATCAAATCACACATGGCGCAACTAAGAGAGTTGTGGAGTTCACACCTGACTCAGTTTTCATTAGAGATTTGGAGACTAGAGCTATCATTGCGACTGGGGTGGTTGATCATGCATCTCGGTTATACTCCTTTTCAGATTTTGTTGATGATGATGATTTCACATTTGATGATTCTACACATTATGATCACACTTCTTGTGATGGTTCAGATTTTGAGGAGAACTTTGGACACTTGAACATGGGGATTCTCACATGTGAATCCGTTCTTGAGCCTTGTATTTCATCTCCTCATATTGATATCACATCACCTATTGCACCTGATGATGCAGTTAGTGCGATAGTTTTGCCTTCATGTGATTCAGTGCAGCAGGATATTCATTGTCTTCCAGCTTCAGATTCATGGGATGATTACTTGAGAGACATTACAGGTTTATTTGTGGAATCCTACATTGCAGATTTGGGAGACATCATTGATGACATTCATCTTCTCTTTGATGAAGGTGATCCTTCTTCTATTGTTGCGAGGGCACACTCTGACCCTCTTGTTCATTCTCTACATGATCATTCTTTCGAGGTTGACATGATTGTGGATACTTATGTACAACAGTTGGAGGAGGTCTCTTTATTTTTTGAGGAGACATGTGAGTCTTTGGGACATGTTCTACATCCATTTCCACTAGATCTTGGAGTGCCTTTTTCAGCAGTGTGGCACAGTTTACCACCTTTGGAGGGGGTATCTTTCAGCATCGACATGGGGACACTTGAGCAATTTTCAGAGATTCCTTTCATCATGAGTTTTCTTCATACATCTTCCCTTCATGATTGGGGAGACTTCATGGATACACCTTTGGTTTTGTTTCTTCCTAAGGGGAGGAATGTTGTTCGACGTTCGTGGAGCAGTTTCTTCATACATCGAGCTTCTATCATTGGTGCAGATTCCACATTGAGGGGGGGCTTCCTAGCTTCTCTTCTTCTCTCATATGGGGGGGAATTTTTCCTCACATGGGGTTTTGTCCTTCACATTCTTCTATGAGAGTTCTCTTGTATGTTTTTCATCTCTCTTTTGGGGGAGGGTTTTTTCCCATTGGGTTTTTCTCTCTTTCCCCACTTTGTGAGAGATTTCATTGCATTGGTTTGCATGCATTTGCATTTGTACATGGGTACCTAACATGGCCTCGTAACCGGGACCCATCTTGCATTGCTTAGTTGCATTGTAGACTTAAGTGCATTCCCCTAAGTTGCACTTAAGGGGGGGTGTTGGTGTAAATAATTATTCATCATGGATATTATTACACTTACTTAAGTTTACTTAGGATAATGCATTTCATAGTAGTTTGGGTATGAGACACTTGGGTGTTTGTGCCACATTGGGATAGTGTGTGTAGGAGAAATTCCACCTTTTATGGTGTTGATCTTGTTGTTACACTCCACTCTTGTTGTTACACTCCACATTCAGTGGGTGATCCACCTCATGTGGACTATTATATTATTTCTCCTACCTACCCACACCTATTTCCTACCTACCATTGTTTCTTATTGAGCCACATGTCATGTTTGTGTGCTCACATATCCCTAGCCTTGCCTATATAAGCAAGCTCATCTACATTGTATGTAACTATTGAATTATGATTATTGATCATTTTCTATTGATGAGAATATAGTTTATTCTTGTCCCATATTATGTCTCTATTTTGTACATTTCATTGAGCTCTTGATCTTGGCAAAATCTCCCAAGAAGAGCACTATCATTGCTGGATCAGTAAATGCAAAAGAAGATCTAGAGCACAATACAAAAGTTAAAAATTTCTCTCACCAAGTTCAAAATCATTGGTGGGCACCTAATGAGAATGCTAATATAGAAGATTTTTTATATGAAAGCATCATGAATCCCCCCCAGATTTGATGCTATGGCTAAGGAGGATCTGGATCATGGTTCAATCCTTTCTATTTTGGCACTACAGGATCTGGAATATCTTACAAAGTTTGAGAATCCCTGTCAAATGATAGGGAAACACATACAAGATAATGCCACAAAATGAAATGAAATGGAATATGCTACTGCCAAGGCAATGAATAGGCTGCCCTTAGGAGAAAAGGAGATCAACACAAATTTTGATTCAGATGCCTCAAAGAATAGGTCTATTAACAATCACAACCAACATGCAAAGGGCTCTCTGTAACACGATAAGGAAGATTTTGATTTCTCACAAACCTTGTCAATCAAACAAACTCCTTCCACACCTTCTACAGATAAGAAGACTCCCAAGCCGAGAGGTAGAAAACCCAAGAGCACTAAAATCAAAGAGGAGATTGAGGCAGGTACACAATCCACACTTGACGGAATGTTTTCATCCACAAAGAGAATGACGAGGAGGACCAAGGGTTCTCCTTGTCTGCAATGAGGATAATCTCATGGAATATCAGAGGTATTAATGCCTCTGACAAGAGACATATGATCAAGCAACAACTTGATTCTTCTCAAGCAGATGTTATATTACTCCAAGATTCAAAAATTTATCCTGACAATTATAAATAAATAGTAGGGAAATGGGTTGGCTGGCTGTCGGTACAAGTACAGGCAGTAGGTGCATCTAGGGGTCTCATTATATTATGGAATCCCAAAACTACAAAATTGCAATTGGTTAAGCAAGATGTGCAGTGGCAATTGTTAAAAATTTAGAATTTTGATCTTGCATTTTATTTAATTAATGTTTATGGGCCAACCTCTACACCGGATAAAAAAAGGACATGGACTGCTTTAACTGTTGTCATACAACAGTATGTAGATCTCAACATTGTCTTAGGTGGTGAATTTAATGCGATAACATCACATGCTGAAAAATGGGGGGAATACTTTCACCTATTAAGACTATGGAGGAATTCTCAGCATTCATTAATGATAATACATTACAAGATGTTGCCCCACTGAATGGTTTGTATACGTGGACAAATAGAAGGGCTAATTTTTTTTAGATTGCGGAAAGATTGGATAGGTTTCTTGTGTCACAATGTTGGAAGATTCAAGATTTCACTCTTTCATCAGAAATCTTGCCATATATAGGTTCAGATCATTTTCCAATCTATCTTAACATTAGTAAGTCATCAATATTAACAAATCATAGACATAAGCCTTCCTTTAAATTTGAAAGGATGTGGTTCACCATCCTCACTTCCAACCACTATTAAAACAATGGTAGTTCTCCTCTCCATACTATGAAGGTACTAAGATGTTCCAGTTCTTCAAAAAGATACAGTTTGTCAAGACACAAATTAAAACATGGAATGCTCAAGTTTTCAAAAACATATTTGCTGAAAAAGGCATTGTGGAAAGGGGGCTTGTTGAGATGAATGGGCAGATTATTAGACATGGGTTGGATCCTGTAGTGCCCCTACCCTAGTCATCTTTGTAAAACCAGTTTGACCTTGGTTGACTTTTTTTTATGTGGCATTCTTGTATGGTTGATTTACCATTATGTAATGTTGTAGTAAGATATTATGATTATTGTGTGTACCTGTTAATGTGCTTTCACATAGATTCTTATGTAAGTTTATTTGTTCTCCTGATTCATGTTATTAATCTCGGGCTAACACTTTCATTATATATATATATATATATATACTTGTGTGACTCATGGTTGTAGGAGATTGCAGGTACAGTTACCGCCTAGGTGCGAGGTTCGTCTTCACCTAGATTCTATATATATATATATATATATATACTTGTGTGACTCATGGTTGTAGGAGATTGCAGGTACAGTTACCGCCTAGGTGCGAGGTTCATCTTCACCTAGATTCATAGGTTTGAGTGTACCTCTTTGGTCCTTAGAGTTTGGATTAGGTGGTCGTAAAACCCTCATTTTATCCTAGTCATGCTCAAGTGAGCATCATCAGTTGTCAGTTGGTTTCTCTTTTGTTGGGTTTGCGGGTCGTGTATCTGGTTGGCTTTCTTGGGTTGTGTGCTTTGTGTGTGGTAAAATTGAGTATTTAATTTGATTTAATGCGTGTTTACACATTTTAATTAAGGAACTAAATTAAATAGGTTTCTTTTATGCGATTAATCATTAATTAAAAATTGCTCTATTCATTTTTGTTGTAAGTTCAATTTAATGATTATTTTAAATGATGAATTAATCTAGTTTCTGCTTTTTGAAAGGAAAGATTTAATTTATTTGAAATAGAAATAATTTAATCTCTTTGGCATTTTGGAAATAGAAAGGTTAATTTCAATTAAGTGAGAAAATCAATTTTAATTAGAAAAGCAAGTTTAATATATATTTGATATAGTTTGAAAGAATGATTTTTGGGATTTTAATTTAAATGAAAAATATTTTTTAAATCCAAAAATAAATATTAGGTCAAACATTCCTCCATTTAACCTACGTTTGAAAATATTTTTGGAGGATTATTTTTGGAGAGCATTTTTTTTGAAAAAAAAAAAAAGATTTTGGAGAAGGGTTTTTGGAGAAGATTTGGGCATTTTTGGGGTAGAAGGATTTCTTGAGCTGCAGGTTGGGCTCTTCATCAGATCTTGCCAGGAATGCGAAATGAGGTAGGATTTTGGTGCATCTCTTTGATTTCTTATTTTATTGAGTTTATTTTTCTAAAACCAAATATTGGGGAATGGTTGTTAATGATGAAATCTTGCTTAAAATCTCCAATGGGTGTTCTCTGATTTAAGTTTTTTATATGGGAATTTGTTTTGGGGTTTGGCAGTTTGGTGGAATCATTGTATGATAAATGATCTTCTTTATGCCCAAATATGTTATTTGGTTGAGGAAAATTTGACTATTTTAGGTCTGTTATTCTGGAAATTATAAATTTATGTTTTTTTTATCGATAAAAGGCCTAAGCCAAAGAATTTTTATTAATTAAAAGGTAATTACAGTTACACCTCCATTTAGTGTGGGCACTTGTAGGAAAGAATGGAGGAAAGAAAACCTCCGGTCTAGCCTAGATCCATTAATGGATCAGAAAATATACAAGATTAAAGTTACAGTAATGAAGATGATGAAAGTCTCATTAGACCCATGTCCTGGATGGTCTTGAAGAGGGCAAGTAAAATCCTCTGCAAATAATTTGAGCAGCAAACTACCCTTCTCTATGGGTGATCCCCTCTCTTGTGAGCGACAACCCTATCTTTACCTGTAATGATTGAGTGAAGCAGGCCCTAGCCCCTAAGCTACACAAAATACTCATGACATCTTTCAACAAGATGTTAGAACAAAGAACAAAGATCAAACTGCTTAAATAGACTTCCCAACTGATCATACCTGCCAGGATGATCATCCTGTTAAATCATGAAATCTCAAGACGTTAGTCACAAATAAATTTTTGAAACATAAAATGTGACATATCTCAAAAACCACCGAAGATGATTATTGGATAAGCTCAATATTCAGAGCAGTCCTCCATAACACATTTTGCATAGAAACAGGGTGAGTTGCCATCCATCATAGAATAATGCAAACACAGAGCCTTCCATGCCATAAATATTTAAAAGGAATAACTACTAAATGGAATTGCTAGAGGGAAATGAAAATTCTAAAAAGACCCAAATCCTCTTGAATTAACGAACATTTAAAGTTCACAGATGAGTTGATTCTATGGATAGCCAAGGTGAAGCTGAATTTAACTGAGTATGAATCTTAGTATATATATAAAAGTCTAAATATCTATATAAATCTGAGAAAAGTGCAAATGTTTATGAATATATATGAACATATATACATATATCTATATTTAAATATGAGTATATAGATATATGTCTATATATATTCAGTATATGTAGATCTCTATTGCGGCCAAAAAAGGGCTCTAAAGCCTCAAATTAATGGAATCCAGTTATTCATAGAGAAGTAGATGTAGCATAACAAAAACATATTTATAAAGCCCCAGAACATAGATAACGTGACTAAGTATAAACATCTAGGTCTATAAAGTCTGTAACATTTGAAAAGGAGGCAAGCTTAAAAAGGAGTTCATCGAAGACAAAAAGCATATCCCCAAAAAAGATCAACTTAAACATTAAGAACCCGACATGCAAAAACCTGGAGGCTTTCCATCCAGAAGGGGCCTCATCCTTTCTTGCCTTGCTTGTGAGGAAGCTTGGAGCCAGAATTCCCTGGCTTCACTGCTTGAGGGTCTTCAGGGGAGGGAGGGATTGGCATGTTATCTGGGATAACCGTGATATTCTCTGCCTCCAGATAGTCAATCAACCATTTATCTCGAGGAGGTTTTTTGACTTGTAGAATCCATGAGAGGAAGAGGAAGTTTTTGCTTCTCACAAGGCGATAGGCTTCAAAAGCTGTGGGGTCCTTGATCATCAAGATGGGGAATTGGGGTACTGGGTTGTTCTTTTTGATAAGAATATCATAATCCCGAGGTTTAGGAACCATAAGTTCCTCATCTATGTTGATCACTACCCTTTCTAGTTCGCCCAGGATGTCTTTTTTGAAGACCTTCTTGCATAGCTTCACCACTATATCCCTATCTTTCTCTAAATGCATAGCAATGGCTAGAAACATTGCTGCAATGTTAGGGTTTTCTCTAGTCCAATCCTCATTCATGATGAAGTCCTTCCCTAGAGTTTTCATCACCGCTCCTGTGATCAATGGGTTCTGTTGGGCAAGAATGCCTTTCATTCTTTCATCCTTAATTTCACCAACAAAGGCCATTTGGCGTTTCAGCCCAAGAAGCCTGAGAGGGGTATCCATCGCAACTCAAATGAAAAATGATAAGGGAAACCATCTTGGCATTCTAAATAGAGCTTGCAAGTTAATGCTTCATGATGAGAAGCTGAGATAGTCGTAGATCGGAGGGTCATGATGCAAGGAATGCGATCTCCGAGGATCAAGGTAATAATTACCACCGTCTTTAGCCTTCAAGCTGAGGGTACTTTACCTTTCAAATCACTGAGGAAGCATCACTTCGGATTTACTAGTGAGCCATCATGAAGATTTGCTCGAGGAGGGGAGCCTGACGTATGATGTCCGGCCCAGGACAATTCTTACGACTGCTGGGGCTTAGCTAAGTTTAGCTTATCTATAGAAAAATGGTGGAGAGGATGGCTAGGTAAATTTTAATCCTAGTAGACGATAATATCCATATGAATAGTAATACGTATATATCCATACCTACATATATCTGAGGAGCGGAATATGCAGACATGTTTATATACCTATGCCTATTCCTATATGGTATTGCCTCCTGCTAGTCTTAAAACTTATCATTTCAATGTCTATTAATCAGAAAAGGATATCTATCATAATTCTATATGAAGCTCGGTTGAAGAATGACTTTATACAGGAGTCTTCAAGAAATTTAAAATAAATGAGACCTGTGTATATATATGACTATATATATATATATATACATATATGTATATATATATACTTCTATATATATAAATGATATACATACATACATACATACATACATACATATATAAATATATATATGTATATATATAAATATATATAAATACACACACACACACATGCCCATGAGTATTTATATATATATAAATGCATGAATATATATCTGAATAAAAAACAAAATTAAATCTCTAAATAAACCTATATATGTATATATTAGTTTAT
This sequence comes from Cryptomeria japonica, assembly GCF_030272615.1. NCBI lineage: Eukaryota > Viridiplantae > Streptophyta > Pinopsida > Cupressales > Cupressaceae > Cryptomeria > Cryptomeria japonica. The sequence continues at coordinate 255,765,442 of NC_081412.1, forward strand.
ATATATATATATATACATACATACATGTATATGTATGAATATTTATATATATATACATATATGTAAATATATATATGTATATATGTATGTGTAGTCACACAAATCTGTCCAATATAATTAAATAAATATTTCCTATTTATTTGATTAAAAATCCACTAGCCATCAATTAATTAAATTAACATTTAATTAATTCATCTTCAAACATTCCCCTATTAATTAAATAAATTATTCAATTTTTTTTAATTAATTCATTCAACCAAAATCACAAATCAATTAAATGAATAAATATAATTTATTTAATTTAATTCCCCTATTCCTCTTTTAAATAAATTAAAATCAAACATTTATTTAAATCATTATTCCCCCCACTTGCGTTTTCCTACAAATGCAACTTGCACACACAAATTGAAATAAATTAATTTTATTTTAATAAAATCCTATTTTCCCTCACC